>NC_056734.1:602425133-602700133 GCF_019279795.1 Protopterus annectens | reverse complement strand
CTGTCATACTACTAGACCTGTCAAAGGCCTCTGACACGGTCTCGCATAATAAATTACTTCAGCAGCTATCTGCAACAGGCTGCTCACCAACCACCAAACAATTGTTCAACAGATATTTATCCAATAGACAACAATGCGTAAAATGGCAAGGTTGCCTATCTCAACACCAAACCAACAAAACCGGAGTACCACAGGGGTCCATTCTAGGACCCCTCCTCTTTAGTACATTCATTAATAACCTACACACTGCCTGCCACCACAGTATGCTAATCTAATATGCCGACGATTCAACTATCATCTCCTCCTCGAACACCAACTGCGACTTTCTTCAAAACATGAAGCACATTTACCTCTAGAGAATCATGATTAAACAGTGCACAATTACTGCTTAACCCTAACAAAACCAAACTTTTGCTCTTCTCTTCTAAAACTAACATGTCTGAATTCAAAATCTACTCCCATAACAAAACAGAGATTCAAACTGTAACAATTGCACAACTACTGGGAATTACCATAGACAACAAACTAACTTTTGACCAACACATTCTTAATGCCATTAAAAAAAAAAATATTTCAAACTAGGAACACTTCACAGACATAAAAAAATGTATATGTTCATAGGTTGGTACTGGGCTATCTGCCCAAAGACATATATTAGCCCAGCTGCGTTGTGTGGTATTCACTGCCCCTTTAGTAGTTCCCTAGACCCTTGTACTAGCAGCTAGTACCCTTGGCCCCTATCTAGTAGTGCTGTTGGTGTGATCCCCGGTGTGAACTTTCTGTTACCCATCCACTCATCAATGTTCCTCTTGAAGAGTGATAGTGAGGGGCTCTGTCTTATGTAGATCGGGACCCTGTTCCATAGTAAGGGAAGTCTCTGTGAAGGGAATCTATCCCTCCAGCATGTTCAATTCATTGTTGTGTTGAGGTTTATATCCCTAGAGTGTGTAGCTCGAGTAGATTTGGTTTTGCTAAGATGGAGCATGTTTAATAATTCTGGGTTGGACATGGCTCTGTACGTTAGACAGAGATCGCCTCTGAGAAAGCGGTATGCAACAGAGAACAGTCTTAGCTTTTTCAATCGTGCTGCACAGGGCAACTGTTTGAGGCCAGTAATCCTCTTGGTTAGGTACCTTTGTGGTCTCTCCAGCTGCTGGAGATGTCTAGCCAGGTACATTCCAATTGCATTGTACTCAATAATGGGTCTGATGAGGGAAGAGTAGAGGGGCACCATTACATCCTTAGATCTTGATGTGAACCCTTTCATGATCAGATGGGTCACATAGAAGGATTTTCTAACCACTTTGGCAACATGGTTATCAAAGGAAAGCTGACTATCTACTTATGGACCCAAACACTAGAAAAACACTAGCAAACACCTACCTGATCCCCTCTCTACTCTATGGTGCTCCCATTTTTACTAATCTACATGCCTCTCTCAAAACCAAACTCCAGTCTTGTTACTATAAAATTGCTAAATTTGCCATTGGCTCATCTTACCACACCTACCACTGCATAGCCCTCATGGAGCTTAACTGTCTAGAATTCCTCCACTATGTTGACTACCTACAACTATCAATTGCGCAAACACTAATATATACACCTGACAGCTGTCCAGCCCTAAAATCCATCTTCTACACCTACACTCCCACAAGAAATCTCCATTCAAACAACAGACAACTGATAGATATACACATGCCCAATAAAAGAGCAGGCGAGTGTCTCTATTCCTATGCCACAGCTAAACTTTGGAACAATCTACCAAATAATATCACCAGTCCAAAAAACCCCAAAAAGTTCAAACTCGCACTAAAAAACTACCTCTACAATTCCTGGACCTGCCTTTGCCCAATATAACAACGTTTCCCACCTTCCTATGTCTTCTTTCTCCTCTCTCCTCTCATCCTTATAGCCACCCTCCAGTTTCCTATAAATTTCATTCTTCTTTGCTCATCCCTCAAATCCTTCAAGCTTACAAGTATACCATCCAATAAGAGCTACCTGCCCTTTCTCTTGTGAACTACTTAACAACAGCACATGATCTCCTTGTAACATAAACCTCCTTTATCTTTACTTTTACTATCACCTGCTATGTATCTTATTACCTTTCCCTCTTCAAATCCATAAAAATGTTCTGTGTTTCTATTCTAATGACTATTATATACTGTGCAAAAATTATCCAAATGCAAAATTATTACGTACATCAAAAACTGTGTAATGATGTCTTGAATTTTGATGATATATTTACTGGTATTGTCTTTAAGTTACTGCTGGAGCTTTCCTCCCTGGGCCTCAGCTGAAAATGGGTTTCAAACCAAGTCGGACTTTCCCGGTCACCAAATGTCAATAAATATAATAAAACAAATACTTGTTTAGTTAGATTATTAGTTTTAATTGAAGACAGTGTGTGCATACTCTGAAATAAAAATATAGGAGAAAGCCATAACACAGCAAATGAAATCAGGAAACGTCATTAGTGAGTGCTTACCTTTAAAACTGCTGTGCTATGATACAGCTAGAACAATTTAATGTTTATATTTTTCATGTTTTTCCTCTTCGTTTTTTCAACCTGCAGCCCCCTTCTGATCACTCAGTGAAACTCATCTAGACAGCCACAAAGGGACTGTCATTTCACTTACTGTCTCCTCACTATTTGTCATTTCTAAACACAGGGCTGTCTTCATTCAAGTCACCTAAATGTATTGCTTTATCCCCCAAGCAGAGGCTACTTACATTTAGCAGCTGTCACTGCACTATCTTCAGGCCATGGAAGTAAATGTCAATCTCTGGAGTTTCTTTGTTAATATCATCCAATAATAAGGCAGCCTTCCAACACAAACACAGCCCAATATATGACTGCTATAATACTGGCTTCTTCGCATACATACCCATGGCAAAGGATGGCCCCAACTACAACATGCACTATTTTGAAGCAGACACTCATCATGTCTTTAATGTATCTTGCAGATTTCCATGTAACATGGCTACTGGGTGCCAGTAAGTAAAGAAACACTCCTTGTTAACTTTCCTCCAACTACACAGATGACATAACACCAGACACTCAGTCTTGTCCAGCCCAGCCAGCTTCAATTTCATTGTCAGTCCTAGGTCACCATGTTTGCAGGTAGGGCTTCTTCACTGTGACATGGGGCATACAAAGTACAAACTTACAGAGGTGTCTTTAGCACTATTTTATATCTACTACTTTATTCCTCACACTAGGTATACCCTGAAGAGACAGTAAAGTTCTTGAACATAACAGAAATTAAAAAAAGAAGAAAATTAAGCTATAAATGTGAGAGAAGAGTTCTGTGTAGTCACTCACTGATCACACAGTAGCCGAACGTTTAATAAATAAAACAGAGACTGCTTCTAAACAACCAGCTTACCAGCTTCTAAGTTGTGTTTTCATTATTTGTTGCATTTTTTAATCAGGTAAGTCCAGTGTATACAGCGCAGCAAGCTCCTACCTGGTGCCCTGCAGAGTTCCTACAGCAGCAGAGAGACAAAGAGAGACTTTGGAGTGATTAAGCATAATTTTTCTGCATTTTCTTGCTGCCTTTAGCTAATTCCGCTTAAAACGCCGATTTTCTAGAGTTTCTGTGATTTAAAAAGCTTGTTTCAGCTACATATTGTACTTATTTTATTCCCTGCACTTTAACAAAGTCGTTTTTGTGTTTAAATTACCTGTTTAACTGTTGTAGGCTACACACTCGAGTGTAATAGCCATTTCTGTGCATTTAAATTGTTATTTTGATTGTATCTGCTTTATTTTCTGAAAAAAAAAATATATATATATACTTGTTTTCCCTCCTTTCTAAGCTACTATAGTCCAGTTTTCAGGTTAGTGCTGAATTCAGGGCTGTGTTACAAGGTTTCTGTGTTTGCCCATACCTTACCTGGATAGAAGGAAGTCTCTCTGTTCACTGAGAGAGAGGGAGCTTTGAGCAGCCTATCTGTCCCTGGAAGAGTGGTTTCAGCCCCAAAATTAGTAGCTTATTGGCTATTTTGGGCTAATTTCTATCTCTTTCATTTCCTGCTATAAAACCCGCATTTGCAAGGTTTTTGTGCTAGTATACAGCTCAGCAATCTCCTGCTTGGTGCCCTGCAGAGTTCAACAGCAGCAGAGAGACAAAAGAGAGACTTTGGAGTGATTAAGTATCATTTTTTGCATTTTCTTGCTGCCTTTAGCTAATTCCGCCTAAAATGCCGATTTTCCAGAGTTTCTGTGATTTATAAAGCTTGTTTCAGCTACATATTGTACTTATTTTACTGCCTGCACTTTAACAAAGTCATTTTTGTGTTTAAATTACCTGTTTAATTGTTGTGGGCTACACACTCAAGTGCGATAGCCAGTTCTGTGCATTTAAAGTTTTTTTTATTGTATCTGCGTTATTTTCTGAAAAAAAATATATATATATACTTGTTTTCCCCGCCTTTCTAAGCTAGTATAGTCCAGTTTTCAGGTTAGTGCTGAATTTAGGGCTGTGTTACAATTTTCTATGTTTGCCCATACCTTACTTAGATAGAAGGTAGTTTCTCTGTTCACTGTGAGAGAGGGAGCTTTGAGCAGCCTATCTTTCCCTGGAGTGGTTTCAGCCCAGAAATTAGTAGTTTATTGGCCATTTTGGGCTAATTTCTATCTCTTTCATTTCCCTGCTATAAAACCCACATTTGCGCAGTGGTTAGCTAGGGTATAACTATTCCCGGCTCCACAAAGTGTACTCTTCAATTTTTCCCTTGGAACTAGACAAACTTTCAACTTAAGCATTCAAATCATTCACTTCTCATCCCGGCACTTGCTCAAAACTCATAGCAAGCACTAATAAACCTTATCACTAGACCCCCCTATACTGTAGAGAAGGACAGGGCTCTCTATTCGACCTTACCAGCCAATCAGTAAAACAGTTCACTGTACCTATCCAGGCATGTCCAAAGGGCAGATTCAGTTGTACTCTCCGGTCCAACTGGTGAATCTGGGCATTTTGAGGCAACGTTAGAATTGCCTAATGTACATAGACAACCCTCTCTTCCTTTAAACCAAACACTAATACATGCGACAGCCAAACTGGAGGCTAAGCTCTCTCAACCCAAGACTGGACCAGGCAGTCAAGAGGTGAAGGGAATTACTTGCATCACACCACCAGTCTCACATAGACCTATGAAACCAGCACCGGCAAAAACACACATAAATACACGAAAACATACTTGGAGGCTCTAAATAAAAATCTGCAAAAGCAACAAAGACCTCCAAAGCAGAAATCCAAGCAACCTAAACCCCCCCCCAACACAAACCATGAAACACATACTTCACAAAACCAGTGTGCCATGCAATCACAGCCCTTAAGGCAAAATAACATACCCAACACAGTAGTAATAGGTGACTCTATAGTCAGGCACACTGACGTCCCACTCACTAGGCTGAACAAGGAGAAGGTTGCTGTTAGCTGCCTGTCAGGTGCCAGGATCCGCCATACAACACAAGCATTGAGGTCACTCCAGAACAAATACAAATATGACTCTGTCATTGTCCATGTTGGTGTGAATGACCTGAGCTGTACCTCCCTGGACTACATGAAAAGAGACATGGAGGAGCTCTCTGATCACGTAGCCCAGGCCGGTATGACCCTGACCCTGAGTAGCATCTTGCCCTCACCAAGAATGATATCACGGTATAGAGAAAAAATTATCAATTTCAACAATTGGCTAATCTTTTAGTGTCATTCAAAGGGGATCCAGTGTCTGTCAGCATGGGATGACATGCTCGACAAGCCACGCTGCTTCGCTAGAGACGGCTTGCACCTGTTACCCTTAGGCTTTCGAATACTGGCCAAGGCATTTACCACCCCCATAGTGCCTTTTTAGGCAAGGCTCTAAAGACAAACCCACTGCCGTAAATAACATAAGTAACAAAAAACTGAGGGTAATGCTACTCAATGCCAGAAGTCTAAACCTCAAAATGCACACACTCGAGGCACTCCTCAGTATGGAAAAAATCGATATATGTAAAGTATCAGAAACCTAGCTTAAGTCTCCAGGGAGCACCCCAGCACTACCAGGCTACAACTCATACCATACATTTCAGCCACAAAACCCAGACCAAAATACAAAAGGTGGGGAAGTATCCATATTCATCAAGGATACCCACACCTCCAGGTTAGTGGCACAGCACAATGCTTCAGATATCATCCACGTGCAACTAACAATGGGCAAAACTGCTATTCAAATTATAGCTTGCTACAGATCACCCATCATGTCCCAGGACCCCCACTCTGCATTCTTGAAAACATAAAGGTCCTACCAAACACCCTGATATTGGGTGATTTCAATTACCCAAACATTAACTGGGAGAGCTACTCAAGTACAAACTCCCTTGCCCAACATTTCCTAGAATTTATAAACTCAAACTGGATCAACTGGTCAACACCCCCACCAGAGGTGACATCATATTGGACCTGGTCATCATCAACATGGGTGACCAGTGTTCCACACTAGAGGTCAACCCCTTGCTGGTCAGATCTGACCATAAACTAATCACTCTGGATATCCAAATTCCGCCACCAACCCCGATCAAAGAAACCACCGTGAAAAACTTTTCAAAAGCAAACTTCATGTTACTTAAGACGGAGGTGGGAAGTTTCAAGGCCCCCATGCTAAAGGATAACACTGTCCAAGCTGCAAAATCCTTTACTAATGCACTCTACAGGCACCTACAAGAATGCATGGATCGTGCTATCCCAAACAAAACCAAGACTCACTCCTCCAAGAAAAGGAAACCAGTCTGGCGGACTCCTGCCATAAACAAGCTATACAATAGAAGGAGGAAACTAGTACAGAAAAGAGTAAAATCCCAAGAAGGGAAGACATCCCTGATCAGTATAGGCAAGAAACTACGTTCCCTCATAAAATCATCCAAGGCTAGCTTTGAAAGAAGAATTGCCATGGACTCCAAAGATAACCACAAGGCATTCTTTAGCTATGTCAATAATCTAAGTGGCAATTCTCAGATCTGCTCGGAGTTAGTACAGAACGGCACAAAATACACTGAACTGACTGATATAGCCAACATCCTGGCAGATAGATTCAATGCAAACTTCACCCCCCCCCTCTCACCCACAAAAGGGCCCATAACTATACCAGAAGAAAGTAGTGCCCACATACACTTAGGTTAAAACAGCCCTCTCCAAAGCCAAAAACACAGCATTATTGGGACCAGGCGGAGTCCCATACTGTGTCCTACACGAGCTGAAAGATGAACTAACCCCTCACCTAAACACACTGTTTAAACTCAGCCTCTCCACAGGCTACATGCCCACAGAGTGGCACACAGCAATGGTTATTCCGCTCCACAAAGGTGGAGCCACAACGGACACCGGGAACTATCGCCCTATAAGCCTGACTAGCTTGGTCTGCAAAGCTATGGCACGCATCATCATGGATCTCATTAACAGAGACAATGGCAACCTTCAAACACTGGATCCTACCCAGTTTGGCTTTGTTAAGGGCAGATCATGCCTCCTAAACCTGGTGGATTTCTTTGAGACCGTTACCAATGCTATAGATGAGGGAAAGGTGGTCCACACACAGTCTACCTATACCTCGCAAAGGCCTTCGACACCATTCCCCACTCAGGTATTATAGACAAGCTCACCAGCCTTAACATAAACCCCTATGTCATGAGATGGGTTGCCAAATGGCTCATGGACAGAACCCACATGGTAACACTTGCAGGAGCTAGGTCTGACTCTAAACTGGTTACAAATGGCATTCCCCAGGGCTCAGTCCTAGGACCCCTCCTGTTCGGCACATACTTCTCAGAGGTACAGGCAAGCACAGGAGGACTACGGCTGACAAAGTTTGCAGACGACTGCAAACTAGGGGCTATAACTGACTCTCTGGCTGACACAGACATCCTCCAAAAGTGTCTCATTGAGACAGATACCTGGTGTCAAAACCATGGCCTCAAGCTAAATGCCAAAAAGTGCACAGTCATCCCCTTTGGAAAAACAAAGTACCCACAAACTACCACATTGGTGGTAGCCCCCTAAATACAGAAGACATAATAAGAGATCTAGGGACCCAAGTAGATAGTAACTTCTCCATTGATAATCACATTGCCAAAGTGGTTAGAAAATCCTTCTATGTGGCCCACCTAATCACAAAAGGGTTTGCATCCAGATCGAAAGAGATCATTGGGCCCCTCTATGCATCACTCATCAGACCCATCATAGAGTACAATGCCCCATTTGAGATGTACCTTACAAGACACCTGCAACAACTGGAAAGACCACAGAAGTACCCCACCAAGAGGATCACTAGCCTCAAGCAGATGCCCTATGCAGCTCGACTGAAGAAACTCCAGCTGTACTCGTTTGGATACCGCCTACTCAAAGGTGATCTCTGCCTGACATACAAGGCCATGTCCAACCCAGAATTGATGGACATGCTCCACCTAAAGAAATTCATATCAGCTCGAGTCACATGCACTAGGGATCTAAACTTCACCACAACACTAAATAGGACGTGCTGGAGGGATAGATTCCTGTCCCAGAGACTTCCCATGCTTTGGAACAAGATTCCAATCTACATTAGGCAGAGCTCCTCGCTAACCCTCTTCAAAAGAAACCTTGACGAGTGGATGGGAAACAGAAAGTTTACCCCGGGGATCACTTCAAAGGCTCTGCTGGACACAGGCACAGGGAACTAATCTAAGTGGGCGGCGAAAGCCAACACATTCCGGTTTGGCTTATAAATGCCTTTGGGCAGATAGCCTAATACCTATCTATGAACCTACTAACCTATAAGAAACAGCTCATTTTCACAAGAAAAACAAGGAGAAAATAACTAGGATATAACAGCACATGCATACCTACATACACACAAGCGCACACACACACACACACACACACACACACACACACACACACACACACACACACACTTGGAATTAGTCTGCAGTTAACAATTTGCACAGCGATGCTGTTAGAAATGGAGGCAATATAAATTACAATTCAAAGAACAGAAGTTATGCACGTTTCTGTCTGGGGAAGGTTAGGTAATGACTTCTAAATGGAAATATATGTCAGAAATGGTGTAGTCTCAAGCCAAAGTACTGACAGTTCAGAATTTACTTTAGGAAACTTGTACATAAAAGATTTGCTAAGCACTTGGCAGTTGTGAGGTCAGAATCATTAAAAGAATTCAAAAGTCCAAGGAAAGTGTACAGCACAACTACTACAAGAGATGGATAGCATTAAGTTAATAGGTCACTCAGGTATAAAGCATGTACACAACACAGGAAAATGGACAAACAGTTGTTAGATGTGGCTTGAAGTCTATTATTTTTTAGAACTATTAGCGACCGGAGTTCCGCTGTGGCGACCCCTAACCGGGAAAAGCCGAAAGACACAAACAATCTTTGCCTGTTTATAGAAGAAAGACTACCAGTTATGTAGCTTCATGAAATGTCAGCTCGTGTGTACTGTATTATGGAATTCAATCCGAATGCATAAAATCTGAATTCCAGTACTATCCTTTCCTTATGGGTATTCCAGGTATGAGAACAAAGGCACATCTGGGTCAACAGCTTGCAGGCAGTTTTAGAATTTAAAAGTAACCTATATTCTCCAGTGAATACAGAGAACCTCACTGAATTTAAAATGATGACTTGCCTACAATGGAAATGTGTGGTAACTGATACTGCTCAGAGCTGCCTTTGGGATCTGCAGACAGATTACTGAAGAAAAACACTCATCTTCATTAACCAATTCAAATGATTTGAGAAGCAAACTCTCACTTCTAATTTTGCAAGTGGGGCAATAACAAAACATACTAAAGGGATTACATTTTACTATATATAACTGTCTGACTTAAGGCACAGTTTGAGAAATATAACCATAGTAAAACACAGCTACACTCAAAGTATAAAAAAGTAATGTCTGTTGATAAGAATGCACATTAGGTGCACCTCAAACTACTGTGAAAGATCTGAAAAGAATACATTCACTTATCTACATAGTTAATAAAAATCTTAAGCTAAAACTTAAAAAAAAAATCACTGCTTAAGAAACTATTATACCCTATTTTATTCTGCTGCCATACCAGTCAACTGTCCAGAATTTCACAGAATGACTAGATTTGTGGCTAATATCTTTGGCCTGTTCCTCAAAAAGAAAATTGGGGTTTTCTGGTAAATTGAGTACTGAATTCATTATATAATGACAGATGTTTTGGTTTCAGATTTCATATGCTTCAGACAATGCACGCTAATGTAAAATAAATTACTCTAGTGACTTTTTAATTTATATAACATCATCAAATTTTAAAATCTGGCTCTGACTGTGAGTCCCCCACCCATAATTTTTGTTTTTGACCAGAACTCTTGCACTAAGAGGTTGACAGGTTTGTCTGCTGGAACAAAAAACAACAAATTTGTCAACAGGTATGCACAACCATACAACAGGTCTGTGCATCTTATGGTATGAGCCTTCAAACCTAGTTTCAAGAGCACTCCTGAGAAATAACATCCATTATTGCTCTGTTGTTTCCAATGATATTAGCTTGCAAATACCACAGATAAAGAACACTGCAAAAATATGGATGGACTTGTCTCTGATTGGATGACTCTGAACCTTATGATTTTTTTAAGCTGGCAGCATTTTATTCTTTGCATTAGTTGAATGTGGATTTCAAATGCTGCAGAAGCTGTACATAAATAAAACAAAGTGCAATTACTGGGTATTTTCAAATTACGTTTATGTATCAAAGATAAGTATCTCATTATTAACTTGTAGTTAGCAAGGTTGCAAACCATTCTATTTAAACTAAGATTCTCTTACACAGGGAACATGGCCAAAACGGCAGTGTGACAGTAACAACTGTCAGAAGCTCTGTAACGTTTTAAATTCTTTTTGACGATTTTTTTTTTTAGTTAAAAGCTATCTTATTAAAAACTGAAGTTACTAAAAAAATATTGACAAATTAAAGAAAGGAGAGCTAGATTTTAAAATTTTAAAGCTAAAAACATCTCAGTCAAAAACGTAATTTCAAGATATATAAAAAGTACAGTTTTGTACCTACCATAAATGTAGATGTTCGAGTGCTAATACAGCTGCAGTAATCACAGATGGGTTTTTTGCCGTCAGGCGGGTCCTCGGTCGGCCGAATTCCAAAGTCTAGGTCCGGCGTCGGTTGTTGTCGCTTTCTTTCCTGACGTCAGTGCGACAGGGGTATATAAGACACAGCGACGCCATTTTCTTCAGTCTTTCTTGCCCCAGATGTCAGGTGCCCCCAGAAGGAAGGCAATACATAAATTATATATATATATATATATATATATAATCAAGCAATGCAATATAATCAAAAATCAGTAGTTGCAAGCAAATACACCATAGAAGGATAACCCAATCAGGTTGTATGAGGAGGTGTTAGCCACTAGGCCTTTACCAAGAGGGAAGGAGGAGGAAACCTGTACTGCAGCTGTATTAGCACTCGAACATCTACATTTATGGTAGGTACAAAACTGTACTATGTTCATCGTGCATACAGCTGCAGTAATCACAGATGGGTAGAATCCCAAAGCTACGCACAGGGTGGTAGGCACTAGGTGGAACTGGGAGCGGCCAGAATGCCCTGCAACACAGCAGTGGCAAAGCCTGCTCTAGTTTTGGAGTATAAAGGCAGGTGGTAGTGTTTTGTGAAGGTATGCACAGAACTCCAAGTGGCTGCCTCCAAAATATCTTTGGTAGGGACTCCTCTGAGGAAGGCTGTAGAGGTAGCTGTGGCCCTTGTGGAGTGGGATCTGATGCCTGTAGGAACAGGTTTGCCATGAAAGGAGTAACAAAACCGTATGCAGTGGCCTATTCATTTTGAAATTGTCTGTTTGGAAATTGGCTTCCCTTGAGCTCCTACAGCATAGGACACAAAAAGTTGTTCTGATTTCCTGAAAGGCTTTGTTCTGTCCAAATAGTAACGTAGCTGTCTATGGATGTCTAAGGAATGTAGCAGCCTTTCCCCTTTGTTTTGAGGATTGGGGTATAAGGTAGGTAAGTGTATGGCCTGATTTAAAGCTACCCTGGATACTACCTTAGGCATAAATGACGGGTTGCTTCGTAGGGAAACCCTGTCCTGATGGAAGATGAGAAAGGGCTGCACAGCCATGAGGGCTTGTAGTTCCGAAACCCTACGAGCTGAGGTAATGGCCAGAAGGAAAGCTGTTTTCCAGGACAAATATTGCAAATATGTTGAGGCAGCTGGTTCAAAGGGAGGTAATGTTAATTTTTCTAGAATGTAGTTAAGATCCCAGGCTGGTATTGGTTGTTTCCTTGGAGGTCTTATATTCTTAACTCCTCTGAGGAACTGTCTTAAAAGTGGGTGAGAGAATAAGGGTGGATCAGTGTTGTATTCTGCAGAAATGGCTGAGGCATGAATTTTGATGGAGGAAAATGAAAGTCCACTGTTCAACAGCTCAGCTAGATACTGTAATATCTGAGGCAAATTCAGTTTTCAAGGATCCTGGTCTTTTTTCTCATTCCAAGCGCAAAACCGTTTCCATCTTGCGGAGTAAGCCTTTCTAGTAGATGGCCTTCTGGCCTCCAAAATGACATCCTGCACCTCTTTGGAGAGTAGGGTCTGTTGTGGTGTTAAGGAATTTTCCATGCAGCCAGATTGAGTGTTTTCAGCTGACTGTGAAGAGTTTTGTAGCTGTGCTGAGTCAGTAGAAGAGGCATTAGAGGTAGGGTCCAGGGAGGAGTATGTGTTAGGCTCCTCAGGAGTGGGTACCAGTGTTGTCTTGGCCAGTCTGGAGCAATCAGTATCATCTTCGGTCTGTCTGCTCTTGCTTTCAAGAGCACCTTGGGCAGAAGAGGCAAAGGTGGGAAAGCGTAAACTGTCCATGCTGCCCAACTGAAAGAAAGGGCGTCCACTCTCCAGGCCTTTGGATGAAAAGTCCTTGAACAGAACTTTTTTAATTGATGATTCCTGTGGGAGGCGAAGAGATCTATGTCTGGCCTTCCCCACGCTTGGATTATCTTTGTAAACACTTGAGGATGCAACTTCCATTCGTGTGGGTCTGTCATATTTCTGCTTAGATTGTCTGCCAGCGTGTTTTCCAATCCTGGCAAGTACTGTGCTTGAAGTTCAATTTGCCATTCCAGAGCCAAGTTCCAAAGTGACATGGCTAGCCCGCACAGGTGGTATGAGTGTGTTCCACCTTGTTTGTTTATGTACCACATTACTGTGGTGTTGTCTGTTCTTATCAATAATTGTCCTGGATGCAGGAGGTCCTTGAAAGCTGTAATTGCATTTATCACTGCTAGCATTTCTTTTTGATTGATGTGAAGGTGCTTTTCCTTTTGTGACCATTTGCCCTGAATGCACCTGTTTGTCATGTGCGCCCCCCAGGCGTAGTCTGAGGCGTCTGTTGTGATGACTTGATTTGCTTGAGGCTTGCAGAATGGAAGACCTGTGTTTGTTTGGCATGCTTGGGCCCACCATAGAAATTCCTTTTGCAAACATGGGATTATTGGTATTATTGTTTCCAAACTGTGGCTGTGTTGAGACCATAGGTTTTTTAGGTACCATTGAAGTTTCCTCATATGCAACTTTGCACATGGGATTAAAAGAATGCAAGATGCCATGAAGCCCAGAGCCTGCAGGATTTTCCTTGCAGTGAGCCTGGTACAATTTGCTAGTATTTTGAAGTACTGAGTTAGTTGCCCCTGTTTTTCTGGCGTAAGATAGGCCATCTGCGAGTTTGTGTCCAAGTTGGCACCCAGGAAAGTTATTTTCTGAGATGGTGTTAGCCTGGATTTCTCTTTGTTGACTGTGTATCCCAGAGAGTTCAATAACCGTGTTACATAAGCCAGATGTTCCAGAAGTATGTGCTTGCTGTCTGCTTGGATCAGGCAGTCGTCCAAATAAGGGTAAATTTGTATCCCTTGAAATCTGCAGTAGGCAATTACTGATGCCAGGCATTCGTGGGCGCAGTAGATAAGCCAAAGGGCAATGCAGAGAATTGATAGTGGATTGAACCTGCAAGAAATCTGAGGTATATTCTGCAGCTTTGTTTGATTGGGACATGCAGGTATGCCTCCTTGAGGTCCAGTGTTACCAGCCAAAACTCCTTGCCCAGCATGGGAAGAAGCTGCTGTAATGTGAGCATCTTGAATTTTGGCAGTAGAAATGTGTTTAGGATGGATAAGTCCAAAATGGGTCTCCAGTTGGTTCCTTTCCTTGGTACCAGAAAAAGTCTGGAATAAAAACCTTGACCTTGTTCGTGAGTAGGTACCTCTTGAATAGCTTTCATGTCCATAAGCTTTGAAATTTGTATTTGAGCCTCTGCCCTTTGATTGTGTGGCAGGTTCAGCATGCCTCTCATTTTTGGAAGAGTGTGAAAATGAAATCTGTAGCCTCTGTTTATAATGTCCAGGATCCATTTGTCTGTTGTGATAATATGCCAATTTCTTGCAAATAATGCCAGCTTTCCTCCCAAGGGTGCTGTCAGCTGAGACTTGCTTGGCATAAAAAGGGGGAAGTCATTGGGTTTGTTTCCTGTATTGTGCACTGTCTTCGCCACCTCTTGGTGCTGGAGTTTGCCATTGTCTGCCTCTATATGATCCTTGAGGTTGTCCTCTGCCCCTTGTGTGCCTGTATCTACCTCTTTGTGGCTTGTCCGTGGCTGGAAAGGACCAGTTTTTTGAAGGCCAATTTCTGCTAAAACGTGGTGGTTGAACCTGTAGAAAAGCTTTGACAGTTTGCATAGATTTAGCTTTTTCTTCCATTTTCCATAGTATCTCCTCAGCATTAGTACCAAATAGTACATCCTTTTGTAAAGGAGCATCTAGTAGTTTAGCTTTAACATGGTCAGGCAAGGTTTGTTCCCTAAGCCAGGCATGTCTACGAATGACTGATCCTGTCACAGCAGCTCTACTTGAGGCCTCTAGGGCATCATAGCCACATTGTAAAGTGTGTTTACCCACTTGTTCTGCACTATGCATCATTCAGGTTGAGACATTTTATTTCTTAATTGTGATAACAGAAACTGCTGATATTTAAGCATATGGAACTGACAATTTAAGGCCCTCATGGCTAGGGTGGCCGAGGTATATACCTTTTTTCCCCACCTTTCTAAGGATCTAGACTCTCTTTCGGAAGGTAGTGGATTCTTAGCAGTAGAGGCCTTCATTCCCTTGGGGCCTTGAGAAATGGTTTCAGGGTCAGCATTATGGCTTTTGTAAAGAAATTGGTGAGAGTTGGGAACTCTGTAGTACCTATCAGGCTTGACTGGGGCAGGAGGCAGGGAATCCGGATTTAGGCAAGCCTCCGAGTAAACATCATCAAGTATGTCCAAGACAGGAGGTATCGCCAGAGGTCTGTGCTGAGGTAACAAAAGAAATTCCCTAAGTCTTTTCTTGGAATCAGAAAAGTCTTGGCCTTCCCAATGGAAGTGTTCCCTCAAGGTGTGCAAGGTTTCCCCAAAGGAAAAATCCTCTGGGGGAGATACAGAAGGAATGGACTGCTCAGCATCCGAATCTTCAAAAGGGGAGTACGAGTGTTCCTCTTCATCAGAATGTTCTGAAAAAATGGAGTCCTGGTCAGAAGAGGGAGAAGCTTCCTCCACTCTGGGTCTCTTGTCTGGAGGGGGTTGGGAACCCCTGATAAGAGTAATTAAATCCTCAGCCATTTTTAGCATCTGCTTTTTAGGCATGGGGCCTGGAGATGGGCCCTGTGCAACAGGCCTCTTGGGATGCATGGCTGATTTGGACTTAGTAAAGGCCTTTATGGAAAAGGAAGATGAGGGTCTAAAGACACCATGGGTGGAAGTGGACCTGTCCACATTAGGAGGCTCAACACTCACAGTGGCTTCGGTGGTTGTAGTCTGGGTATGGGCCGAGGTACCTGCGGTCTCGGTTACAGAGGACACCGCCAAAGAAGTGTCGTCGGTAGTGAGGGGCTGCGTAGGAGTCTCGCTGAGAACCGGACCACGTGTAGCCGGTTTTGGCATGGTGTCGGTGGAGACCGCGGGCCTCGTGTGTCGGTGTTTGTCCTTGCGTTTTTTGGACAAAACGGTAGTCGGAGTATCCAACGACATTTTATAATCAAAGGCTTTACCAAAAAAGTGCTGGGCGAACTCCGCCCGACGCTTAATAGTGCGTTTGTTGAAAGTAGCGCAAAAGCGACAGGCCGAGACGTCGTGGTCTGGGCCTAAACAAGGTATGCAGAGGGAATGGAAATCCTTATGCGGTATTTGCTTCCCACAAGAAATACAATTGTTAACTTTGTCTGACATCGGTCTGAGGCAAGAAAAGTTTCCCCAATGGGGTACTTAGCTTTAAAGAAGACTTCGGTTTCCAGTTTTTCGTAATTTCAGGAGCTGGCCGACCGGCACTTGCGAACTGCTTCTGCTTTGGGCACCGCGCGGCAAAAAAGACTGAAGAAAATGGCGTCGGCTGTGTCTTATATACCCCTGTCGCACTGACGTCAGGAAAGAAAGCGACAACAACCGACGCCGGACCTAGACTTTGGAATTCGGCTGACCGAGGACCCGCCTGACGGCAGAAAACCCATCTGTGATTACTGCAGCTGTATGCACGATGAACATCAGAGAGATTGTAAAATGAGTTACTTGAAGAACAACACTCAAGACAGCTTAAAAAAAGAAATCCAATCTTTGATATCAGGTATGCAGGAAGTCATGACAAAACTGATAAAATAAAGATTGATAATTTTAAATAGACAATCCAAGTAACTGGATAAAACAACAAGGAATTCAAATAACTAATATGGAGGAATCTTTAAATGACCATGATGGAAGAATACCAGAAGGTGAGTCAAACACAGAATTTATAGTGAAGCAAAACAACTGGCTTACAGAAAAAGTAGATGACATGGAACATAGGTTAAGTAGAAATAATATAAGAATATATGGAATACCAGAAAAAATAGAAGGTGAAAACATAATACACTTCTTAACAACATGGTTACATAATAATCTAAACTTACCTGAAGCCTTGTCATTTGGAATAGAAGGGGCTCATAGATCTTTAGCTCTTCCTCAAAAGAAAAAAAATGCTACTCCAATAACTGGGAAGTTCCTCGCTATTATGGAAAAGGATCAAATACTGAAATCCGCTTGGGAAAGTTCTATTAAAACAGGAGATAATATTGTTCATTTCAAGAATGACTATTCAACTATAGTAATGAACAAAAGGAAAACCTATTTGCCTCTAATTAAAGAACTTAAAAGAATGGAATAAAAGTTAGTCTGTTGTTTCCTGCAAAAAGTACAGTTGTGTACACTTACCATAAATGTAAATGTTCGAGTGTATTCACTGTTGCAGTCATCACATTTGGGTTATCTGCCTGCAGTAGCCCTCAGTCGGCCTGATTATCAAAGTCTTGGGTCCTGCGTTGGCTGCTGTCTCATCTTCCATGACATCAGGTAGTCGGGGGGTATAAAGCATGCAGCCAATGCCATTACATCAGTTTTTCTTGCCCCAGATGTCAGGTGCCCCCATAATGTGAAGCAATTACATACAAGGTTACACCTGAAACAAAAAGCAAATACACCAAAAAGCTTTAAGCCTAGTAAACAAGAATAGAAATATAGTTAATAGAAGTCAGGTGGCTGGAGGGAGGGTAACCAGGACTGCAACAGTAAATACACTTGAACATCTACATTTATGGTAAGTGTACACAACTGTACTATGTTCTTTGTGTTTCACTGTTGCAGTCATCACATTTGGGTAGATTCCCAAAGCTAAGGATGGGAGGAGGTAATTAGATAGCATTAGGACCAGCTATTAGGCCCTACAAGACAGCAGTGGCAAAGCCAGCTCTGGATTTAGAAAAACTTGGCAAGTGGTAATGCTTGGTGAAGGTATGTGCACAACTCCAGCAGCTTCTAGGATGTCCCTGGTAGGAACACCTCTAAGAAAGGCTGTAGAGGTAGATGCAGCCCTGGTTGAATGTGGTCTTATCCCCTGTGGGGTAGGTTTTCCATGATGCTTATAACCGAAATGAATGCAATGGCCTATCCACTTAGAAATGGTTTGCTTTGAAATGGCCTTCCCCGCTTCCCCTGCAGCAAATGCAACCAGCAGCTGTTCAGATTTCCTGAGAGGTTTTGTCCTGTCCAAGTAAAATCAAAGTTGTCTGTGCACATCCAAGGAGTGCAGTATTCATTCCCCTTTGTTCTGTGGATTAGAAAGAAGGTTGGCAATTGAATGGACTGATTAAGGGCCACACTGGATACCACCTGGGCATGAAGGAGCGATTGGTCCTGAGGGTCACCCTGTCCGCATGAAAGATGATGAAAGGCTCCACTGCCACGAGGGCCTGTAATTCAGACAGCCTTCTTGCTGAAGTAATGGCTAGAAGGAAGGCTGTTTTCCAAGAAAGGAATTTCAACTCTGCATTTGCAGCTGGCTCAAAGGAAGGTAGAGTGAGCTTTTCCAATACAAAGTTAAGGTCGCAGGCTGGAGTAGGGGCTCTCCTGGGTGATTTTAGGTTTTTGACCCCTCAGAGGAATTGTTTCGGCAGTGGATGACAGAAGAGGGGTGGTTCTGTATTGTAATGAGCTGAAATGGCTGAGGCATGAATTTTGAAGGAGGAAAAGGAAAGGCCCTTGTGAAGCATCTCAGTAACGTATTGAAGAATCTGAGGTAAATTGGGTGCTGCTGTGCCCATCCCCTGAGTTTGGCTCCAGGAATAGAATCTTTTCCATTTTTCAGCATAGGATTTTCTAGTACTAGGCCTCCTTGCCTCCAGAATGACATCCATCACTTGCTTACTGAGGGATGGTAACAGAGATCAGGTAATTAGCCAGGCTGCCAGGTTCAGGGTTTGAAGCTGTGGGTGAAGAATCCGGCCCTCCTGTTGGGACAGCAAGGCAGAGGTCTGAGGCAGATGCCATGGTGCCAGCATGACACACTGCACAAGAGGAGGTACCAGTGTTGGTGTGGCCAGTCTGGTGCAATCAGTATTGTCCTTGGTTTGTCCTGTTTGATCTTTAGTAGTACCTTGGAGAGGAGAGGCAAAGGGGGGAAAGGCATAAACAGGTGAAGGACAGGGCATCCACTTCCAAGCTTGTTTGTGGGGAGTCCTTGTGCAGAATTTGTCCAATTGGTAGTTCTGGGGGGAGGCAAACAGGTCTATCTCTGGGCTCCCCCATTTGTTTCTCAACATGTTGAATATGGTTGGTTCCAGTTTCCACTTGTGTGGTCCATGAGATTTCTGCTTAGGTCATCTGCCAGTGTATTTAGCTTTCCTGACAGGAACTGAGCCTGTAGGTGCACTTTGTAGGCCAAGGCTATGTTCCACAGAGCCATGGCTAGTCTCCAGAGAGGGTATGAGTGGGCTCCCCCCTGCTTGTTTTTGCTTCCACATAGTGGTGTTGTCCGTCTTTACCAATAATTGTCCTGGAAGAATGTGGTCCTTGAATGCTGTCAGAGCATTCTGTACAGCTAATATTTCTTTTTGATTGATATGCAGGTGCATTTGACTTGGGTTCCATTTGCCCTGAATGCACTTCCCTGCTAAGTGAGCCCCCCATGCATAGACTGATGCATCTGTTGTTAGGGTTTGGGTCGCAGGGGGTAGATTGAATGGCAGTCCCTTGTTTTGGTGGCAGGCCTCTGCCCACCAAAGGAACTCTGTATACAAGGTATGATAGGAATCATTGATTCTAGATCCTAAGAATGTTGGCATCATAGGCTTTTTAGATACCATTGTAGTTTCTTCATATGCAACCTTGCATATGGAATTAGTAGAATGCAGGAGGCCATGAACCCCAGGGCTTGCAGTATTTTCCTTGCCGATAGCTGGGTCTTTGTGGCCAGTAGTTTGAAGAAGGCTGTCAAACGAACTTGTTTCTCTGGCGTGAGGTAGGCCATCTGGGAAGTTGTATTCAAGCTTGCTCCCAGGAATACCATTTGTTGGCAGGGTACAAGATGTGATTTCTTTTTGTTTATGGTGCACCCCAGAGAGGTTAGCA
Source organism: Protopterus annectens (assembly GCF_019279795.1). Taxonomy (NCBI): domain Eukaryota; kingdom Metazoa; phylum Chordata; order Ceratodontiformes; family Protopteridae; genus Protopterus; species Protopterus annectens. The sequence goes on along the minus strand of NC_056734.1, from coordinate 602,680,140 downwards.
ATTTCTGTACAAATGCCAGATAATTCAATAGTATGTCCTGGATTTCTGCCTGAATTAGACAATCATCCAGGTATGGATATATTTGGATATTTCTTTGCCTGCAAAATGCAATAATTGAGATAGGCACTTTGTGAATACCCTGGGTGCAGTAGATAAGCCAAAGGGCAGTGCAGAGAACTGACAGTGCATGTAGACAGCTTTGAAGCTTAGGTATCTTCTGCAAGATTCCCCTATTGGGATGTGCAGGTAGGCTTCCTTTAAATCCAGTGTTGCCAACCAGGCATCCTTGCCCAGCATAGGAAGCATCTGGTGAAGAGTTAGCATCTTGAATTTTGGGATCACCAAAAATGTGTTTAGGATAGAGAGGTCCAGGATAGGACACCAGAAGTTGTCTTTTCTGGGCACCAGGAAAAGTCTTGAGTAGAAACCTTGTCCCCTTTTTTCTTCTGGAACAGGTTGAATAGCCCTGATGCTTAAGAGAGAGAGAGAATTTGCTTTTGAGCCTCTGCCCAATGATTTGGGGGTAGATCTGGCCAACTGTTTGGGGTTGGTAAGGAGTGGAAGTGGAATCTGTATCCTTGGTAAACTATATTTAAAACCAATTTGTCCTGGATAATGAGTTCCCAATTTTTTGCCTGCAGGGCAATCTTTCCCCTAAAGGAACAGTCAGTTGTGCAGGGCTTGGAGAATTTAAAGTTAAGTCATTGAGACAGTTTACCATTGGGGGGGGTTCTTACCACTCCCTGCTTTGGAAGTGGGAGCCCCCCACTGCTTAGTCCTGTGAGTACCTTAGCACTGAAGCCTGGGTGCTCTGCTGGACTGAGAAGGCCTGGAAGAGGCAGAAAGGACCAGTTTTTAAAGGGCCAATGCCTACTAAATCTGGGAGGCTGTACTTACAGGAAATCTTTAACAGTTTGCATAGATTTAGTTTTTTCCTCCATCTTTTTAAGTACTTCTTCTGCTTTGTTGCCAAACAGGCGGTCTTGGTTTAAGGGAACATCCAGAAACTTAGCTTTAACATGATCTGGCAGTGATTGCTCCTTAAGCCAAGCATGCCTTCTAAGTACAGACCCAGTCACAGCAGCCCTGCAAAATGCCTCTAGTGAATCAAAACCACATTGCAAAGTATGTTTCCCAACTTGTTCAGCAGAATGCATTAAATCCTGTAAATCTTTATTTTCAGCACAGTCAGGAATCAACATAATTTTCTGTTTAAGCAATCCAATAATATGCTGCTGATACTTTAACATATGAAACTGGCAGTTTAAGGCCCTAATGGCTAAGGTTGCAAAAGTGTATAACTTCTTACCCCATCTATCCAGTGCCCTGGAATCTCTATCAGAGGGAGTAGGATTTTTGGCAGTAGTAGCCTTAATGCCCTTGGGTCCCTGTGAAATGGTCTCAGGATCTGCAGTAGGATTTTTAAAAAGGAACTTGTGAGAATCAGAAGCCCTGTAATATCTATCAGATTTTCTGGGAGCAGGAGGTAAAGAGTCAGGGGCCAAGCTAGATTCTGAGAAGGCATCATCAACAATGTCCAGTACAGGGGGGATAGGTAAAGGCCTGTGCTGGGGCAGGAGTAAGAAATCCCTAAGACTCTTTTTAGAGTCAGAGTAATCCTGGCTTTCCCAGCGAAAATGCTCCCGAAGAGTATGCAAGGTTTCACCAAAAGAGAAATCCTTTGGAGGGGAAGCAGAGGGAATAGAGTCCTCTGCATTAAAATCTTCACAGGTAGATAAGGGTAAATCCTGGTCATCAGAGTAAACAGAAATTTCAGAATCTTGATCAGAAGAATCATAAGGAAACTCAGTCCTAGGTCTCTTAGAGGGGGAAGGGTGGCTTCCCCTGATTACGGTAATAAGGTCTTCAGCCCTTATCATTTGTTTTTTAGGCATAGAGGCCTGACCATGCGGTCGGGGCATCGGTTTTCTAGGCATGGATCGAGTTTTCGGACTTGAAGAAGAAGATGGCTTCGGTTTAATATGCAAGTCAGTAGGCCTGCATACACCCTCAGAAGCCGGTGCCTGCAGAGCAGCTCTGGACGCATCCAAGGTAGACACATCCGCAGGTTCCACAGTTGAAGCATCTCATGGCATACCGGACTCTGAATGGGTCTCAGTAGAGGCCTGCAAATCTGAAGTAGTGGGTATCAGGGGCTGCAAAAGCACCTCACTGAGTACCGGCGAACTGGCAACTCTTTAGGAGAAGCGTCGTCGGTAGCTTTGGACCTATGCGATCTGTCTCTGTCTTTATCTTTGCATTTTTTCGGAATGTCAGTAGTTGGGTGGCTTACCGAAGCCATATCTGGATAATTGAACCAAGTACCAAAATATTTAGAAGCATAAATAAACCAACGCTGAATAGTTCATTGTTTAAATAGGGCACAAAACTGACAGCGAGGTACGCCGTGGTCAGGGCCTAAGCAAGGAATGCAGTACGAATGAAAATCTTTATGAGGTATTTGCTTTCCACAAGAAATACAATTATTAACTTTTACTGACATAGGTTTAGAGCAAGAAAAAGTTTCCCCAACGGGGTACTTAACTTAGTTGAAGACTTTGGTTCTGAAACTCGAAAACAAAAATTTCAGGAGTTGGCCGACCAGCACTTGCGATTCGTTTTTCTTCGGGCACCGCACAGCAAGAAAGGCTGATGTAATGGCATCGGCTGCATGCCTTATACCCCTGACTACCTGACGTCATGGAAGATGAGACAGCTACCGATGCAGGACCCAAGACTTTGATAATCAGGCCGACTGAGGGCTACTGCAAGCAGATAACCCAAATGTGATGACTGCAACAGTGAAACATGAAGAACATCTGAAAATTCATTAAAAAGAAGAAATTGAAATATGTGAGTCCTCAGAAGAAGCAAAGGAACATATACAGAAGAAAAACATAATTTCATCACTAGAGGAGGCGGACTGGGCAGCTGCATCCCTTAAAAGGCAAACTGAAACTAACTCCTAGAAAAACAGCAAATCAAAAAGACTTAAAAACAAACAATTTACTGGTAATAATTATCTTTTCAGTTTTGACATTACTTAACCACACTACAGTTTAAGTGTATTAAAAATCACCAAATAAGTGGTTTACATATCAATATCTGAAGAATACAAGTAAGTAAACGTTTATCTATTACTTAACTGTTATATTTCTAATAACACTTTTAATATCTATATCTTTGTTCCTTTTTTAAATATGGAACTATACAATATATGTATTTAAAAGATAAATTACTTCACATTATTATTTACAATGTTTTGAGAATTAAAATCAATTAAATATATATGTGGAATGGACATGACAGCGAAATACATATGATAAAACTTAGATGTAAGCCATATATATAATTCTGTGGTAGACAGTTAAAACAATGGCTGAGTTCATGCTGGTTTTTAAAGCTAAAGTAATGCACATTGAATGATGTGTAGTTTTATACATTTCATTATTACTTTGTAAATATTGTATCAAATGTGTGTGAAGGAATGACATTTTTGGATGAGTTAATAATCTTTTAAATGTTCACTGATGCCACAAAAGTGATTCATAAAATGGTAAAGCTACTTATCTACAGTACTGCTTTAATACTGGTGCTTCAAATATACGCACATAAAGTTCCTTGACAGTAAATAACATTATGCTCTTCTCACACGGTGAGTTACAGTTTATGGCTGTTAATGTAGTTTTATAAAGTGGTGATTTGGAATTCAGCATTCTAATTCCATAACCTTATCCTAATTATAAAGTTGTGTGGGGACAGCACTCTTGGAGCAATTTGGTTGCTATTCCACAATGTTACTGTGAGGACAGATGAATGGTAGCGGGAACCTGGGTGCTAAGGTTGGGCGGTGGATAGGGGGATGACGCTGAGCATTGTGTGGGTGATTTCAGACTCTTCCTGTGTTTTTCTCATCTCCCTGTGTGCTTGCTGGATATGATTTGATGGAGACCCAATTAGATAGGGTGCTTTTGATTTGCAGGGATTTTGTTACTACTGGATGAGAGAGAAGGAAGGATGCAGACTTGAGTGCAGTAGGAAGGGAATGGTAACACAAAGGAAGAGCTACGATAGTAACTGTATGTGCTAACTAGTGTTATTAATGGATACATGTCATTGTTGTTGGATTGTGCAGTGTGTGCAATTGTTCTTTATCTTGATTTTGCTTCAGTAAGTATTGCTGCAGGTACAATCTCTCATGGTGTTAAGTCATCACATTGTTGAGTGAGATGATGTGCAGCTTGATTTATTGAGGTCGATGTGCAATGTATACAATGATGTATAGCTTTTGTTTTTTTTGCTTCTCCCTTTGATTTCAAATATGTTAATACTTGTAGCATTCTGAAATACTTAAAATATATTCTGCAGCTGAAGTGAAGATGTTGCTACTTTAGTTTATTATATGTCAACTTTCGGTAAGTAAGTTAGGGCTTTAGACATAAAATATAAGTTCCTTAGGATGATTTCTAAGTGTGCAGGGGAATCGGTTATTATTATTAGTTTTATGTACAATAGAGGCATCAACAAGTATGGTCTACATTAAATGACAAGCAATAATATTCCAAAGACACAAATTATTATACAAATGATTATAGTTAGTCTAGGAAAATGATTATAATAGAAAAAATACCAATAATGTTGTTTTTAAGAGTAGCAACAATTGACAGCACAAACACTGAAATGTTTAGAGGAAAGTAGAAACTAAATTGATGGGATAGATTCTTTAAGACTGAGAACAAAGAAAGAATACTACTGACTTAAAATTAAAGTGAATATGTTTGATTACTGTAACAAACTTGTGCATGTGTTCTATTAAAGGGTGCTGTTTGGGTGAGCATAGAAGTACTTTTATCTGCTGGAGTGATATTGAACAACTGGAGCTTTTTACCCATTAAACACAGAGATGTGTGAGTGTATGGAGGTGAGGGGTGTGTATATCTGTGTGTGTGCCTGTGTATACTGACACATACATGTGTTTGTATACCCATAAAGGAATTATGGCACTTCAAATTTGGATAATTAATAAAAATATGGCTATAAAGTGTCATAGGATATAACAGAAGAGTTCACTTCTGAGTTTTATTTTATTTGATTAACAGAATATTGAGATAACATGCTTTAAAGATGGGATTTAAAGATTTTCTCAAAATGATCTGAATAGGAAATTTTAAAATAATTAGATAGTTTTGAAGATTGGGGAATGATATATTGTTTGTAGACCTCTTACAAATATACGAGCAGTGTTATGTACTTTCACAGAAAGGTCATGGGAAAAGAAGAGGGGCAACATCAAAATCTGATAACTAGGGTGATTTTGGTTACATGACAATGAAAGCATGGTTAGTCTTTTGCTTATTGGGTTGTTATAATGGTAGGAAAATATAAAGGTTAAAGGTTACATATATAAGCTGGTTATATGCATGGGCTTTTATCAAGGATATGTATGTGTATTTGCATGCATTTGCATTGGTCCGCACATATGTAGGCAGTATAAATACATGTATATATGTTTATATATATATATATATATATATATATATATATATATATATATATATATATCTGGAATAGAAATGAAAATATGTCATGAAATTATTAAAAGATTCATCCACACAATAAAAATGTAAAATATATACATCCAAGTGAAGATGTAAGAGAAGAAGAATACATAAACCTGTGTTAAACACACAGACATTTGGTTACCCATGCTGGAAAAGAAGTGATTACAGCTACCTTTGTATGAACAACAAATGGAAACAAGCTGCAGTGAGGAAGAAAGCAGAAAAATTGAAAGTAGAGACTTTTGAAAATGGTATATGTGATAAATTACTTTATTATAAGTTCATAGGTAAATATTAGGCTATCAGTCTGCAGCCTTACAAGCCTAATCAACCACTAGAGATCAAAATCAAACCTTGTACCATATACTTTGTATGAATGACAAATGGAAACAAGCTGCAGTGAGGAAGAAAGCAGGAAAATTAAAAGCAGAGACTTTTGAAAATGGTATATGTGATAAATCACTTTACTATAAGTTCATAGTTTATTACAAGTTCATAGGTAAATATTAGGCTATCAGTCTGCAAATTATTACAAGCCTAATCAACAACTGGAAATTAGAATCAAACCTTGTACCTTATACTTATAAGGTAAAGACCTTAACCATTATGCCAACTCCTCATTTGTGCAATGATATATAAAATATGAACTCAGAATGGGTATAACCTAAGTAATTTATGTGCATGCGTGACATATATTATGTGAATAAAACAGGTACTTGAAATAGTACAACTCAGTGGAACAGAGATAAATATAATATGTGTGTGTGTGTGTGTGTGTGTGTGTGTGTGTGTGTGTGTGTGTGTGTACAGTTTCCCACCACAATCTAGTGGTCATTCTCACCAACCTAAATTGCTGCCCTTCAGCTCTCACATGGCTCCAAAGTTACAAAACAGGCCACCAGTAGGCAGTAAAGTGGCTAAAACACCTCTTCCCCCTACTCCCAGTCACATTAGGGATCCCACAGGAGTCCACCCTTGGCCCCCTCCTTTTCAGTATTTTTACTAATGAACTCAACCCTGCCACCTCCCCCAGCATCCATTATCCAATATGCAGACAACTCTACACTTATATGTGTTTCACCTAACATACAACAGCTTCAAGACATAACCCAAAAATCCTTCACCAAAATTGAATCATGGCAAAACACCTTGCAGTTCATATATAGCCCTAACAAAACTAAACTCATGATTTTTCAACCAACCAGAGCCTTAGACTCACCCCACCCACCTTCTCCATCACTGCTAGCAATAATACTATAGTTAGTCCTGAACCACAAACAAAACTACTAGGAATCATAACTGATAATAAACTAAGATTTGACTGGCACATATCACAAGCAATTAAGAAGATACACAAAAAATGGGAATACTGTACAGAAATAAAAAAAATTCTAACAGGCAGTACTAGGGTAGCTATAGCCAGAACCCACCTCCTATCAACTCTCCTTTACTCCTCATTCATACTTACTAACCTTAAAAAAGACTGACTTAGATAAACTAGAAACATGCTATAACAAAATTGCAAAATTTGCCACAAGGTCTACACATATGACACGCTATTGCCACAACTTAAAAAACTCTCTTTTCTAGAACTACCACAACTATTGACCTATAATCAGTTAATTATGGCCCATAAACTACTTTATCAGTCAGACAAAAACTTAAGCTCTTTTAAATATCTTATAATCCCACTCAACAAATAAATCATTATTACAGGTTACCAAATCTACAAATGCTGATTCTTTATATTCCTATCACACAGCAAAAACCTGGAATACGGTTCCTTATTCTATTAGAACCACTAGTAGTTCAGATAATCTGTCTATAGGTTTAGATAGGTTAGTAACTTTGTAGGGCTGTAAATATGTTTTGACTACATACTAGAATGGGAATATTAATATGTAAATGTGCTGTTTTAGAGCTTGGAAGGAAAATATTCAACATATATAATAATAAACAGTGACATTTATTAATTAATGTAAAACTGTTTTTATTATTGTGTAGATAATTTTAATAGCATCGTTCAATTTGCTCATTGTATCAAAATCTTGAAATTAAAATGTTAATAATTTAAAATTATTAGCTATTAATAAAAATGGATTAAACAGTGACAATAAAAGATGGGTGCTATTAAAATATTTAAAACTAATTAAAGCCAATATTATATAATTATAGGAATCACACATAATAGAGAAAGATATACATCTGATGAATAGTTTAGTTTATGAAATTCTTGTTTATATCAAAACAGGAAGAAAAGAGGAACGTCTATTTTATGGAAAAAAAAAACAAGTTGTGCCAAAGATCTCAGATACATTTAAAGACCACAAAGGCATGTTTTCAGCTGTAATTATTGCATATAATAATACATATATACATTGGCTAACGTTTGTCGGATACCAGGATTAGGTGTAAATATGGACAGGGATTATCTTGAAATTTTACAAAGTATTTGGAAGGATAGTCTTATGTCAGGGGATTTTAATTGCATCACAAAAAAAAAAAAAAAAAGACACTAGTTGTGAGAAAAATGTTAGCATTCCAGCTTCAGCTAAAATGTTAAATAAGTGGCTAATCAAGAACAATATAAAAGACCTAGCTTTATCTACAGGAAAAAAGTTCTCCTGTTTATACTCATTATTCATATGCATATCAAACACAAACTCATATTGATAGGATATATATATATATATATATATATATATATATATATATCTTTGGATAGTAGTAATAAAATAGATGGTTTTGAAAAGATACCTTGTCTACTATCGGATCATTAAGCAGTACATATAGATTTAAAAATGGAACCTACAGATTTTAAATTGATAAATAATATTCCTGCATATATGACAACATGAAAATAATTTTAAAAAAATTAAAGCAAATTATAGCAAATTTAAGTTTTTCTCTCATTTAATGATAACAGCAAAGTTAATAAAGTAATTCTATGGGGCATTTTAAAATTCATGTTAGAGGAAAAAAATGGGAAAATGGTCTTTAATAAAATTAAAAAATGGGTCACAAATTAGTTGATATACAGAAAGAACTTCATAAAGCTAAACTATAACAGCAAAATAAAGGAAAAGATAATGAAAAGTGATAAAATTATGAACTTCATATTATCAAAACATTCTGTATCATAAAGTTGAAATAGCTTTAGAAAAGTCAAGATACACAAGTAAGCAATGTCACACAAATGCACATGTTAGCTAAAAGAAGCAAACTAATGACTAAAAAAGCTCAAATAAATAGCACGAGGAATCCAGTATGACAAAAATATAACTCATACAGAAGAAATGTATTTAATTTTTAAAAAAGTTTATGAGAAAATGAATAGTGATAATGCTCATATAAAATAATATACTCAATGAATATTTAAAGAAAAATGTTACCATGAAGTTAAAAGAACAGATATTGAAAATATTGTAAAAATATCTTTAAAAGAGATTAAGGAGATAATAAAAAGATATAAGACAGGAAAAGTTCCTGGATTAGATATTTTATCTGCAGAAATCCAAGTTATTACAAAATAAATTTACCTGCTTACCTTCTCTAACTGGGCTGCTCTGCTCACTGATTGTATCCTTCTCTACTTGCTCTTCTACCTCTAATTCCACTGTCGATCACCTCTGGACCTGGACCTTAATACACCTACTACTCCTATGTCTCCTAATCTACTCCACTGTACTTTTCATATCTTTCCTCACCTATCCCTTACCACTGTACTCTTGCCATTCGTTTTGTGCTCTCTGATATCTCTATTGACACCGCTAGTACTTCATGATTACGTTTCTCTTGTATCACTGATTCCCAGATATCCCCTAATTCCTCACTCCCTGCTCCTTACCTGCACTCCCACCACCTTCTGCCCTTAGCAGACTAGTAAGCAATTTCTTCCTCTTCCAAACCATTGTCTTGAACTATACCTGCTCCACTTTAAGCTACTCACCTGCTTACCTTCTCTAACTGGGCTGCTCTGCTCACTGATTGTATCCTTCTCTACTTGCTCTATCCCGCTACACTCCCCTACCCTACCCCCAATTCCCACCCACCCCTAGTGCTGTTAACCTTATACCTATCAAGTCACACCTACTTTATTATCCATTCAATCACCTTCAACATATAATTATAACTCCAGCCCTTATCTTACCCCCTCAACATCTATACTCTACCTCAATATCTAAGACCACTCCTCCTGACTTCTCCCTGCAGCTTACTCCCTCATCACCTCTACTCATTCTCAATAACTATTACCACTACTCTTACATCCATTTAGTTTATCTTCCACTCCCCTCTACCTCTTCTGACTATCCTTCCATACCACTACAGTTATTGCACCCTACCCTTTAACTACACTTTAAGATACCTATCAACATTATATAACCTTTTTATCCTTCTACTTTAAATGGCCTACTCTCATAGATCTATCCTCAAAAACTATCTTGTCTTTTCTTCCTTATTTATATTTCTAACTTTAACTTACACACTCACTGCTTATGAACATTACACTCTGAAGCACAACGTGTCCTATCTGCAAACACTCCCTACTACACATTCCAACTGCTTCTTCAGCTTATCTGCTTCCTAGGTTCCATAGATGTACCCATGTTTCTTACCTCCCCAACAAGCTAACCCCACCCAAGCACTATAAAACCTTTAGAATTTCATCATCACAATCCACAAACATTCTAACAGTCGGGGATATTCATCCAAATCCTGGACCATCCCCCCTAAATGTCATTCTACAAAATCAATCATTCGATAATGCTACCTCCTCTATAATATTAGATAACTCCCTCAAAATAGCACAACTTAATATTCGTAGCATTAACAACAAAATTAGTCCACTGCATGTACTCCTTCAAGCTTATGCATTTGATATTCTTTGTCTTACAGAAACTTGGCTCAAACCTTCTACTCATGACCTAGAAATAACCCCACCTGGATATAATATCCTAAGATGCGACCGTACATCAAAAAAGGGTGGGGGCGTAGCAATCTTATTCAAATCTGAACTACTTGTTTCACCCTATGATATATCGCTACCCTCTAATACCAATGCCGAGACCCTTACTATTAAACTCCAAATAAATAGCTCTAAATCAATCTATATAATCTACTCTTACATCCCTCCAGGAAATAATATTAGCACTCTAGAAAACATTCTTAGTAGCCTTTCCACTCACTTACCTCAAGAAACGATTATATTAGGTGATTTTAATATAGACTGGACTACATGTAATTCCCCCAACCCTAACACCCACATAAATCTATTTGGTTTCAACCAAATAATAAACACGCCTACTAGAATCCACAAACCAAGTAATAAAGAAACTACTCTTGACTGGATCCTTATAAATAGTCATCCAGATACCTACAAAACAGGAACTCTCCCAGATGACATCAGTGATAACATTCTAACCTACATTACAAAACAAAAGATCTACAGCCCTAAAAATAACAATTTTGTTACCTATCATTCTAAAAAACACTTCCAAGTAGAGAACTTCATTAATGAGCTAAAAGCCTGTAACTGGTCATCTCTAAAGCTTACAGAAACTTAATCTGGATGAAGCAATCTCCTCTTTTAATTCTACATTCCTTCAAATTTTAAATAGCCATGCTCCCTTCCGCTCCTCCAGAGTTAGAACCAAAATAGCCCCTTGGCTCACAAAACAAACTAAAGATAAAATGCTTCAACGAAACAAAATATGGGCAAAATGGAGAACTTCTAAAAGCTCTACAGACCATCTATACTTTAAACAGGTAAGAAATGCTGTCAAAAAGAATATAATCTCAGACAAAAAAACTACTATTCCCACCTTCAACAATCACACTCTAAAAATCCTCAAAAGTTTTGGTCTGGCATTAATAAACTGCTCAAACCAGGACATGCTAGAACTCCTTCCCCCTATTCCTTTCCCAGCAATAACCCTCTGCAAATAGCTAATGCTTTTAACAATTACTTCATTGAAGCTATTCAAACTCTAACTCAAACACTAGCACCCATCACCCCCACTCCTTCACAACATACTAACAGTCCACTTCCCTCCCTACATTTGCAACCTGTTCCAACATCCTTTATCTGCAAACTCCTTCAAAAACTCAAACCCTGCACTCTCTCTGCTGATAGCCTCCCAGCAGAATACCTTCAAATTGCAGCTAAAGCCATAGCATACCCTGTTTCCATCCTTATAAACAGATCTATCTCAGAAGGCTACATCCCCTCCATATGGAAAGTGTCTCATATAATCCCCTTGCACAAAGGAGGTAAATCTACTGATATCTCCAACTACCGACCAATTGCTCTACTCTCCCCATTAGCCAAAATTATGGAAAAATGTATTCACCATCAACTACTTCAGCACCTTCTCCACAACAACTTGCTTGCTAATTGTCAACACGGTTTTAGGCCCTTTCATAGCACTACTTCTGCCCTGCTAACTTTTATTGATTGCATAAACAGGAATCGGAACAATAACTCTCTCTCAGCCGCTCTATTTATTGACCTATCTAAAGCCTTTGACATGGTCAATCACAACCTACTTATCAATGTGCTAAAAGCCCAATCTATTGACCCACAAGCAATCCTTTGGTTCAAATCTTATCTGGAAAATAGACAGCAAGCAGTACTCTGGGATAATAATCTATCCACACACCTCCCAGTGAGCACAGGAGTTCCTCAAGGTTCTATCCTAGGCCCTCTTCTTTTCTCCATCTTTATTAATGATCTCCATACTGTTTTTCCACAATCCACCTGTATACAATATGCTGATGACTCTACTCTTATTTGTACTGCCAAGTCTTCTTCCTCTCTCCAGACCCTTACACAAAATGTATTCAACACAGTTGAAAAATGGTTCACCCAACGCTGCTTTCTTCTTAACCCCAAAAACTAAACTACTACTACTTTTCACTCCCACCAAAAAATCAACACAGATCCACTTCACTATTACCTCTGACAATGGAACCTGTATTTCCCCTGATTCTACTGCTCATCTCCTTGGCGTAACTATTGACCATAACCTCAACTTTGATGCCCATGTTAACAATACTATTAAATCTGTCAATAAAAAATTAGGCTCCCTGTATAGAATAAAACCCTTCCTTACCCCTCGAGCTAGGAAATCCATTGCCCAGACTCATCTTACATCTACTCTATTCTATGCATCCACCATTTATACCAATCTTTCAAAGCATAATCTCACCAAACTGGAAACTAGCTACAATAACATAACCAGATTTGCCACTGGCTCTCCATATAGAACCCACCATTGTCTTAACCTTAAATAACTCAGATGGCTAGAACTACAAAACCAACTACATTACAATCAACTTGTGATCGCACAAAAAAATCCTGCACCATCCTACTAATACTCCTATCCTCTCTAATTTAATCTCCCCATATAAAAATCTTACAACACTACGCTCAGCTAATAAATTACTTATTGCCAACAGTTTATCTCATAACAAAGCGGGAGAGTCACTCTTTTCCAATGTTGTGGGTAGAATCTGGAACAAACTTCCTAGTATACTCACTTCTCTCTCATCTACACCAATCTTTAAGAAACACCTCAGAGATCACCTAAAAATACATTGGCTCTGCCCCTGCTCAAAGCCTGATTGAATCATACTTTTCTTTCTTCTCCTCCCCCTTTCCTCTCCTGCTTCCAGAACAAATACCCCCCTACAACTCATGAATAAATATGACCAACTCACTCTTTTTTACCTGCATCTTTTCCTTCCCATTCTCTTCTTTTTGCTGACTTAATGATTTATTTTTCAAGGGAATGCTAATGTTCAAATACTGTAACCTCTTGTCTGATTGTACATGACACCTAAGAAAGAACTAATACTTGATTCTTTCTTACACCTACTCTAATGAAACCATACATTGTTCACAAATTAATAACATTTCTTAGTATGTCTTGCTATGTAATTGAAACTAGTCATTTTTTGAATGTTTGAATGTTATAATTTACTCATGTTTGGAGCTTTTCTCCCCGGGCCTCTACTGAAAATGGACATGTATCCAGCTAGACTAGCCCGGTCAACAAATATAAAATAAATAAAAATAAATAAATAAATAAAATAATTGCATTGTTGGGGGATGAACTAATACAAAACCATAAAATAATCCCTCCCTTGTAGAAATATACTAATTTATCTAATTATTAAGCAAGGGATAGATAAAGAGTTAGTTAACTTTTATACGCCCATTTCATTATTAAATGTTAACAATAACATTTTTGTGACAATATTAGCGAATAGTTTGAGATAAACTGTTGACATACATATCAGTAAAGATCCAACTGGCTTCATTATAAACAGACTAATATTTGACAATATTGTAAGAGTAATCACTGTAATAGATCTTGCCAACAATTGCAAAGAGAAACTAGCTTTCATTAGATTAGATACTGAAAAAGCATTTGATTCAGTTGATTAGAACTTTTTATTTAGAACATCAATATATATTGCCAGAAAGTTTTGTAGATTAGAGTTTGAATAACTGAGAAGAAAAGATAAGAAAGAAAAGAGAATAGGAAGAAAGAGGTTACATGACATTAAAGTAGTAAGAAATATAAAAGATTTAGTAATGGTTAATGTGACATCAAGGTCTGTTCAACTGAGGAAAAGTGTGGTTAGCTTGTTGGAATGTTAAGAAGAGCAATACTAGGACTGAGTTTAGGGGAGAGAGGGTTAGGTGATAGCATTAGACAAGGAGAAACACTTGCAAATCCAGTTGGAAAGAAGGTGATTTTGGAGGACAATTTTGAATTTGATGGGATGTTGTTCAGAGTGTAAAGAGGAGGGGATATCATTCCGATTTCTGGCCATAATCCAGGAGTGTAGGAGTTTACCAACTGGAAGGCTAGGTTTGTGGACTTGTAGTAGGTTTTGATTTTCTGAGTGGAATGACCCTGCAGGGTAGTAAGAGGCAAATTAGGAGCTAAGTGCAGGGCAGTCTTGTGGTTTGTAAATTAGTCTATGAGAGGTAGTTAGAGGTGCCATAGGAAGTGTGGGAATATGAGCCAGTGGAGATTTCTTAAGGCTATACAGTGATGGGTAAAATGATGAAAGTGAGAAGCAAATTTGGCAATTTTGTTGTAACATGATTCTAATTTTAGTTTTCAGAAGGAATGAAGGTTAGTTAGTAAAGGAGCACTGTAGGCAAGAGAATGAAGCAGGTAAGACAGGGAGGGCTAAGGCTTGTTTAGGAGAAGGGGAGAGGAATTTATGATGCCTGTAGAGAAGGCCAAGTTTTTTGTGGGTTTTAGAGATATTGGATATGTACATCAAATTTTAGATTGTTGTCTATTATAACCCCTAAGTGTTGGGAATATATTACTTCTTCAACAGCTTAGGTTGTTGAATGCTCAATGATCGATACCTAAGCATCGAAGTTTCAAAATCGCGAACGGCCATATAAATGAGTTCTTTCCTTGGGAAAGAATTTGCTTGGCCGTTATCAGAGATTTGCCCTTTCCCCAATGTAGAGCAATCTCAGAGTTGGTATATTTAGTTAGGGGCGGTGTGGGAGGCACAGCCCCCCCCACTATATTTAGGTTGAAAAGTTAATTTTATTTCTAGACAGCCTAACACATTCTTTCCTGAAGAAAGAATTTGCTTATATGGCCATTTGCAATTTTGAAACATTGACGCTTAGGTGTCGAACATTAAGCATTTGACAACCTAAGCTGTCGAAGAAATAATATAGACCCTAGGAGTTTATTAGTTATGAGTTCAATTTTTACAGAATTCAAAGAGAGAATGTTAAAGTCTTGAACACTGCCAGACGTATTTTTTGGTGGGTAAACATAAGTTTTTTTTTTGTTTTTGGTTTAAGGACAGGTGATTTTGGTGGAGCCAAGATTCAACAGTAGAGAAAGCTGTTTAGGTCATTTGTTGGAGGATAACTGGGTTGGGTGCAGAACAGACTATGGTCGAGTCATCAGCATATTGGACTAGACAGGAGTGTGGTAAAGCTTGGTGTAAGTTGTTAATGAAAATGTTAAATAGAAGGAGACCAAGAATTGAACCTTGAGGGGCACCAGTAGGGTTGTGGAGATAGGGAGAGACTGAGTGCTGCCATTTGATGGCATGTTGTCTATTAGAGAGATAGCTTTCAAAACAGGTAAGTGATGGAGAAGACAGCCCAATGGAAGAAAGTTGAGAGAGAAGGATACAATGGGATATGGTATCAAATGCCTTGGATAGATCTAGAAAGACAGCAGATGTTATAAGGCTGGAGTCACGGATTTTGTTAATGGCATCTAAGAAGGATACGAGAGCAGTAGAGGTACTATGGCCAGGGCAGAATCCATGTTGAGTTGGGGAGAGGACGTTGTTGCTTAACAGGTAGTTGACTAGTTGTTTTTTGGATATATTTTTGTGAGGATTTTAGATATAGGGGAAAGTAGAGTGATAGTTCGGAAGTTAGAGATGTCAGAGGAAGGGCCCCCTTTATGGAGGGTTAGGGTAATGGCTTTTTCCATAAGGAAGGAACATAAGATTCTTGGATCAATCTGTTGATTAGAATGCTGATTGGATAAGCTACTGTGTCAGTGGCAATCTTGAGGAATTTGGCAGGAATGTTGTCAGCAGAGTTGGAGCAGGGTTTTATCTTTGGCAAGAGTTATTTTTTTTACATAGGAAGTAGGAATAGGGGAAAGATTAAAATCAGTATGAGAAGTGTGTTTTCTCTAGTTTTGTGTAGGTGTAATTTGGGATGTGGTATTGTGAGGAATGTGTGAGAAGGAAGTACAATTGAGGTTAGGCTTGTTAGGAAGAGGGGGGGAAGGAAGCTGTGAGATTAAGCTATAGTATCAATGAAATAAGAGTTAAAGTTGGAGGCAATAAAGTCAGGTGACATGCCGGGGAAGGGACAAGGGTTGGTTTTAGTGCCAGAGTTCAGAAGATTATTGACAGACCAGAAAAGTTTGGAGTTATTTTTCCTGTTTAATTGTAAGTTCCAGAAATATTGATTTGTCTTTCCAGATAAGTATTTTAGAGAGGCTGAGAAGTTGTTTAAAATAGATAAGATTGGAGGGGTTATCAGAGGTCCAACAGAGCTTCCAGGCTTTGTCTCTCTTTTGCATGGTTTCTTTTGTAGTTTTAGAAAGCCAGGGGGCATGACTGGATTTGATTCTAATGGATCTAGTGGGTGCCAGGCTGTGGAGAATACTAAGAAAGGAGTTGTTGAAGTAAATAACGGCATCATCTAGTGGTAAGGTTTTGAGACAGCTCCAGTTGTGACCTTTAAGGATAGTATTGAATCTGTTGGGGAAAATTTTTGATAAGTTTTGTAGGACTCTAATATTGTGGGTTTTAGAGAGAGAGATGTGCAGTTATGAATAGTGTAGGTTGGGAGGTGGCCACTAAAGGAATTTGGAAGGGTGCCGGCAACTTGATACTTGGAAGGGTCTGTGATGAAGATCCAGTCTAGAATTAAGCCTTTGCTATTTTTGGAGTTATAACTAGTGGTAGATGTAATTAGTTGAGTAAAGTGGAATAGGTTAATGCTATTGGGGGACTGGATAGTGGAAGTAGCTGCCCAGTCAATATTCATATCACCTAATATAATGGTTTCATTTTTTACTGTATGGGAAATCCAGGTAACAATGTCTTCTAGAACTGGGATATTATTCCCAGGTGGAATGCAAATGACTGCAATACAGAGTTTTTTGGAATTATTAAGGTCAAGGAATGAAATTAGGATTTCAGTGTTATGGAATTTAGGAATAGTATTAGGAAAGGTGGATATGTTAAAGGTATTAGGGTAAATTAAGGTGACACCACCTCCTTTTTTGTGTTTCCTGTTGACCCTGATTACAATGAAATTAAGAGGAAGGAATTCAGAATCTTGGATGTTTGGCTTCAGCCAGGTTTCAGTAGCAGCTATAATATGAGTTCTATTTAGATGGATCACAAAGTTTTCAGAGTAATATGTACTTAGGAAGATGACCTTTGTTAAAAATTATTCAGCAAGATAGTCGATACCCTCTTTTTATGAAAAAGGAATGTAGTTCACGTTCAGTTTATATGGCTGAGAAAATTAGTCAATGATGATATGATATATGAGACTGAAGCTGTTCACCTTAAAATTTTATTTTTGGAAAGGGGTTACACTAGTGAATTTTTAGATGAAGTGTTGGCTGAAGCAACACAGAAATCAAATGTTAATTTTGAACAAATTTTAAGATATGGGTATTGTCACAATGAAAAAAAAAAGAAATTAAGGAAGATGAGTGATTGAATCAACATGCAAAGTCTTTTTTTATTGTCAATATCCTATGACAGTAATATTATTAGAAATGCTATATTACTGATAATTGGAAAATCTTATTAGGTAACAAGGATTTAGCTAAAATTTTAGGTGACAAACCAACTTTTAAATCCAAAAGAACATCTAATTTAAAGTCACATTTTGCAAGGGATCACTATTCCTATGACATTTCAAACCATTCTTGTTTTGGTACATACCAATGCATGCACTGTAAATATTGAGCATATGTTTAGAAAGGATCATCTGTTATCATACAACATACTAATGAACAAATCTGTAGATAGACTTGTTATACCTAAAGAGTAATTTATTTAGAGTTCTGTGAGTCATACTCCAGTTTTTATATGGGCAAAATAATCAGGAAATTATCTAAGTTAATTTATGAGCATGTAACAGCTGTCAAGAATAAGTATGTAAAGAATGCATTGGTGAAACATGCATTAGTTTTGTCAGAAATTCAAAAAGTTTTCTTTTCGTGTATTGGATAGTCTATGTCCCCTTTGATAGGGGAGTTTAATACAATGCTAGAAGTTAATGAAGCCCTATGGCAAATGTATCTAATATCAGATAAGTTACTGGAGTAAAATGATGTAATTAGTATTTTTTTTTAATTAATTGATCATATGACTTGTCATTGTGATTAAGTACTTTGAGAATTGTGAGTCTGTTTTTTCTGATGAATTTCTTAGTTTGAAATTAAAAGAAAGTGTGAAGTTTTACTGTTGTGGAAATTACTCTGTCATTTCTTATTCTCTTGCCAGCTTAAAATTTCATTCAAAAAGTTTGTTTTTTATACTTTAAGTTTTTTGTTCTTTTGTTTGCAACATTTGAAAACATAGGTTTGTTTATTTTACAGGAAATTAAACTTCTTAAAGGTACAAAGCAAGGGTGTCCTTTATCTCTATCGTTATTTACATTAATAATAGAACCAGTTGGAATCAGTATTAAATATAACAAAAATATAGTTGGATTTAAACTTGAGAGATTTTCAATCTAAAATACAATTATTTGCTGATGACATCTTATTATCAGTAGGCAATATCAACAAGTCAATTCCTAAAATTAATAAGGAATTAGATTAGTTTAAAGTCCTTTCTTCAATGCATATTAATCACAAAAATCATATGTTATTTTATTTAATCAAACTGTAGAAGCAATTATTAAAAATAAATATAATTTTGATTGGGATAAAAATATTAGATACTTAGGAATAAATATGTATTCAGATACTAATCTCATTATTAATTCTAACTTTATCAGTATTTTTAAAGAAATAAAATCTTTAATTCAGCAATGGAATACATATTTATTTACATTCAAAGAAAGATTGATGCTAATAAAAATAGTTGTTTTACCTAAATATTGCATATATTACAATCAACTGTCACATATCCAGATAGGAAGCTAATAAAAATTTAGAAAAAAAATGTTAATTTCATTTTTGTGGTAGTCAATAAAACCAAGAATTGCATATAAAAATCATATAAGGATATGGGAACATGGAGGGATATGTTTTTTAGGTTTAGAATCCTACTCCTTCGCCACAATTCTAAATATGACTACGGAAGAGTTTACACAAATAAAAAAAAAATCACATACATATATGATATATGTGAAGATAAAATCATAAATAATGACTTCTTGTGGTTAATCAAAATATATATATAGCAATATAAAAGAAAAATTGTATTCAAGTTAGATGCTGAATATATTGAACATCTTTAGAAACTATTTAAGTTTCCCATTACTTAAAAATGGAAGCTGATATTATTCCCAATTCTTTGTATACAGTGATTCACAGAAAGTCAAAATCTTAACATGTTACTTCCTAAAAATAAAAAATATATCTATTATTCAAAGGAACATCACATTTAAAGGAGATCTCTCTAAATCCCATAGAATTATAGTGGTGCAGCTGTAGCGTTGTTGCCTCACAGCAAGAGGTTCTCCCGTTCGATTCTCGGCTGGAGTGCGGGGAGTGCCTTCTGTGTCCATATGGGAGTGTGGAGTCTGCATGTCCTCCCAGTGGTTAGGTGGGCATTCGAAAGACATGCGTAAATGGGTGTGCCTTCGTTGAAGGTTGAACGTCGAGCTGGCACCTCGGCGTTTGTGAAAATCTACTGCCAATCATTAGCAGACCGGAGTTCCGCTGTGGCATCCCCTAACTGGGAAAAGCCAAAAGACAAACAACAACAACAAAAATAATCACAGCAATAGATTTTAGAATTTTATTGAACCAACAAAGGCAGGAGATCTATCCAATGTGAAAAACAGAATTTTGTTATTAACATTTACACGTTTATCATCCTCAAGTTTATAATGGAAAATTTCCACATGGAAATATATTCATAGAAGTTTTATTAAACCATTCCAAATATCAAAACTTAGTAAATGGGGAATTTCCAAATGCTAGCGATGTGGTAAAATAATCAAAACATATTGGATACAGATATCTGTGGATTGTGAAAAATTTGACAAGTACTGAAAGTATACATATAACTTCTTAGAGACAATATGGACAGAAAGTATATAAATAATTTCTTTTAAGGCAATATGGAAAGTATATATATATATATATATATATATATATATATATATATATATATATATATATATATATATAATTTTTAAGGCAATATGGACACATAAATGTGACCTTACAAAAGCAACAATTTTGGTAAATGCTCCAAATACCTTCCATCATTATTAATCAATACTGTATATTCTGGGGTCTCCTAGCAGTTGCTAAAAAGGTCATTACTAGAAAATTAAAATCTGATTACATTCCATTATTCAATTTCATAGAATTATCCACTATACTATGTAATAAAGAAAAAGAAGAAAACAAGTTAAGATCTGAAAATGGTATTGTAAGACCTTGTTGATGGGGCAGATTGGAGATGTTAACAGTTAAATATAATGAAAACCAATTTTAAAGTTTTTTTTTGATGATTTAAACATGTCTATTTTTATGTAAACAATTTTGACTCTTCCTTCCTCCTTTTTATGTATATACTGTAAATATGTTAAAATGAATTAAATTTGCAAAAAAGATTCTGATACACTTTCGATATCACTGCCTTTAATTTTAACAGCATTACTGTTTAATCTGAGATAAAGTCTTCCTCAACAGTCTTCTATCTAAATGAATTGCGATTGTTTGAAACATTATCCTTCTATAAACATATTTCTTCCTTTTGTCTGGATCATGACTGAACAACTAATTAATAAATAACCAGTATGCACATTGCATACATGACCAGGAAAGGACATAGCTAAACAAAACTGCAGTAAAACACATCTTTTAAAAACAGATGAGATGTTAAGACAATTGGAAGTAAACATGTGATATCAAAATAATGTATGTTTTGCTGATTCATATAGCTCAAACAAAACATTTCCAAAACAGTATTTTTGTGCGCACTCCCCACTGTCTACTTACTTATATACAGTAACTAAACAGTTACACAGCAGTGGGGATAAAAGGAAAATGTAAGTTAAGTGTTGCATTTGTGTCACATTCTCCCTCTACTCATAGTCTGCACACATGTAACTTTATATAGTTATGCATGGATATAGTTCAGAGTGTGGGGACTTGCCCCACACTGGAGGGAGTACAAGAGCATTTGGTCCTCCTGCAAAACATGCTTTGCATTTTGCAACCTTGTGATTGTTCGTTTCTGATTTGCAATTTCCCAAGGTTTTAGTTATTTTGGGGTCATACAAAACATTGATTAAACAAGACGTGATTACTCTCAGTAAACAAAACCCTCATTTTATAGTGCATATTCTAATAGAGAGAGCAGTCTAACTGTAACCATCTAAACAAAGCATAAAAATATGAATAAAAAAAATCTAATATAAACATGTCCACTACTTACCAGAAACAACAGACCATATTTCAACAACCAAAATGAACAAAATTAACAAGAAATCAGTTTTAATGAAAATGGATCCAGAAAGGTCCAATATGAAAAAACAAAATGAACAAACCCAAACTAATCAAAAATATATGCCAAAACACACACAGTCTACACATACACTCACACGCGCAAAACTGATCATGATACTGATCAGCACCAGCAAACAAACAGAAAGAAAAAAAAACTTTTGATTACAGAAACATGCAAACTTATCAAATTTGACAAAAAAATAACACGATATGATATACGTTGTGTAAGTGCAAAATTATCTTTCAGACTGATTGGTTGAATGTAATTTTGGAAATGCAGAGGCAAACCAGCAAGGTGGTGATATAACCTGAGGTTACTCAAAGTCTTCAGTACTGCAATTTCTGATATAGTATTAAGGGAAGGTATGAACAGTGACATGGGGCAAAGTTCTGTCCCTAGACAGAACAAATAATTTGCTGGCAATATTTCTGTTTTAGATATGTGTGGTTAATATCCAACCAGTCTAAGCATAATACTCAAAACAAAACAATGCAGTCCAAAAGCCCACCGTTACTTTGTTGAACAAACTGATCTTATGACTGTTCCTCTGTTTGTTAATCAGGCATTACATTATTACATGTGCTGCCTGTCTCTACTGTATTATTCAATAACAAATTTATTTAGACGGTGCTTGCAGAAAGTTTTCAGTACTGCTGTCATTTTTAGTAAACAACACATGGCTACACAAAAAATAAAGAAACACTGCGTGATGTTACAATGACAACTTGGCTGGTTAAGGGTGCTATCTCATTAATTTAGAGCAGCTATTATGAAAGTAAATACTCTACAGGCCTTTCTTTGCCACCCTTTTGTGTATCTACTGTCTTCCCTTGTAATCATCAGCAACATACTACACTCAGCTACAATAAAAAACATGAAATGCAGATTAGTTCAGATAAACAGAACAAATGAAACTACTCTGTTTAGTTGAAGAAAGCAGTAACATAAGCGTGTCTTGTGTCATATTTAACTGTTGCAGATATATTATAAATATACCACAGAAAATAGTCAAAATACTCCAGATAGATATTCTGCTAATACTAATCCAGTTAAAGCACATCAATTAAGCAGAATAACACAATGGCTGATAATTTCACAAGCACAGAGTATTTACTGAAAGACTTAAGCACTTTCACAGTTCAGTAGACTGCTTCAACAGATGATAACAAACATCCAAATTTGACTGCCATTTAAATTGCCAGTTAAAATAAGAAAGTTAGTTCTGTGGCAGAACATTTTAATAAAAATACATGGGGGGTAATCTGCAGGGTTACAAGGTATAATAATATTAGAGAGAATAGAGGACACTCAGTATGGAGTTGTGAATATTAAAAATGTATTATTGTTTAAGGAGTCCCTTTATATTTTGAAATTTGACACTTTAATCCCAAAACAACTGAACTTAGAGTGTAACTGGCAATTTTTCATTCATTAATTGATGTCAGTTTGCAAACTGTTTAATTAATTGACTGTGATTGGTTTTAATTAGTGTGTATATATAGGCAGGTGCATTTTTGAAGTGCTTTAATCCTTGAAGGCAGTTTGCCGAGATGTTATAGAGTACAATAAAGTGATTTGGATACTGGCTGTTTGTGATTCCATTTTCCAATGGCCGTGGTGGTGTGTCGAGTGTACAGTTGTTTTGGATT
The DNA here is from genome assembly GCF_019279795.1 of Protopterus annectens. Classification (NCBI taxonomy): domain Eukaryota; kingdom Metazoa; phylum Chordata; order Ceratodontiformes; family Protopteridae; genus Protopterus; species Protopterus annectens. The sequence continues at coordinate 602,656,688 of NC_056734.1, read as the reverse complement.
TTTATGGCCAGTGATCCTAATTTTAACCTGCCTCAAATTTTTCGAGAATTGGGATGGACCTTAGTCAACAGTCACTGGACTTCTTCCTGGTACAGTCTGGTGAGCGAGTTAGTCAACATGGTGGAGGTGTTCCTTTAGATAGAGGACAAGCCTCTAGACCTTGGGACAAATGGGAAGCAGACCATAATAAACGTTGCCAGAACTCATTCAATATGGATGGCCGGAGATTTACTGCCTCTCTCACTGCAGAACATAAGGTACTGTTTGATCATTTAGAAAAACTCATGTGGAAGAAACGGCTGTGTTTTTTAATTTACAAAGTTTACATAAATATATTGAATTGGACATAACCCCTAGGGGATTAAGGGCATATAAAGATCCATCTTTGCCCTTTGATCTCAATACAAAAACAGATAAGCAGTTTCACAAGCAATGAGTAGCGGCAGTCCATAGATGTGCAAGTGAATGGACTGCTAATACTGCTGGAAAGGGACAGGGTAAAACAGCAGGAGTTGAAAGAATAGATTTGTTCAGTTTGTACATCTTTGGCATCAGGTCCGGATGTGGAGCACTTGGATAAGCTTCTTGTGGACATTAATCCTAAACTTAAGAATTATGCAGGGGAGATTGTGGAAAGGAAGAAAAGTAAACTTAATAGAGACATTAGAGACTATGATAATTGTAGACCCTTTGTGATGAGAACCAGTCGTAAACATTCTCATCACCATGTGATATATGATGGAGGAAGTTATGGCCAGCAACGTGTGAATACTTCAACAGTGACATCGGAGGAAATTTATTCATCCATGGAGGATGAAAATGGAAGAAGAAATGATTCTCCTCCCCTTCCAGGAGCACAACAGGGAGAACAATTCCATTGGACGTTTTGTGGAGGCTACAACTATAAACAAGAGACAGTAGAAGAGAAAAAACGCCAACAGGAATTTTCAAATGTGCAACAGGCAGAATATCACCCTTAGCAGCATCATAAAAGAGGTAAATAGTGAACAGCTGTCTTCAGGTACTAGTGACTTTTACATAGTAAATTTATCTGGACACAGTTTTAATGACTATGATATGGCAGATAATTGTGGTCTTAAATTTGTACCCATAGTATTACCACAAATGCCTGTACAAATAATTGCAATTTGAGGGATGATGTTGCTACTAATGGTTCTATTGAACAGAGTTTTATTCATGTTATTCAGATGAAAGTGCAAATGCATACTGTCACTTGGATACAAGTCAGATTGAAAATAAAAATATATTTATGCCACCATTTAATCATGAAGAGATACAACACTTTAATACTATGCTGAATTTTGCTGTGGAAAAGGAATTGGTACATTTTAACAAACAAAAAAGAATGTATCTTATAATTTAACTAAAACTGGATGGAAATTTGTGAAATCACCGAGTCAAATTAGGGACTTAATATTTAAACCTGCAGACAAGGGAAATAAATTGGTAATAATGCACTAGTCTCATTATTTGAACATGTGTAATGAGCATTTGAGTGATGAGAATGTATATGACAGAGTGGAATTTTCTGCTTATAGTGCAGAATTAGATAGATACAATGAGTTATTAAATAAGGGTGTGAGGCTTGATTTTTTTTACATATGAAGCTGTAAAAACGAAATTTAGTGTGGATGGCTGTAAAATGGCCCAATTCTACTGTTTACCAAAAATGCACAAGAATTTAATGCATCCCCCGGGCCATCTGATTGTTTCAGGAAGGGAATATTTTCTCTATAAAATAGGACAGCTGTTACATTTTCATTTATTATCTAAAGTTCAAACACTTCCTTTATACATTAAGGATGTTTTTGATTTTTTTTTGCATAAGATTAAGGGCATCCAGTGGAAACAAAATTATTTATTGGGTGACCCTGGATGTAAAGAGTTTATACACTAGCATCCAACATTCTTTTGGGATGGAGGCACTTAGATTCTTTTTGGGCAGTAGCCCATGTCAGAATATGTTATTGAATTAGTGCATTTGGGTTCATAGGTAGGTACTAGGCTATGTGCCCGAAAGCATTTATAAGCCTAGCCAGAATGTGCTGGCTTTCGCCTCCCCCTTGCATTAGTTCCCTGTGCCCCTGTCCAGCAGTGCCACTGAAGTGATCCCCGGGTTAAACGTTCTGTTTCCCATCCACTTGTCAAGGTTTCTCTTGAAGAGTGTTAGTGAGGAGCTCTGCCTAATGTAGATTGGAATCTTGTTTCAAAGCATGGGAAGTCTCTGGGACAGGTATCTATCCCTCCAGCATATCCTATTTATTGTTGTGGTGAGGTTTAGTTCCCTAGAGTGTGTGGCTCAAGGGGATATGGTTTTCTTTAGGTGGAGCATGTCCATTAATTCTGGGTTGGACATGGCCTTGTATGTCAGGCAGTGATCACCTCTGATTAGGCGGTATCCAACCGAGTACAGCTGGAGTTTCTTCAGTCGAGCTGCATAGGGAATCTGTTTGAGACCAGTGATCCTCTTGGTGAGGTACTTCTGTGGTCTATCCAGCTGTTGCAGGTGTCTTGTAAGGTACATCCCAAATGGGGTGTTGTACTCTATGATGGGTCTGATGAGTGATGAGTAGAGGGGCACAATGACCTCTTCTGAGCTGGATGTGAACCCTTTTGTGATTAGGTGGGCCACATAGAAGGATTTTCTAACCACTTTGGCAATGTGATTATCAAAGGAGAGATGACTATCTACTTGGGTCCCCAGATCCCTTATTACGTCTTCAGTATTTAGGGGACTACCAACTATGTGATAGTTTGTGGGTACTTTGTTTTTTCCAAAGAGGACGACTATGCACTTTTTGGCATTTAGCTTGAGGCCATGATTTTGACACCAGGTATCCGTCTCAGTAAGACCCTTTTGGAGGATGTCTGTGTCAGCTGGAGAGTCAATTGTAGCCCCTAGTTTGCAGTCATCTGCGAACTTGGTCAGCCACAGTCCTCCTGTGCTAGCCTGTACCTCTGAGAAGTATATGCCGAACAGGAGGGGTCCTAGGACTGAGCCCTGGGGAATGCCACTTGTAACCGGTTTGGAGTCAGACCTAGCTACCGTAACTCTCACCATGTGGGCTTTGTCCATGAGCCAGCAGGCAACCCATCTTGTGATGTAGGGGTTTATGTTCAGGCTGGTGAGCTTGTCTATAATACCAGAATGGGGAATGGTGTCAAAGGCCTTTGCGAGGTCTAGGCAGGCTGTGTGTACCACCCTTCCCTTGTCTATAGCCTTGGTAACTGTCTCAAAGAAGTCTGCCAGTTTTAGGAGGCATGCTCTGCCCTTAACAAGCAGAACTGGGTAGGGTCCAGTGTTTGGAGGTTCCCAATGTCTCTGTTAATGAGATCCATGATGATGTGCTCCATAGCTTTGCAGACCAAGCTAGTCAGGCTTATACAGCGATGGTTCCTGGGGTCCGTTGTGGCTCCACCTTTGTGGAGCGGAATAACCGTTGCTGTGCGCCACTCTGTGGGCATGTAGCCTGTGGAGAGGCTGAGTTTAAACAGTGTGTTTAGGTGAGGGGTTAGTTCCTCTTTCAGCTTGTGTAGGACACAGTCTGGTACACCACCTGGTCCCACTGAAGCTGTGTTTTTGGCTTTGGAGAGGGCTGTTTTAACCTAAGTGCCTGTGATTTCAGGGGCACTACTTTCTTCTGGTGTAGTTATAGGCCCTTTTGGGGGTGAGAGGGGGATGAAGTTTGCAATGAACCTGTCTGCCAGGATGTTGGCGATATCAGTCGGTTCGGTGTATTTTGTGCCATTCTTCACCAACTCTGAGCAGATCTGAGCATTGTCACTTAGATTCTTGACATAGCTAAAAAATGCCTTGTGGTCATCTTTGGAGTCCTTGGCAATTTTTCTTTCGAAGCTCGCCTTGGATGATTTTATGAGAGATCGTAGTTTCTTGCTGATATTGATCAGGGATGTCTTCCCTACTTGGGATTTTACTCTCTTCTGTACTGGTTTCCTCCTTCTATTGTATAGCTTGTTTATGGCAGGGGTCCACCAGACTGGTTTCCTTTTCTTGGAGGAGTGAGTCTTGGTTTTGCTTGGGATAGCACGATCTATGCATTCTTGTAGGTGCACGCAAAATGTATTAGTAAAGGATTTTGCAGCTTGGACAGCATTATCCTTTAGCATGGGGGTTTGAAACTTTCCACCTTGGTCTTAAGTAACGTGAAGTTTGTTTTTGACAGGTTTTTCATGGTGGTTTCCTTGTCCAATGGTGGGGGCAGAATGTGGATATCAAAAGTGATTTGTTTATGGTCAGATCTAACCAGCGAGGGGTTGACCTCCGGTGTGGCACAACGGTCGCCCATGTTGGTGATGACTAGGTCCAATATGTTGTCACCTCTGGTGGGAGTGTTGACCAGTTGATCCAGGGCATTTGAGTTTATAAATTCTAGGAAATGTTGGGCAAGGGAGTTAGTACTTGAGTAGTTCTCCCAGTTAATGTTTGGGTAATTGAAATCACTCAATATTAGGATGTTTGGACCTTTATGTTTCCCAGTATTTCCAGAAACGCGGAATGGGGGTCCTGGGACATAGTGGTTGATCTGTAGCAAGCTACAATTTGAACTGCAGTTTTGCCTGTTGTTAGTTGCACGTGGATGATCTCTGAAGCATAGTGCTGTGCAAATAACCTGGAGGTGTGGGTATCCTTGATGAATATGGATACGCCCCCGCCTTTTATATTTTGGTCCAGGTTCTGTGGCCGAAATGTATGGTATGAGTTGTAGCCTGGTAGTGCTGGGGTGCTCTCTGGAGCCTTAAACCAGGTTTCTGTTACTGCACATATATTGATTTTTTCCATACTGAGGAGTGCCTCGAGTGCATGCGAGGTTTAGACTTCTAGCACTGAGTAGCATTACCCTCAGTTTTTTTTTGTTTCTTGTGCTATTTACGGCGGTGGGTTTGTCTTTTGAGCCTTGCCTAAAAAAGGCACTATGGGGGTGGCAAGAGCCTTGGCCAGTATTCAAAAGTCTACTGCTTGTTGAACAATTTCTTTGAATATGATGGAATGTTGTTTCTTCAGTAACAAGGAAGAGCGATGGGTGCGGCATTTGCCCCTGCTTATGCAAATTTGAGTATGTGTTTATTTGAATTAGAATATCTATATATAAATCTAGGTTTTTCCAACAATATGTAAAAAAATACTTTAGGTTTATAGATGATCTCATCTTCCTTTGTGAAGATGGGGAGAATGAAGTTAAACAATTTGAGGAGGAATTACAGTGGAATAGGTTCCATTTGGAGTTTGATGGATTAAAGATAGACAGAAAAGTGTCATATTTAGATGTAATGGTGGATATTACTAATGGGAATAGTAACAGAACAGATGTAATGGCGGAAATTAGTAATGGGAATATTAACAGAACATCTGTACACTGGAAATTTGAAGGTGGTAATCAGTATTTGAGAGCAAAAAGTTGCCATCCATCTCATACACTCCAGGCCTTACCATATGGGGAGTTTATACAGACTATGTAACAATGAATTAGACTTTTCTGAGGAAGTGAAAACTGTACATATGTTTAGATCTAGAGGATATGACAGTGAATTACTGGATAAATATTGGGTTAGGTTTATCGATGAACATGTGAATGGGAAACAAAAACTAGTAAATGTAGAGGGTCCCTATCAGCATCTCGAATGCTGACAATACTGAATTTGATATTTTCGCATCGAGAATGCCAAAAGGGCAGAATGTCGAATGGTAAAACGGAAATCTCCATAACGGAAGATTTCTGTTTACCTCAATGTAGTGCGGTCTCCAAACTGGTATATTTAAGTAGCAGGGGGTGAGCTTGCCCCTGCCTACACCCTTTAGTTTTTTTTGGGGGGGGGGTATTTTTTTTATCGGCATTCGAAAATGTAATAGGTCGATCATTTCATTTTGACATTTAGTGATTCGACCTATTACATTTTCAAAATGCTGATATAGACCCAATGTAGACATGATTTTAAGGGGTATATTAGGAATGAGAAGGAGGATATCTATTTTGTTACAACCTATAATTGTTTCAGCTCCAAATTAGTTGATTTGGTTAAATATTACTGGGATTTTATAACACCTTTGGAGGATTTTTCCCAGTGGATAAATAATGTGCCGTAAATATCTTATACGATAGGAAGGAATATTAAGAATTATTTGGTTAGAAGTAAGTTAGTACCCCTATTAATTCTGTAGAAATTCCTTCAGATTATGCAACTACGCCATGTGGAAAGTGTAAAGTATAGGAGTATGTAGTCTTGAGTTTTAAGAAAATAAATGGTATAAATTTTAGTGCTAAAGGGTGCTATAGCTGTGAAACTGAGGGCATAGTTTATGCTCTTAAATGCACGTTCAACAAATTTTATGTGGGGGAAAGCAAGAGGTCTTTTAAAGTTAGGTTAAGGGAACACAATAAAGATACTGCAAAAAATAAGAAAGAAAGTTCTGTGGCAGAACATTTTAATAAAATACATGGGGGGGGAGTCTGCAGGGTTACAAGCTACAATATTAGAGAGAATAGAGGACACTCGGTATGGAGTTGTGAATATAAAAATATATTATTGTTTAAACAATCCGGGCGGTCATGGTGGTGCAGCGGTTAGCATTGCTGCCTCTCAGCAAGAGGGTCTCCAGTTCGATTCTCGGCTGGAGTGCCTTCTGTGGAGTCTGCCTATCCTCCCTTTGGTTGCGTGGGTTTCCTCCGGGTGCTCTGGTTTCCTCTCACATCCCAAAGACATGCTGTAGGTGGATTGGACACTCTAAATTGGCCCTAGGTGTGAGTGTGTGCGTGTCTGTGCCTTCTGTGGAAGGTTGGGTGCTGGGCTGGCAACTCAACACTGTAAAACTCCACTGCCAATCATGAGCAGGACAGGTGATCTGCTGTGGTGACCCCTAACCAGGAAAAAGACGAAAGAACAGTCCCTTTATATTTTGAAATTTGACACACTAAATTCAGTCCTTTTGAGACTAAAGTGTAACTGGTGTTTTTTCATTCATTAATTGATGTCAGTTTGTAAATTGTTTAATTAATTGACTGTGAGTGGTTTTAATTAGTGTGTGTGTGTGTGTGTGTGTGTGTGTGTGTGTGTGTGTGTGTGTGTGTGTGTGTGTGTGTGTGTGTGTGTGTGTGTGTGTGTGTGTGTGTATATATATATATATATATATATATATATATATATATATATATATGTATAGGCAGGTACATGTTAGAAGTGTTTGACTCCTTGTCTTTATTACCAGTGCTTTAGTTCATTTAGGACTGAATTTTTTTAAAACATAAGACACTGCTACTATTTTATTTACTGACATTTGATTACTGGGAAAGTCTGACTCAGTAGGAGCCCATTTTCAGCGAAGGCCTGGGGAGAAAAGCTCCACAGTATTACAAAACATTTTAAGAACAATGATTTTATAGTCTTTAAAATAATACAAGAACAATTGCAGTTTAAATAATTATACCAAATTAGACATAAAATGAAAAAATTGGTTAAGAACAAATACAAGTTATAGGATAATGATTTAATAGTTAGAGAAATTTTAGCTAGGTTATAGACAAAGTAAAGGTAAGTTAGTATTATACAAATAGGATTATGAAGTGAGAGAAAATCAGGATTAAGGTATATTCAGAGAGAAATACGCTGCAGAGAAATTGATAGAAGGAAGTGTGTTTAAGATAGAACCAAACACCCTAACACTGGGTGATTTTAACTACCCTGCCATTAACTGGGAAAACTACTCATGTCCCAACACCTTTTTCTTGGAATTCATAAATTCCAATGCCCTGGATCAACTAATCCACAGTCCCACCAGGGGCTCCAATATCCTAGACCTGGTCATTACCAACATGGGAAATCAATGCTCCATACCTATGGTCACCCCCTCGTTAGTCAGGTCTGACCATAAGCTAATCACCCTTAACATCCACATCCCACCCCCACCCCCCAGTAAAGAAACCACCATAAAAAACTTCTCCAAAGCCAACTTCATGCTACTCAAGTCAGAAGTGACAAACTTCATAACACCCATGCAGACGGAACTGAAAGTTCAACTGCTGAATGCTACACTAAGGCACTGTACGAGCACATCCACTCATGCATGAATCGTGCCATCCCAAACAGAACCAAAATGCTCTCATCCAAAAAAGGAAGCCAATCTGGTGGTCCCCTGCCATAAACAAACTTTACAACAAAAGGAAGAAACTTTTGCAGAAAAGAGGAAAATCCCAGGATGCAAAAACTCCCTTACTAGCCTCAGTAAGAAACTGAGATGCCTCATAAAATCCTCCAAAGCTAGTTACGAAAATAAAATTGCCAAAGATTCCAAAGACAACCACAAAGCATTCTATAACTATGTCAAGAATCTAAATGGCAATGCTCAGATCTGCTCTGAGCTAAAACAGAATGGCATTAAATATACTGATCCAAAGGATATTGCCAATATCCTGGCAGATCGATTCAGTGCCAACTTCACCCCCTCTCACCCCCTAAATGGCCCATCTCAATACCGGAAGATTGCCAAATTCCAGTAATAACGGCCACACAGGTACAAAACGCACTCTCTAAAGCCAAGAATACAGCATCCATGGGACCAGATGACATCCCGGCTGTGTACTACATGAACTACAATATGAACTGGCACCTCACCTAAGTGTCATGTTTAATTATAGCCTCACCTCAGGTTTCGTGCCCACTGAGTGGCAGAGCTACAGTTATCCCAATCCACAAGGGGATCCACCTTGGATCCCGGAAACTACCGTCCCATCAGTCTGACAAGCCTTATCTGCAAGGCCATGGAGTGTATTATCATGGAACTTATAAACAAAGACATTGGCAACCTTCAAACACTGGACCCCACCCAGTTTGGGTTTGTGAAGGGCCGATCTTGTCTCCTGAACCTGATTGACTTCTTTGAATCAGTCTCCAGAGCCATGAACAAGGGTAAGGTGGTCCACACAGCCTATCTAGACCTTTCCAAGGCCTTTGACACCATCCCCCACTCTGGAATCATAGATAAACTTACTAAGTTGGGCATTAATCCCTATGTCACCCAATGGGTTGCTAAATGGCTTACTGATAGAACTCACACTATAAAAGTAGCCGACTCCAAATCCAGCTCCAGACAAGTGGAGTACCTCAGGGTTCAGTCCTGGGGCCGCTCTTGTTTGGCATCTACTTCTCTGAAGTACAGGTCAACACTAAGGGACTCTGGCTAACAAAGTTTGCAGATGACTGCAAACTGGGAGCCATTACTGAATCCCCAAATGATGTGGATACTCTACAAAAGGGCCTTACAGAAACAGATGCTTGGTGCCAGAGCCATGGGCTCAAGCTCAATGCCAAGAAATGTATTGTTATCCCCTTTGGGAAAAAACATGTATCCATGAATTACCATATAGGTGGCAGTACACTAAACACAGAAAGTGTGATAAGAGACTTAGGGACACAGGTGGACAGTGGTCTCACCTTCGATAACCACATCGCCACAACAGTCAGGAAATCCTTCTATGTGGCACACCTCATCACGAAGGGCTGTTCATCCAGAAAGAAGGAGGTCATTGTCCCACTGTACTCATCCCTCATTAGACCCATTATAGAATACAACGCCCCATTTGGTATGTACCTCTCAAGACATCTGCAACAACTGGAAAGGCCTCAGAAATACCTCACTAAAAGAATCACAGGCCTAAAGCAGATGCCCTACACTGACCGCCTTAAAAACTCCAGCTATACTCTGTCGATATCGTCTACTCAGAGGCGATCTCTGCTTAACATACAAGGCCATGTCAAACCCAGAGCTGTTGGACATGCTACACTTAAAGAAATCCCAATCCCTCAGAGCTACATGCTCCAGGGATCTAAACCTTGTCATCACAATAAACAAAACATGCTGGAGGGATAGGTTCCTGACCCAGAGACTCCCCAGACTCTGGAATAGATTGCCCATACATGTCAAGCAGAGTGCCTCTTTGGACCTCTTCAAGAGGAACCTTGACAATTGGATGGGAGAAAGGAAATTCACCCCAGGGATCACATCAGTCGCCCTGCTAGACAGGGGTCCAGGAAAGTAAATAATGTGGGAAGAAATAGCCAGGGAATTGTTATGGCTAGGCTTGTATAGGCCCTAGGGCTGATAGCCTAGTACCAACCTATGAACCTATGAGGGTAGAGTAAAGGAGATCTAAAGCATGAATAGGTACTAGTTCACATTGGTATGGGAGTTTGTATAAGATAATTTGGGCATGGAGAAGCTCAAGTGGATCATACTGAAGGTCCAGCATTGCGGTGTGTTTGTTTTTAATGTAAATTGAGGCACCTCAATGTTTTGCCTCTTCCTGTGCAATAGTTGATCTAATTGTGTACCTGCACTGCTGGGATGCTCTCCATTTAAACCATGTTTCAGTAGCTGCACAGACATTCACATTCTCCAGGTTAGGAGAACATACAGGGAGTGCAGTATCTTTTTTAGACTCTTGGCATTGAGCAGTAACATCTTTAGAATTTCCTGGGATGGTTTAACTATGCTGACAGCTTTATCAGGTTGGCAATACTTAATAAAAGCATAGGTTGGTCAAGATTTTTGCCAATATTCAAAATGCCAGAGGGGACATGTGCAGACCACCATAATTTGACTCAGCAAGGCAATTCTGTTTCTGTATTATAGCTCAAAAATAATTTCCTCAGTTATACCAATTTGCTCACCCAGTATTTCTGTTAATAGTCATCTGCACAGAATTTTTGAAGCCTGCCAACTCATTACACTCCCAAAACATATGTTCCCAATTACCACTGTTCCCCCCTCTCATCTCCAACATTTGCTATCTACCTGAGGAAAAAAATTGTTGGAGTCTACTTGCTAAACTACTAAACAGTTCCAAGCAAAATTCCTAACTCTTCTAGACTTTGTTGCATATTTGGGAGACATATATATATATATATATATATATATATATGCATATTTTTGTGTTTTACATATATATATATATATATATATATATATATATATATATATATATGCATATTTTTGTGTTTTACAGTTTATAATAATTGTTTAGAATTGAAACAGGCCTATATGAAGTTGGATATGATGAGTTTTTACCATCTTTAGGTATTGCAGCTATCCCTGCTTTCTTCCAGGATGTTGGTGCTACTCTTTTTAAAATACTGTTAAACAAAACTTACAGATCTTTATCAGTTTTTTTCCCTCCTAGCTTCCAAACTTGCACAAAAATACCATCTATTCCTAGGGACCTTCCTGTAGATTGGTTATGCATCACAGTTACCTCATCTCCTCCAATCTGTCAAGTTAATTGAGCCTCATCTACCTCTAACTTTGGAATATTTAATTCTTCCATAAACACACCCATTTGTACCTTTTCTGGATTTCCATATTTCTCTGCTTTATATAGATTTTCATACAATTTCCAAAATATTTCTAGTATCTCTACATGATCTTTTGCTATTTTCTTTGTTACAGACTACCTAAGCTTAGTGACAAACTTTTGTTGCCTGAGTCATTGTGCAAAAAGTTTTTGTGCTCTAGAGTTATTATCTAAAAACAGTTGCTTAACAGCAATCTTTCTAAACTCATGCATATTATCAAGGTAATCCTTTATTTTCTGTTTAGCATTCTGCAGTTGCCTCTCTTCTTGTTCTGTGAGATTCCCTTTATTCTGCAATACTTTAACCTTTGTCAGTCCCTCTAAATAATTCTTGCTACTTCTTATCCATATCACTCTTTATTTCCACCCTATTTTTAAACTCCACTTTAATTTTATCCCACTCCTTAGCTATATTTTCAGAAGCAATTCCCATGTTCTCTAATAGCTCCCAAATAATTTCCACTACCCATTCCTTAAATTCCTCTCTCTATAATGATTTGGTGGAATGCTCTTGAAGTTGTTTAGGATACCTTTTGATTATGCAATGTCTCGGAAGTCTTTGTGGTTTGTGAAGACTACATTAAGGGCGTATGGGTCTGGTCAAGTTGTGTGAGGTGACTGTAATTTGTACGTTACTGACAACCTATTTGCTGTTATAAGTGCTTGTATGTGAGAGTCTTGCCTCCAGTGATGTTCTGTAATTACATTTCTCACACACCATGTCAGTTTGTTTAAGAATTCAGTGTTTGTCAGTAATCATGAGACAAATTATTCAGGAAGGCTATATCCACCAAGTATGCTGCAGAGATAGCAGAGCAGTGCATGTTCATGATTGTGGACCCTTATTTCTGGTGTTCTACATGGGGATGGTACAAGAGGGATTCAGAGCTGACTAATTTGGTAGCTGCAATTGTACAGACTACAATCAGGACTATATAAGACTAAACTCATGGGGGGAGTCCTCAGTGCACAACTTGTTGCTCTTTGCACAGATACAGTGGAACATTTTCAGGGGTATTTTTTATATGGAAAATTTCAGTTCTCTATCCCTGTGTATATACAGGGTACTGCTAACCACCACTGCACTACGAACAGAATTATGCAAATGAGACAAATTAACAGAGGCAGGGAAAACTGACTAAACAAAGCAGATAGCACTCTGACCAAGCAAACAGTTTCACTTAAAGTCTTCCTGTGTGATCCTCAGTTCAGACAGACCAGGCACCTTCTATTTACACTAGAAAAGCAGAAGCATGCCTTCTTAATGTAACACCATACTGCAGTTAGCCCAAATTGAATTCAAACAAGACAATCAAACAAGCTGGCTAGAAACACACAATTTAAATGACTACAGTGCAGAGAAACTGGCAGTGAGGTCAGTTTTACCAAGGTATTACAAGCCATCCTGTTCTTTGTATGAAAGATTACAGTACAGTGACACTAAAATGCTTTCTTTTGTGTTTTGCAAACTAGTACAGGAAGAGTTTTTGCTGCTTTTATCATATTGTTTTTTTTTTTCTATAAAAATGTTTTACTGATTTATTTTTTGCAACATTGTGAGTCTGCTTTCTTAATTAAATGGTCTTCAGATGAAACTGAGGCCCCATCTGCCTGAGTTGGTGGTAGATCAGGTGGATGTAAAAGATCCCACGGCACCTATCTAAGAGAGTAGGGGATCTTCCCCGAGCCAAAATTTCCCCTATTAATATAAATACCACTTTGGGTCTCTCCTGAAAACAGGCTGATAGCCTAGTGGGACTAGCCCAGGCAACAAAAGGATAAATGCAAAAAAAAAATAATCTTAGTAAACTTTGCTATTCTTATCTGTAAAGCAATTTGGATAAACCAGTTGATAGCTGTTCTCAGTTTATAGACTTGTACTGTGATTCTTTCTCTCTTTTCTCCTTTTCAGTCATTGTTTTGTCAGGCATCACATTCTGGCCTTTGTCATTCAATGTATTCACTTTTTAATCTTTGGTCTGCAGAAGGGATTCTGCAATCTATCGGAGGGATTCCCAATGACTCACTTTTCAAGCCATGCTGGAAATACAACTCCATGTATTCATATTAACTTTGATAACCTGTTATAATGCTTTTGTTACAGTTCATAATTACTGACCTGACACATTATACTGTCAATGAATGTCATCTTCTGTAATGAGGATAACTGGTGGGCCTTGAAGTTACACTGTTGTTGATCTAGTCAAGATAGGTTACTTTCAATGACAGATAAATTAACTAAATCCTGTTTAAAGAAAAACTCCACCAATAATCCATCCTTCCAAATAAAACTACAGAATAAATCAGCAAGTAAATTAAAAATATGTTGGGTGGGATGACAACAGTATTTTGACACACTTACATTAGTAGTTGGATTTCTACATTCTTGTACAAAAAAAATCCTTCACTGGTAGAGGATAGTGCACAAGCTGATGCCTTGTGTTGGACAGGTGGCAATAAAACAAAGCTCCTGCCACTCTGGTGGTGCACAAGGATAAAGTCCTGACAATGGCCCAGCCAACATGGGTTCGATTAGCAGCTTGAGCGACTGACAGAGCAGCAGGGAAGGGATGGGCATGCCCTTCCTAGATGATATGCTCCTTAATGGGAGGTGTGGTCCAAAGACGAGAGTTGACCTCAGACGCAATTAATGAGCAAAAGGGGGCAGGAGAAGGAGAATGGGTAAGGCATACATAAAAAAAAAAGAAAAAACCCAGATGAAAGCACAGAAGAGAGAAGCCCCCAGGATACCCTTAGGATCCACAAATGGCTCCAGCAATACTGGAGTATGTTGGGGGTGGGGTAACAGGAAGATCTCTGGTATACTCGGTGTAGACAGGGGCACTAAGGGTCAGCCAATTACAAATGAGGTTTGAAGGGACCATAAAGTAAGAATTAGCTCTCATGTGGCCTTTGGTCTTCATCAATATCTCTGTCTTTAGCTATGATGTCATTGAGGTCTTTACATATATTTAGCAAATTCTCTTTTACTATCCCTTATAGGGGGGGTGACACTTCAATATGGCCTTAGGCCCTGGTTTAGACAGACTGTTAGGACATGTTGAGCCACAAAAGCAATTACTTCCACAGGTTGTGAACTGCTGACAAACTATCAGCTGACAGATTATTATCTGGTTCTTCACCCATACAGGAGTAAGTATAGATTTTTATTTTCATTAGGCAACATGCTACTTTTAGTCAGATTATTTTTCCAGTGGCTATACACCACTCCTTCTAGTTGCACATGGGACTAACACTGAGCCTGATTACCTTTCTGACCACCTACCAGTCACATTTACCTTTGCGTCTTGTGTGCAGAAGCATTATCATCTTCTGCATGATTCAGGTTTCAAGGTGCAAATGAAGGCTGCTCTACATGACTATCTCACAGCCTTCAAGGTGATAGTCTCCTCTCCTCTATTAAAGTTTTGCATTTACAAGACCCTACTATGAGGTAGGAAAAAAGGCTCCAATGCTTCAAGTTAAATCTGCGTACTGGAGAAATTGTGTTAGAAGTTACAGGCTTCTTCCAGAGGCACAGTATGAATTACTATAAATTATGGGCCATTTGAATGCAAGTTAAGGCCAAGACAAAACTTAAGAGATACCCATTACCAAAACATAGCTCTTTCTCAGGTATTTTTACAGGTGTTGCCAAATCATAGAGCAAT
This sequence comes from Protopterus annectens, assembly GCF_019279795.1. NCBI lineage: Eukaryota > Metazoa > Chordata > Ceratodontiformes > Protopteridae > Protopterus > Protopterus annectens. The sequence goes on along the minus strand of NC_056734.1, from coordinate 602,641,636 downwards.
GACCTCATGCTGTGTGAATAGGATCAAAGCAGTCCCAGCTGAATATGATGGAAGTACTGGATTTGAAATCCTACCCATGGTACTCATGGTGGAAAAGGCTGTATAGCAACATCCTCACTGTTGTATTAAATTGATTAACTTTGTCTACATTATCCAGAAATTAGACCAATGTAAATGCTGAACAAAGTTCACTCCTCTGTGGCCCAGCTCTGCTTTGAGGGCTGATAATTAACATACACACATGCCAGAGTAGAATTTTGAGAGGATCCAGTGGCTAGGTGATCTGTTCATACATGGACACTGGAATGGGATGTAGTCTCTAGCTCCATATACCATCAATGTCTTTTGGCTTCTCCATTAGGGGTTGCAACAGCAGATCATCAGTGCGCAGATTGACTGGCAGTGGAGTCTTACGGTGTCGAGTTGCCAGCCCAGCGCTCAACCCTCACAGAAGCCACATATACACATGCACCTACTGCATGTCTTTAAATCTCATTTGACCACAGGGAGAACATGCAGACTCCACACAGAAGGTGCTCCAGCCAAGAATCAAACCAGAGAACCTCCTGCTGTAAGGAGACAGCACTAACCGCTGCACCACTGCAGCCAACAGTCATATATAATAATTAATTTAATTTAAAAATTTATGTTGTTAAATCCCATACATATTGCTAATTAGGACACCCCCAACAAAAGTTAAGAAAAAACAATGCAATTAGTTGAGCCACAATACAACTTTTGAACTGGTAATGATACATATCACTTTAAAAACAATTTAAACTTATACTGCTGACCTTACTTCCTTTACAAATATTATGCTCACTGTGTTACTTTAGCTATACCAACCTGTTACAGCCTTAAGCTCACTGACAGTTTTTCATTACAATGATTTTCTGTGTCCCACTATGCCTGAGCTCATTCGGCTCCCTTAGCCTTCCCTCAATTCCCACCCACCCCACTTCAAATACATTTATACTTCACTTACGCCACCCAATCCTGTCTTCCTATGACTCAAATAAAAGTACTTCCTGAATTATAACCACTACCACAACTTCTCTCCCCCTCCCCACCATAATAAACACCACTCCTTTTTCTAGAATTTCTCTTCCAACTAATACCTTATACTATTCAGCTTTTCACACTCCTAGCAAATTCAAACCACCCACTGTAACATTTACAAACACACAACCTAACATTAGCTGACTCTCTTCTTTTCAAATATGTGGTACTCTACTCTGTTTAAACTCACCCCAACACATAATACCTCTCTCAATTCAAATTTCAGAATGTTCCCACTCATCTATTATTGTTTCTACTCCTTAATCATTTAGCACAACATCCTACCATATTAAACTATTTAATGGCCCTTGCTCACCTACCAAGCATCATCCCTCTACCTCCTGCACACACTCCATATCTAGAAATATTTTCCCTGAACTATGTACTATCACCTATGTAAATTTCACCTTCAAATATCTAAAAGTGCAAACCACAACCCTAAAACTAACAACAATAAATAAACTAAAACAAAATGGGTTTACTCCCTACAATACTTAGCAAGACAATGAAAAGTTTGTGGACACATATACACTAACCCAGACCCCAACAAAATTCAACAAAACTCACCCATCCCATTAATCACATACCACCTTTTCCCTGCATACTCCTCCTCTAGAGGATAAAACTTATTATTTTTAAATATGAACCTCAGAAACATATCAAACAAGACAGATGAATTCCACTTCTGCTTGGCACAATACTCCCCTGAAGTAGTTGTCATAAAAAAATTTTGGTTACAATCAGAAATAAAAGGCAATACCATTTTACCCCACACTACAAGATGCACAGGACTGAAACAAAACATGGAGGAGGTGTAGCAAAATTACATAAAAACAGTATTGAGGTTAATCTACATTCCCTTAATATTGCAAAATTTAACAACACAAAAAGTATACCCACCAACTTAAGATAAATCCAAAAAAGCCCATAACCATAGTGGCTATCTATATTCCTAGCATAATAACAAAATAAATCCTCCATATTACAGCCCAAAACATTCTTTTTTTTTTTCAAAACAGGTTTATTGTTTTAACATATAAGAGAAATATCATAACAATTTTATACAAGTAATTAAAATAGGTATTATTATAATATTCAACAAAACAACTAAAGTATTTACAAAGACATCCACTACAATCAGATCAATTAATTAAACTAAAATACCATGCTATTGAAATTAAAATTTTTTTAACAAATTTTGTAAATTATCCCATACAATAAAATAAGATGTTTTTCTATTTGTTCTAGTCCTAATTGTGTTTATTTCCATATGGCACACTATATTCATAACATTTTTAAATTCATTGAACGAAGGAGGTGTATCTGAAATCCAATTTCTAGTTATTATTTTCCTAGCCACTGCTAGAATAGACCATAACAAGGGAAGCTTAACCTTTTAACACTTTGAGGTACAGGTGTGTTGAATAATATAAGAGATTTAGAAATAATGAAATTATCTGTAAAAGAGCCTGCAAAAATTCATTAATTGACTTCCAGTATTCTTTCAATTTTATACAGTCATAAAACATATGAGCCCAGTCAGCATTAATTTCTACATTACATCTCTTACATAGATTATCTTTATTATTTATTTTATTCATCATCAAAGGTGTATAAAAGATCTATGTAAAAATTTCCATGTATAAAGTCTCCAGACAATGGAAGACGTAGTTCTATAAGCAGATTCCAATATATATTGTTTATCTTGTTGATTTGGTGGGTCCCCATTAATAGAAGTGAAATAATTCCAGTATGAATCTACACTGTAAAAAGTTTCTTGTCTGATAACTTTATGTATGTATGAAAGTTTACCTTTATCAGAAACTTTATGTTGCAAATTTAATATCAAGTAATCAATCAGTGTTGGAATAGATTCTTTAACAGTTATAGACATTAAATCTATTTTATTAATGAGATGTTGTCTAAAGGTCTGAACCTCTAACCAGCAAGTTTCTCTTAGATCAAATTCTTGTTTTAAGAAATCTAGATTTTTAACTTTATTATCAGATATCAACTGATACCAGTACTTTAGATCATTATCTATAGCTAAATGAGTTCCTTCAGAAGTAGATGACAAAAGCATACCCTGAGTATACATTATAGGAAATACAATAAAATTCCATTCCCTATACTTAGGGTGCATGAATATAAAGTTACGATAACTAATAATAATATTTAATGGGTAACAAACCATATGTTTAGGTGTAATAGGTGAAGTACAAAATTCCTTTAGTAACCATAACATGGAGTTATTTACAATCATATTTTTATGTGTTAAGGAGATTTTCATGAAGTGTATACTAATTAGCTCCCAATAATCTTTCCATTTTGTGACATATGACTGATCTATTAATAAAGTAATAACTTTTACAATAGAAGAGATAGTATATAAATTAAAGTCTGGAAAAGAAATACCCCTTGAGACCAGCTATTAGTATGTTTCTTTAATGCAATCCTAGGTCTATTAGGTGCCCATAAGAAATTTAACATTAGTGTGTTCAGTTTCTTGATAATTATTTTTGTAGGTGGAAGTATTATTGATTGTATTAAGTATAAAATCTTGGGGAATATTATCATTTTAATAATTGTAAGTCTCTCCTCCATAGTAAAAAACATATTATTCCAGGTATTAAAAAGATTTTGTATATTAAGAAAACAGGTATTATAATTATTATATATAATAGATTTAATATCTTTAGATAGTATTATACCTAAATAAGTTATCTGACCTGAATTGGGTACATATTTAGTAAAATCACTAATGAGAATATTGTTTCGTGTATATATAGGTAGTATTTTAGTTTTTGCTTCATTGAATATTAAACCAGAAATACTTTTAAAATTCATCATGTTATCAAATAGAGACTGTATAGAAGAATTAGATCCTGCTGATGTAATTAGAACATCATCTGCAAAAGTTGAACTTTGGATGTTGTATTTTCATCTATTTCAAAACCCTCTATGTCAGTACTGTTTCTGATCAAATTAGCCCAAGGCTCCATTACTAAAGTGAATAATAGTGGAGAAAGTGGACATCCTTGTTTTGTACCTTTAAGAATGGGTATTTTTGTGAAACATATGTTCCTACCTTAATATAAGCCAATGTTCCTTTGTATAAATGTTCAATTAGATTTACAAATGCATCCGAGAAGTTTGTGCACTTCATTAAGGTAAACAGATAGTCCCAACTTACTGAATCAAATGCTGAACTTATATCAAGACTAATAAGTGTTAAATCTTTCTTTTTCCTATTTGCAAAATCTATTAATGTTAAAGTTCTTCTTATATTATCAAAAGTATTTCTATTTACAATGAAGCCTGTCTGATCTATATCTATAATGCTGGGAATGATTGTCTTCAATCTATCAGCAAAGATATTCATAAACATTTTATAATCAACATTAAGTAATGAGATGGGCCGATATGAAGAACATCTAGTTGGATCTTTATTAGGTTTTAAAATTGGCGAAATAAATGTATATTGCCAAGATGGGGGGGTTATTAACTCAGTTTGGGCCAAAATAAAAACCTTATGTATTAATGAATATGTATTTTTAGAAAGGATTTTATATATCTCTGGTATAATACCATCATTACCCGGTGCTTTGTTTGATTTAAGCTTATTTATTTGTGTAATAACTTCTGTATATGAAATACTCTTGTCCAATAGTTTAATCTGTTGTTTATTAAGCTTTTTATTCATATTTGTGGTTATAAACTCCTTTATTTTATCTTTAGGTTCCATGTTAATATTATTATGGTTAATTTTGTGAAAGTGATTTCTAAATTCATCTAGTATTTCTGGTATACTAGAAACATTCTTCTTTTCCTTAGAGAAAAGATTTCTTTGATATGGTTTTGTTTATTCAACCTTTTGTTTTATTTTTAAGTCTATGTAAGTATTTGGGGCTTATTGAATAAGACAAAACTTGTATTTCTCTAAAGTTATTTTAACTTTATGAGTTAAAATTTCTTTGTATTTCTCATTTAGTTTGTTTATTTCTTCAATAACTTTCTTGTCCATAATATTTTCTTTATTATTATGTTTATAAGAGTCTAATTTACTTTGAATATCTAACAATTCCTTATCCCAAGATTTCCTTTTATTATTATACCATCTGATACTTTGTCCATATAGATATGATTTTAAGGCATCCCAAACATAAACAATGGAGACTTCAGGAGTGTTATTTATGTCTAAAAATGTTTTACTTCTGAAAGTATATATTCTTTATAGTCTTTTAGTTGAGTTAAGTATGCTGGTATCCTTTTGATCTGAACATTATGAGTATTTTTATCATGAATTCAAAAACAATTGAATTATGATCAGATATAGGACATGAAATGATTTTGGAATTAATTAAATCTGTTACCATCTGGTTAGAAATAAAGACCCTATCTATTTTTGAATAAGTTTTGTATCTGTTAGAAAAAAGGTGTATGGTAATGATTTTGAATCTATCTGATTATTAATATCATTCAAATGATAAGAATTAGCAAAATCCTTTAAATGTTTTGCATTAGATGTAATTCTTCTCTTTCCTATAGTGGTAGTATCACTTTCATGTAGTATACAATTAAAGTCACCAGCTAAAATAATATCTCCTATAGAGAATGATATGATCTTATCAAGATGATGTTTCACTGTATTAATACCAATTCCAGGTATCCAATATACATTAATTAAAGTGTAAGTCTTCCCATTAATTTGTATTGTAACCATACAAAACATTCCTTTGTCATCCTGATAAGACTTAATGGTTTTAGGAATGGGCATACTTTTATTCCATAAAATAGCCACTCCTCTTTTTTTCTGAGTGTGCTCTGAACTAACCAATACTGTATATTTGTTTGTGGCTAGTTTATCAATATCTTTTTTCAAGAGATGGGTTTCTTGTAGGAAGACTAAGTTGGCCTTATGTAAATTAATGTATCTTATTAGGCTTGCCCTTTTACATGGATTATTCAATCCATTAATGTTTAAAGAAATTCCTTTTAAAGATGTCATTTGGCATTTTTAAAACTTAAGAATCTTATGATCAAAATAACAAATAACAAGATAAGTAATGTTACATCTCCTCCTTTAGGTGTACCTTTAAATATAGCTGTATTTATTGAATCTCTTATGGGATTTCGTATAGGATTCAATTTTGTTTGTAGTGACAATGAATGTACAAAATATATTGTGGATGTCAAAACTATATACAAATAACAATGAACAAGTGAAAATAATGTAAGGATTAAACCTTGCATCCAGCCTGGAGTTATAAACTCCAACTTAGAGTAGTATTTACCACTCAAGTTAACCCCTACCCTAAGCAGCAGTACGTCAGCTACCACCTTATCAATTTAATACTAGTTATATTTAACTGAAGTTAACAGTTTTCAATTCAATTATCTAGCAAGACAAGACTACACATTTGGTAAAACAGCATCATATAAACTAAAATAAACCTTTTTTTTTTTTTTTTTTTTTTAAAACTGTTCATACTACTATATACATCCATGTAATATAAAACACTTGTATTCAAATAGCATTCAAATAATCTTGATGTTAGAAATCAAGAGGAGAGAAAAATAAGTTCTAACATTCATTTAAATCAAAAACTTTGGCTAATATGATTCAGACATTACATATATTAGGATGCATCTATTTTCTGTCATGTAAATACAGTTAACAGCTTCCAAAAAAAACCTTGAATTGCTTGTATATGAGCATTTACTCAAACTCATTATTGCCAATAGAATAAAATATTGTATTCATAGAAATTGTTATAAATCATACTTCATAGTTAAGCAGATTCTCAGAAACATTTATATACATATCTACATGCACACACACACACACACACACACACACACACATATATATATATATATATATATATATATATATATATATATATATATATATATATATATACATACATACATACACACACATATACACATATATATATATATATATATATATATATATATATATATATACACATGCATACACACACACACATACACACACACACACACACACACATACACACACACACACACACACACATACACACACACACACACACACACACACACACACACATACATATGCATATATATATATCTGATCTTACTGAGTTGTATCTTTACTGAGCACCATCTTACATTGTTGTCCCTTCAATAAATCTGTCTGCTTTATACAAAATAATGCACAGCAAACACATTTTAGTAACCAGATTTTACAAACATGCTATACTACTGCTTTAAAATATATCACATGACAATTTCTTCCAGTATAGAGTTATAAAATTATTTATGCTTGTCAATCAGATGAATTAAATGAGTTATAGTAATGTATATGTTTGGGACATAGGTTTTAACACATATTATTAATCTGCTATTCCTGTATCTGTGATGTGTCAGTGTGATATCTAGGTCAAAGGTGAGACCAGCTGCTTTCAGCTTCTCTGTGAGAATTCTGAGAGTTGAAGCTTTTGAAGTAGCTCATGGACACTGTGCATGAGACAGCCCACATCCCAGATTGTCTCTCTTAACATTTTGGCGGAAACTTATTAAAACTAGTGACAAACATTCATTTAGCAGTGTAAATGCATCTAAACATGACAAAACCTTCACAATGCATTCTACAGGTTATTACAGACTCTATGTAAGTGAAATCAAGCCCAAAATTATTAATAAGTAACAAAACTCAACATTTTTGTCCCAACTCAACTCCTATGCAAATCTTATTATTTACTGTGTCTATATGATCAAAAGTATTTCTATATATTAATAAAGAAAAGAAAAGAGAGTAGAAAGTAAAAGGGTGTAAGGCAGAAATAAAAAAAAATGTAAGAGAAAGCTATAAGAAGTATATACAATAGAATATTACTTACTGTTTATATTAATAGAGTTAAAATAAAACATATTATTTACTATTATTTAGTTCTAATTATTATTAGTTAAAGCATGACAGATTATTTACAAACAAGCATAAGCAGTGTAATCAAGAAAGTATAATTAGGTAGTGTCATTCCTGTATCTGTGATGTGTCAGTGTGATATCTAGGTCAAAGGTGAGACTAGCTGCTTTCAGCTTCTCTGTGAGAATTCTGAGAGTTGAAGCTTTTGAAGTAGCTCATGGACACTGTGCATGAGACAGCCCACATCCCAGATTGTCTCTCTTAACATTTTGGCGGGAAACTTATTAAAAACTAGTGACAAACATTCATTTAGCAGTGTAAATGCATCTAAACATGACAAAACCTTCACAATGCATTCTACAGGTTATTACAGACTCTATGTAAGTGAAATCAAGTCCAAAATTATTAATAAGTAACAAAACTCAACATTTTTGTCCCAACTCAACTCCTATGCAAATCTTATTATTTACTGTGTCTATATGATCAAAAGCATTTCTATATATTAATAAAGAAAAGAAAAGAGAGTAGAAAGTAAAAGGGTGTAAGGCAGAAATAAAAAATGTAAGAGAAAGCTATAAGAAGTATATACAATAGAATGTTACTTACTGTTTATATTAATAGAGTTAAAAATAAAACATATTATTTACTATTATTTAGTTCTAATTATTATTAGTTAAAGCATGACAGATTATTTACAAACAAGCATAAGCAGTGTAATCAAGAAAGTATAATTAGGAATAGCATTTGAAGAACATATAAACTTTTAAAGGAAGAAAAAATGTATCAAATTACTGACCTTATTTTTCCTCTTCAGAAAGAGAAACAAGTTAAATCACAGCTTGCCATTAAATCTCCAGATATTTTGACTAGTTATGAAACAAAACATTTCTTTGCACACAGAGAATAACTTTGATTAAATCATTTTCAACACATTTGTTGATTCTTGGAAATGCAGGAACTATATTTAAAAAGATTAATAATAAAATAAAATGATGAGAGAGAAAAAAACATAGTACAAATCATTTGTTTTTAGTCTCTTCTTCTTCTCTGAAGTCTTCCACGAAGTTTCAGTTGCCAGTCTCTTTAATGAAGGACTAGCCCATTCCATTTCTTCTATTTTTTCCAAAATCTTATTTTTTTGATAAACAGTAAAGCAGAGTCTAATTCATCGAAAATTTTAGGACCATCAGGAAGGAAGATTTTAAGCTTGGCAGGAAACAGAAGGTATGTTTTAAACTGTGCTTTTAAGCTCCCTTATTAGTGGCAGAAAAACTTTTCTTTTAGCTAATACCATGGAAGAATAGTCATTGTCAAAACGCACAGTTGTTTCATTAATCTTAACAGGAGCTTTAGCCCAAGCAGATTTAAGAACCATCTCTTTATCAAGAGATGATAGAAATCTAACTATAACTGATCTAGGATAAGTTTTGTTAGAGTAAGTATTAGCTATAGATCTATGTGCTCTTCGATACCAAAAGAGAATGCTTCTGGTAAATCTAAAGTTTTAGGGAGCCATGTTGTTAAAAAGAAGTAATATTGTTACCTTCAATATTTTCTGGCAGTCCAAAAATCCTAATGTTATTGCGCCTAGATCTATTTTCCAGGTCATCCAGCTTTGTTTGTAAATGTGTATTTTGTTTCAGCAGAAACTCAATGTTGATTTCCTCTTCTTGTATTCTATTTTCCATGTCATTCACAGCTTCTTCTATGCCTGTCATCTGGATCTTCTGTTGTTGCAGGTCCATATGTAACAAGTCTATTTGTTTTGTAGTTTTTTCTATGAAAGTGTCTATTTTAGTATCCATTTTATCCATCTTAGCAGTAAGTTGCTGGACTATAATTATCAGAGACTGAAGTTCTTTCTTGATGCTGGAGTCTTGAGAATTTGTCTTACTGGAACTCATTTCAGACTGATAAACTGACAGGAAAATTTCCAAAGTAATTTCTGACAGGAATATTATTAAGATTTCCTTTCTTTTTTAGATATAGTTCAAGAACTATATAAAACAAACATATTTAGAAAGAAAATTACTTCAAAAATTAATTTTTTAAGTAATTAATTCCTGTCAATGTAATGAAATTGGTGGAGCTGAAGAAATATGCTGCTATCCTGTGTTCATCCTTGGCCACGCCCCCCCAGCCCAAAACATTCTGACAGCAGCAAGTAATATTGATTTGGAAACTTGATATTCAGAAACCCCCAACAACTCCCTAAACTTGTAAGGTTTCTCACAATATATCCAATCCCCTACCAGAACTAACAAAAAATCAAACACTCAATTATAGACTAAATCCTAGACAATAACACTTCTACTGTATATCTCTTTGGCTGACTCCCAGACAGCCTAAGTGACAATTTCTCTAACTGCTTACCGAGACAATGTCTTAATCTAGCTTGGATGGTTAACATATAAACCGACCCATAACCTGACAAAATTTAACCAAAAAAAAGGAAAGAAAACTTCATTTTGAGCCTTCAGCTTGCAATTGAACACAGTAAAAATATTGGCCACTGACAATGGTTTTCACACTTTAACAACACCTTCTTTAACATCACAAACAAAATGACACAGTAAGATCCGAGAGAGTAAAGTCATCATCTACCCCTTGGCTAACAAAGGATACCAGGCTACTTCTTAAAGAAAGGGGCAATGCCTGGAAACCATGGCACATAAGCAAAACCCAAGAATCTTTTCAAAACAAAAGGCAACCTAGAAACCTAACAAAATTACAGATCAAAAAGGCCAAACAGTCCTACTACTCTACTATCCAACAGAAACACCAAAACAATACCAAACAATTTTCAAACTATATTATAAAGCTTCTCCAAACCGGTCTACAACTCCAACTCCAAAGGCTACTAACAATAATGACAGTATCAATGTTGTTGTTGTTTGTCTTCTCGGCTTTTCCCAATTAGGGGTCACCACAGTGGAACTCTGGTCCGCTAATGATTGGCAGTAGATTTTTTTATGGTGCCGAGTTGCCAGCCCTGACGCCCAACCTTCAGCGAAGGCACGCCCATTTACACATGTCTTTCAGAGGCCACTTGATGGAGGGGAGGACATGCAGACTCCAGACAGGAGGCACTCTAGCCATGAATCGAACAGGAGAACCTCTTGCTGTGAGGCAACAACGCTACAGTATCAATGCAATTCAATAACTACTTCACAAACTCTATTCTATCATTAGTCAGACAAAACACAGAATCCTCTCTGTACCACACAGCCAACATGCAATACAACCAACAGCTTTTCTGTTAAAACTCTCCAAACCTCCCCAATAAGACTACTGCTTTGCAAATTAAAAATTACTAACTGAGCAGCTGATAAATGACTCACTGAGTAACTAAGACTAGCTGCAGATATAATTCCCTACTTTGTATCTAGCTTAATAATCCACTAAATAACAGAAAACTGCATCATTGCATATGTGGAAAATGTCCTACATCATTCCCCCTCCACAAAGGTGATAACTCAATTGAATTCTCAAATTACAGACCAACAGCAATTCTATCTCCCCCATCCAAAATATCAGAATCACACTCAACTCATTAACCTTCTCACCAACAATAGTATCATAACCAATGCACAACATGGTTTTCACACCAGTCATGGTACTGCAACTGCCCTCGCTACCTTCACTAAAACCATCAATCAAAATATAACAAAGGCAATCTGGTCTCCTCCCTTTTCATACACTTGTCAAAAGCAGTCAATACAGTCTCCCATAAAAATCCTTGCTGCACTGTCCATTTTTGGTCTTAGTCAGTCATTCACCTTTAACGTGGTGCCATAACTACCTTATCAGCAAATAACAAGTGGCCAAATGGCAAAAGAATATTCCCTATCACTACCAGTTACAGTGGGAGTCCCACAAGGATTGATTCTGGGGTGTCATTTTTACAAATAAGTTACATACCACTACTAACCTTGCCATCATAGTGAAATACCCTGATGATTCTACAACCATATATATGCTCTGTGTGACGCCCGTGCACTGGCCCAGTAATCAAGAATCCTCAATCCTCACCACTAACACCAGTGAGGGGCATCCACATTGGGAAGGATAACAAATACACACACAGTAAAGTACAATTTCCCTTAAGAGCACACAGAGATCACAGTCAGTCTGGGGCCGGTTTCTCCCTTTCTCTTCAGATCCCCAATAAGACTCCCCACTGGCACAGCTATAAAGTACAGATCTCAGCCGAGTAGTCATGCAAAAATCTGCAGTACCCTCTGTCCAAATAGTGCTTCATGTCCCTGCTCAAGTAGCTGACACACACACACTTTGAGATTTGGTTTATATAAAAACACACACACAGACACTGCTGGGGAAGGCTGGCACAGATTCTCCAGCCAGGCTATAAGGTAGTAATCACTGCCACCAACTACTCTTATCAGCTACAAAAAGGCACTTGTCAAAGGATGTCCAATTATTACTGTGCAATATTATTATCCAATTTGTAAGTGTGATGAACAGCAAAGTTTATTTGGAGTGCCTTGGTTCAGTATCACTATATACATGCAATGTACTCTAGAGCTTAAATTATCTCTACACAAAACAGCCACAGTTGAAAGATTTAAAAATATTTAATAATAAATAATAAAAACGCAAGACAAATCTTTTCAATTCAACACAGTGCTAGTCAAGAGTTCAGAAATCACAGGAAAATGCTTAAAATAATACTGTAGAATAGTCTGGCATAAATATAGAAAACAGCTACACTAAATTTGACTAAATTCCTATCTAACTCTAAGAGCAATCACAGTTCTTAATAAACTTGCATATAGAGCAAAGGCAGAGTACTGGTGAGTGATGTTCTTCAGACAAAATCCAAAATGCTCCGATGCCCTATCACTCTCTCTCTCTGAAAAAGTCTTAAAAATAATAAATCACTGCTGACTCTTTGCAGATTACATCATTCTTCTCTGGTTCCCAGGCTAACAGAAACTCAGAGTTTTAACATTTCTTTGATCTTGCACCTGGCCAGGAAACTACAGCAATAAAATACATTATATATTTGTAAAATCTAGCAATTAATTCTGGTCTCCAAACAATAGAAGGAATTCCTCAGTCCAGACATTATGTCTCCAAGCTTTGAAATCAGTCATACAATACTGGACTTATCAGCTTTCTTCCAGCAGAGTGCACTGTGGTTAAATTTTTGAAGTTCAACATTTAACACAGTTTTCTTACATTTAAGGGGACAAACCTGTGGATTATATTCATATTTACAGTGACATATAATTATCTATAAATTCTATCTAGCTAGGCTGGCAGCCTTCCCATACCTTCCTACTCTGCATGCACTTTCTCAAAACTAAAAATAACCCATCTCTTTCACTGCAATACAATCTAGGCTAAATGAGTCCAACCCACTCCTGAATCCAAGCAAAATTAAATTAATGCTTTTTACTCCCAATAATTACAATGAACTAAAATCCATCTTCCACATTTATTCATACAACACACCAAAACAGAAATGGCCTCTCAAACTAAACTACTAGGTACATGTCTTTTTCTTCTTTCGGCTTTTCCTGTTAGGGGTTGCTAAAGCAGAACAACGGTCCGAATAATGATTGGCAGTGGACTTTTACAGTGTCAAGTTGCCAGTCCAGAGCCCAACTTCCCACAGAAGGCACACACATGAACACATTCACAATTAGGGGCCAATTTAGAGTGTCTAATCCATATGCAGCATGTCTTTGGGATGTGGGCGGAAACCAGAGCACCCGGAGGAAACTAACAGGACTGCAGGGAGGACATGCATACTGTGCACAGAAGGCACCCCAGATGAGAATTGAACCGGAGAACCTCTTGCCTTGAGGTGGAATAATACCCAGTCAGACTTTCCCGGTCAACAAAAAAAAACAAATAAATACATACTTGACCTAGTTATTATGGATACTATCACCTTACTGCTTCAGGCAAGAGGCCTGATTCTGTATCATGTCATGTGAAAACACATCCAGCTATGTCATGCATCCCTGAGATACTGAGCCACCCCATCTTAGATGGTGATAGCCCTCTGACTATTAGCTGTTACAATCACTCTCTGGTTCACAAGAGATGAAATATTTGAATCAGTGGTTTCTAAGTCTTCCAATGTGATATTAAATGGTCTGAAGTGGTAATGGCCCAACTCCACAGTGAGACTACATCAGCATCATCAGACTGACTCACGATATGCTGAGAACAAAATGCATTTACTACAGTTTCTTTATGTATTAGAAGACAATTCACCAGTGCTATCTCCTCAGGAAAATGTGTTTAGTTGTATAAGATGGTGTCTCATTTATAGCCGTCATTACTGTCTACGTGCTGCAGGTTATTTACAGATCATACTCTGGGGTCTTTCTCCAGGTTCACCAAACCAGGAACTTTATTTTCTTCTTATTTTTTTAATCTTGCTACCCTCTTTTGTTGATTATGCTTCATGGGGTGCCTTCATCCCTCACTGGAGAGAGCTTCTTGTTCAAAAAGCTAGAACAGGCCTAATTTTTCCAAGCCATCTCCACAGTGAAATGTTACTTGATTTCCAGATAGTGTTCATGTACCATCCAAAACACACACAGTCATCCGACATATCTGTTTCTGTTTCTTACTGGATTTGTACTACTTACATGAATTTACTTCCAAGTGCCTGGGTTATACTAATGATGCCCAAGACATCACGGACACGGTTGCCTTTTTTATCTGAGTTTAAGAAGTTGCCATGAAGCAAACTGCCTTTCAAGTGTTGGATTTTTTTACCTTTTTTGCTCACACCTCACCTCTCCTCTTCAATGTAAAAGTCTCCAGGTCCCTTAAATATGTCCAGGTTCTATTTTTTCATGGAAGTATGTAAACCTCTTGATAATGCTCATGAATTATGTTATTACTTTCTACAGTCAGGTTTTACAGGATCTATACAAGTTTCACATCACACTGCCCAAATCACACTAGGGTCCGAATGGAGAGATGATAAATTATAAATTTAGCAAGCAAAGGAGAGTACTATTGCTAAAACTGAATCCATCACCAAGTCTTGGTGAGCACCTTCATGAGATGGACTCAGTTTAAAAAAAAAATCTCACTAAAACAACACTGATGTATAGACTGTATTTCATACATCCTATATCATGGACCGAAGTAGGTTAAAAATAAAAATGACAGCTGGGTGCACAAGTCCCTGGATAAAACAGTGCCCAGACCTGGTACACTCATTTGTGTTAGGACTGGGAAAAAATGACCGTGCAGAATCCTCAAGACGTGGAACATTCCTACTATGGGGTTAGGCCAGACTCAGAGGGAGGATGGCCCTTCTGTTGCAGAAGGGAATAGTAGTCCACAAAAAACACAAAAACTGATAGGCCAAAAAGAGATATAAAAATGATGAATGGACTACTGAGGACTGGAAATAAATTGTTTATTGTTACTATTACGCAAGTAGCCCAGAATTTTCAGATAGAAGATATTCAAAAAGATTAAGAGAGAAATTAGAGGAAAGATAAATACTTGCACAAGAAAAACTGTCTAAAGCCTCAAATGCAAATTTGTGTTCAGTAATACAACAGAGCCATGAAAAACATTACATAGACCAAGAAACCTTGGCCAGTTTGGAAAAAGAAATGACCAAGGAAGTGCAAAAATATAAAGAAGAAAGCCTAAACAGTTTTGAAAGATATAAAAAAGAAATATGGACATGGGAAAGAAAGAGCGATCTGATGTGGTGCAATATTTATGCAAAGGAGAAAGCCAAACTAATCAATACAAAAAAAAGCAGCTCCAAAGATATTTGAAGAGAAATACAGGCAAAGGCACATACATATGGAAAATTTCACAATACAAAAATATGATCACAAAGGGAGAACATAGAATAGGTGATTAATAAAGCAAAAGTTAAACAAATAGAAGCTGAAATTATTTATTTATTAACATTTGATTACCCAGGAAAGCCTGACTGGGTAGAAGCCCATTTTCAGCTGAAACAAGGGAGAAATGCTTCAAATTATTACAAAACATTTTAAGAACAATAACTTTATAATCTTTAAAATAAAACAAAAAACATCTGCAGTTTAAATAATTATAACAAATTAGTCATAACATAAAAACATCAGTTGAGAATTTTACAAGGTATATGATGATCACTTAATATCTAGAGAAATTTTAGACAGTTTGTAGTGAAACTGAAGGTAAGTTAGTCTAATACAAATAGGAATTGAAATATGAAATGAGGGAAAAACAGACTTATGGTATATTTAGAGAGAAAGTCGGGGAAGAAAATTAAATAGCAGTAACGAATTAAGTGAAGAAAGGAGAGCAAGGAGGTATAAGGAATGAAAAGGTACTTTTTCACATTTAGGGATATAGTTTATCCTGATTTGAGCAAGAACAGTTACAAAGTCTTTCAGCATGCTTTTCAAATATGGGAGGGAGTGTACAGACTTGAAGGATACAGGTAAGGAGTTCCAGGCCATATAGGGTTGCCACCTTTCATCGTGGCTAAAACCAGAGTAAAGCCACACCCGTCGTGTCACCAGTAACCCTGCCCATCCCACCCCTCTCCCACCCACATTCCGCCCATTTTGTGACATCATGATGACATCCCTCGGCGAGGAACGCCCTCTTTTTCCATTCCTGCTACCTGCTTTCGGCTGATTTACTATGCTCTTTTGTAAAAAAAAAACATAGTAAATCAGTCGATTTACAAACTCTGAGAGTCTGTTTCCTTTTTGAAACAGAATACCGGAGTTTGTACAGTGTTTTCTGGACTACCGGAGAATCAGTTTGATTTCTGGAGAGTCCGGAAAAAAAACGGAGTGATGGCAACCTTAAAGCCATAGCACCCTTGTACGAGTACAGACAATGCCAAGCAGATCTGCTAGGTTTATAGACAGGAGTTTTTGGTCACTGGATCACAATGACCAATTGGGAACATAGTTGTGTAGAATGGATTTTAGTGCTGGATACGCAGATGAATGCTGGATAATGTTATAGATGGTAAGAAGTTGTATATATGTTAGTTAATGTGGCAGCTCTAAATAATTTAGGTTTTTCAGTGCTATACAGTGGTAGGTTCTGAAAGGGGTATTTGCTGCAGAATTATCAGCTTTGTTACAGCATTGTTCAGGTTTTAATTTTTGTGAAGCCAGGAAGTTACTAAAGAAGGGAGGAGACAACTAATGGAAAATGTAGTTTTGGTTGCTTCAGTGAGAAAGTTTTGGCTCTGCAAAGCATCCCTAGTTTCTGATGAGCTTTCCTTATGCAATTTTGTATATGCAGGTCAAATGTAAGAGTATCATCCATCATCACCCCTAATAGAGTGCTGTGAGAAGTGACTTCAATGGTTGTATCATCAAGAGAGAGGACTTTACAATGTTTCATAAGAGAAGGATATGGGAGAAAAAGTAGTAGTTTGGTCTTTTTTGGATTGAGTATGAGTTCTGAATTACAAAGCCATGTTTCAGTAGTTGTTAAAGCTTCCCTGAGTAATTCTCTGGAGGTGTGCCAGGTTATCTGATGTGCAAATGATAGTGGAATCACCTGCGTATTGTATTAGGGTAGCCTGTGGTGTGGAAGTACAGAGGGTGTTGGTAAAAATGTTAAAGAGGGGGGGACCAAGGATACAGCCTTAAGGCATGTTGTTCCTCTTCAAAAGCAGAATAATCAGATTCCTCAGTGACTGGGAGGTAAGGAGAGAACATGGTGTGCCACTTTACTGACTGATATCTATTGGTCAGGTAGCTTTTGAACCATGGAAGTTTGGGTTGAGAGCGACCTAGTCAGGACATTTGAAGCAGAAGTTTGCTGTGACAAACTGTGTCAAAGGCTTCAGACAAGTCTAAAAATAATCTAGCTTTACCTGTGAAGGATTTTATATATCAGGTTATGTCACAGCATGATGGGAAGTATAGTTGTATACAATTACCATAAATGTAGATGTTCAAGTGTATTCACTGTTGCAGTCATCACCTGTGGGTTATCCCTGCTGTGGTAGCCCTCGGTCAGCCCGAATATCAGAGTAAATGTTTTTGTGCACCGGCTGCCATTGCCTGTAGTTTGATGTCAGGTCGTCAGTGCTAGAAAGCAAGGCAGCTGATGTTATTAGATCAGTTTTTCTTGCCCTAACCCATCAGAAACACAAGGGAAAAGGGAGCAGTGGTCCTGGTGGCTAAAAGCCACCTAGAGAAGCTTGTGCCTCCCTAAAGGAAGATGTTAAATGGGGGATGGAGGGAGGGAAAATAAGACTGCAACAGTGAATACAGTCAAACATCTACATTTATGGTAAATGTATACAACTGTACTACGTTTTTCGTGTTTCACTGTTGCAGTCATCACCTTTGGGAGGATTCCCAAAGCTGAGGAAAAGGGTAGAAGGATAAGTCGAGTCCTAGGTACGGGTCAGGAGGCCCTGCAGAATTGCAGAGGCAAACCCTACCCTAGACTTAGAAAAAGAGAGGTAGGTGGTAATGCTTTGTAAAGTTATGGACAGAGGTCCAGGTGGCTGCTTCTAAGATGTTCCTGGTAGGTACTCCTCTGAAGAAGGCAGTGGAAGTGGAGGTTGCCCTGGTGTTGTGGGTACGGATAGACTTAGGGATGGGTTTCCCATGTAGTCTGCAGCAAAAATGGATACAGTGTGAAATCCATTTGGAAATGGTTTGTTTGAAGATGGGCTTCCCCTCTGCCCCTGGGGCAAAGCTTACAAGAAGCTGATCTGTTTTTCTGAATGACTTAGTAAGGTCCAGATAGTATCTGAGTTGTCTGTGCACGTCTAATGAGTGTAGAATTCTTTCCCCCTTGTTTTGAGGGTTGGGAAAGAAGGTGGGAAGTATATGGCCTGGTTAAGGGTTACATCAGATACCACCTTGGGCATAAAGGAGGGGTTAGCCCTCAGGGAGACTCTGTCTGCATGGAAAATTATGAAGGGCTCGACAGCCATGAGAGCTTTCTGGCTGAGGTGATAGCTAGCAGGAAGGCAGTCCAAGACAGGTATTTCAATTCTGTTGAAGAGGCAGGTTCAAAAGGAGGCAAGGTTAGTTTCTCTAACACATAATTCAAATCCCAGGGTGGTGTCGGAGGCCTGATATTAGAAGCCCCTCTGAGGAATTGCTTAATCAAAGGATGAGAGAAGAGGGGTGGGTCTGAATCATAATGGGCAGAGATGGCTGAAGCATGGATTTTAATAGAGGAGAAAGAGGGGGCACTATTGAGCAACTCTGCTACGTAATCCAGGATGAGAGGGATGGAAGGTTGGGAGGTACTGCCCCCTTTTTATTATTTCCAGGAGCAGAATCTTTTCCATTTTCCTGCATATCATTTTCTTGTGCTGGGCCTTCTGGCCTCTGTGATGATGTCCAGGACCTATTTTCTTAACAGGGACTCCTTGTTAGTTTTTAGTGTATAAGCCATGCTGAAAGTTTGAGAGTCTGTAGGTCTGGTTGCATTACCGTCCCCCTCTCCTGGGTCAAGAGGTCTGACATCAGGGGAAGCGGCTTTGGGGGCTGTACGGTCAGACTGGGTAATAAGGGGTACCAATGCTGTCTGAGCCAATATGGAGCTATGAGGATGGCCTTTGGTCTCTCCTCTCTTATTCTGATCAGAACCTTGGGAATAAGGGGCAGAGGAGGGTATGCGTACACAAAGAGGGGGAAGGTCAAGGCATCCACCTTCCATGCTAACAGGTGATACTCCCTGGTACAGAACTTGTGCAGCTGGTGTTTCAGGTGCGAGACAAAGAGGTCCACTTCTGGGGTCCCCCACGCCTGGGTGATTTGCAGAAGATTTCACTGTGGAGTTGCCATTCGTGGGGGTCCAGTAAGTTTCTGCTTAGGTGGTCTGCCAGGGTGTTCTTGATCCCTGGTAAGTGGCTGTAAGCCAGAGACTCATGGCTAACCTGCACAAGGGTAAGATTGGGTGCTCGCCTGCTTGTTGATGTACCACATTACTGTGGTGTTGTCTGTTTTTATAAGGAGGACCCCTGGCTTGAGTTGGGGTTGGAAGGAAGTCAGAGCCTTTTGCACTGCCATCATTTCTTTCTGGTTGATGTGCAAGTGAAGTTGCTGGGCATTCCAAAGGCCTTGGGTACACCTGCCTGCTAGTTGAGTGCCACAAGCAATGTCTGAGGTGTCAATGGTGATGGTCTGGCCAGAAGGGCGGAGGATGAAGGGAAGACCCTTGTTCATGACACAGGCCTCTGCCCACCAGAGAAATTCGGCCCTTATACAAGGGATCAGAGGAAGAGTGGTCTCTAGGGATTGAGAGTGCTGACACCAAAGGCTCTTTCAGCACCACTGAAATTTTCTCATGTGAATCCCGGCAAGAGGGATGACAAGGATGTAAGATGCCATGTATCCCAGGGCTTCCAGGAACTTCCTCGCAGTGAGGTGACTTCTGAAAGCCAGCTGGGTGAAGTAGAGAGGCAGGACGTTCTGCTTTTCTGGGGATTGGAAGATCATTTGGGTTGCTGTGTCTAGCGCAGCTCCCAGGAAAACTATTTTTTGGTGGGGTTTTGGTTTGATTTTCTCTCGTTGATGGTGAACTCTAGGGAAGTTAGGAGTGATTTGACAAAGAGAAAATCCTGGAGCAACTTTTCTTTGCAGTCCACCTGAATGAGGAAGTCGTCCAGGTAACGGTAAATCTGTATATTTCTTTGTCTGCAGAATGCTATAGCCAATGGCCAAGCATATGGTGAATAATCTTGGAGCAGTAAATAAGCCAAAGGGTAGTGCAGAGAACTGAAAGTGTTGATAGCCTGCTCTGTAGTGCAGGAATTTTCTGCACGATTTCCTGATGGAGATGTGGAGGTAGGCATCTTTTAGGTCTAGTGTCACAAGCCAGGTATTTTATGTGAGCATAGGCAGGAGCTGCTGCAAGGTTAGCATTTTGAATCTGGGGACCACCAAGGTGGTGTTCAGTTTGGATAGATCCAGGATGGGGCACCAAGTGCCCTCTTTTCTGGGAACAAGGAATAGTCTGGAGTAAAAACCTTTTCCTGTTTGATCTAGAGTGACAGGTTCTACTGCTCCCTGGGATATTAGAGTTTGGACCTGTTTTAATGCCTCTGCCCACTGGTTTGGGGGGAGGTCTGGGAACCCTTTTGGAATACAGAGTTCGCTGAAAGAGAATCTGTATCCCTGAGAAATGATTTTTGAGACCCAATGGTCCTTGGTTATAGAGACACAATTTTCCTTGAAGACGGTGAGCCTTCCTCCTAGTTTTTGATGAGTGAAAGGAGGGGAGAGGGAGAGTTAATGTGAGTGCTTACCATAGAAGCTTGGCTTAGAACTCCCTACCTTAGAGACAGAAGTGGTCCATTGTTTGCTTCTTTGCTGGCCCTGGGATAGGGGCCTGGATGGCCTGTCCCTGTGGGGCTTACCTTGGCCCTGTCTGCTAGGTGCAGGGAAGGCCCAGTGCTTAGAGGGAAAGCTCCTGCTAAATCTGGGAGGTTGAACTTGAAAGAAATCATTTACTGTTTGCATAGAATTTGGTTTGTCTTCCATCTTTTTAAGCACCTCTTCTGCTTTTTCACAAACAGGCGTTCCTTATCTAGGGGTGCATCAATAAGTTTAAACTTGACATGATCAGGGAGAGGTTGTTCTTTCAGCAATGCATGTCTCCTAATAACAGATCCTGTCACTGCTGCCTTGCTAGAGGCTTCTGGGGCATCATATCCACATTGTAATGAGTGTCTGGCCACTTGACAAGCAGAGTGTTGTAATTCTGTCAGCTCTTTTGAGTTGGCACTGTCACGAGAGGAGGTAGCAATCTTCTGTTTTAATTGTTCCAAAGTGTGTTGTTGATATTTTAACATCATGGAACTGACAACTGAGAGCTCTGATAGCTAAGGTTGCAGAGGTGTATACTTTTTTACCACATCAGTCCAGAGCTCTAGAATCTTTGTCAGAAGGAAGAGGATTCTTGGCAGAACTAGTCTTAGCTACTTTGGGTCCCTGTGTAATGACCTCAGGGTCTGCAGCAGGATTCCTGTACAGGTATTTGTGAGAATCCAGTAGTACCTGTCAAGTTTAGTTGGAGGAGGAGGCAGAGCATCAGGGGCTAAACTGGATTCATGGAAAACATCATCCACGACTTCCAAAATAGGTGGGATGGCCAGGGGTCTGTGCTGGGGCAGGTCCAGAAACTCTCTAAGTCATTTATTTGATTGTGGGAAGTCTTGAGATTCCCACTGAAAATTTTCCCTGAGGGAGTGAAGGGTTTCCCCAAAGAAGAGGTCCTCTGGAGGGGAGGCGGAAGAGATGGATTCCTCTGCATCTGAATCCTCAAACAGTTAGGGGATGTTGTCCCTCTTCAAAAGCAGCATAATCAGATTCCTCAGACTCTTGCTCTGTCATAATTTCTGGAGAAGGATGCCTTTTCCTTTTTGGAGTGGGAGCAAGAGTACCTCGGATAAGGGAGAGGAGATCCTCTGCCATTTTAAGCATTTGAGCTTGGGGTGGGGGAGCAGTAGCAAGATGGTGGCTAGAAGCAGATTTCCTAGGAGCGGCCTGGCTTCTAGGCCTGAGAGAATCCATCGGTCTTGAAGCAGTAGTCAAATGCGAAGACATCGTTTTTTGTCTTGAATCAGTAGAGCGAAAGGCCTCTTCAGAAGCCGGTGCATGCATTGCAGCTCCAGCCCCAACAGAGGCAGAGACAGCCAAAGGCTTGGAAGATGTAGTGGATTTCTGCGGCATACCGGACTCCGAAAGGGTCTCGGCAGAGGCCTGCACAGAAAGCGAGTCAGGCATCAGGGGCTGCAAAAGCGCCTCACTGAATTCCGGAGAACTGACAACTTGCTTAGCGGTAGCACCGTCGGAAGGCTTAGCCTTGTGTGGCCTGTCTCTGTCTTTATCTCTATGTTTTTTTGGAATGTGGACAGATTGTTGGCTGATGGATGCCATATCGGAATTCAAAGACACAGCACAAAAATAATTGTCTACAAAAAGAGCTCTACAGCGAATGGTTCTCGCATTAAAGAGGGCACAGAACTGGTAATTAGGGACGTCATGGTCTGGGCCTAAACAAGTGATGCAGTAAGAATGAAAGTCTCAGTGTGGGATCTGCTTTCCACAGGCGAGACAATTAACTTTTTCGGACATCGGTTAGAGCAAGAAAAAAGGGTCCTCAACAGGCTACTTGGCTTTAGACATTTTCTGCTGAAATTCAACTTCTGGTAGCGAGCGAGTGACCGACTGGCACTCGTGCGAACTGCTTCTGCTATGGGCTCCATGGCAAGAAAGACTGATGTAATGATGTCGGCTGCTTTGCTTTATAGCACTGACATCCTGACATCAGTCTACAGGCGACGGCAGCCGGCACACAAAAACATAGACTCTGGTATTCAGGCCGACCGAGGGCTACCATAGCAGAGATAACCCACAGGTGATGACTGCAACAGTGAAACACAAAGAACATCAATAAGTCTCCAAAGTAAGGAGAAACAGGTCGAGCAGCAGACATCTAAAGACTAAATATGGACATGGGAAACTAAAAGAGATTTTAAATGGTTCACTATGTATGCAAACAAGGAAGCAAAACTAATCAATAAAAAAAAAAAAACAGCACCAAAGATATTTGAAGAGAAATACACGCAAAGACATCCACATATGAAAACTTTCACAATACAAAAAATAATGAAACAAAGGGGGAAGTAGAAAAAAGGATTAGCAATGGAGGAGTTAAAGAAATAGAAACTGAAGTTATGGATTACCTGTTAAGTGTAGGATGGACCAGTGAGCCCCCAAATTAAGGAGTAACATGGGGAATGGGCAGCATCTGATCACTTGCCACATGAAGATACTCTGCAACCTTCAGTAAGAAACCAGGACAAAAGTTCAGTTGGAGGTGCACAGCAAGAGAAGGAGCAGGAAACTGGCAACTCCGACATAGTCAATGTTGTGGCGTGATATGCCAGGAAGTTCCCATATGAACGAGCAATTGATGACACACCTTACACTGATCAACTGCATAAAAGTGACCAAGAAATACTGGCAAACAACTCTGCAGCTAAGCCATAACAAAGGGCAATTTATTGTCCCAGGGATAAAAAATTAAAAGGAGGAGCAGGGTTACTCTGTCACCACCGCTTTTTTTGTCTTGTTCTAAACCCATTAATCTGTCTACTTAACAGATTAGGCTGTGATTATAATTGGTCTCTCAGAAAACAACAACGTGTAAAGACTTTGCATCTTTTTTTTTTTGGATGATTTAAAATTGTATTATTTATCAGATGACAAGCAGAAAGCACAACTACAAGTGGTCAAAACTTTCTCAGATGATACAAGAATGTCATTTGGTCTTGATAAATGTACAAAATCAACATTTAAAAGCAGGAAAGCTGCAGCACCTAGAAAATATCAGTCTGGGACAGGAATGTGATAGAACAGAACTTGAGAAGGAGGGAGTATATAAATATTTGGGAATTAATGAAGGACTGACAATAAAACATGAACAATTGAGAATAAAACTTAGTAAAGAGTATTTTAGAAGACTAAAATTAATAGCCCTGACATCTACGAACAAAGTCCAAGCTATAAACAAATTTGCCCTTCCTGTTCTTACTCTTTTGGGATGACTGACAGGCCCCAAAAGGTATTGGATCTGTTGGACAAGAAAACAAGAAAAATGCTTCACATTTATCAAATGATATACAAAAATCAGTGTATACCAAGATTATATATTCCTCATTCTGAAGGAGGTATGGGCTGCCTCAAAATCATATAGATATGCAGTCATAGGAGTGCATATACATCTGCTGACCTCACTAGATCCAATCACAGTGAAAGTTTTAAAACGAGAAAAACAAATCCAAGTTGACTTCCCTGCATAGTTTAGCAGAAGCACAGTGGTGTCAAGAGGGAATGGAAATCAAACCAGAAGTAGACAAATGCACCAAAAAATAAAATAAATAATATAAGGAGAAGGATCAGATGAGAAGGCAAGAAGTGTGGAAAAGACATAAATATAGTTGTAAGTATAGAAAACAATCACACATCTTGTTGTTGGGTGCAATGCACTAATGGGAGAGGGCTGACATGGGTCTACATACTGAAAGGTAAAATAATATGGCAAGACTGTTGCACTGGGGATTATGCAAACATTACAATATTGAATCGCTGGAAAAATGAGCCAGAAAACATTATAGAGAATGACGAACTCTATATCACATGGAATTACCCATTAACAATAGGGAAAACCAAATATGGCAGTCAAATGACAAGAAGACAAAAGTAGCAATTATCATGAAATTGCTGCACCCAGTGATTACAATGTCTTACATACACAGAGACCCAAAGTTATAAAATACCAGGATATGCAGGCAGAAAAGTACAGTTTTGTACCTACCATATATGTAGATGTCCGATAGACATGCAACTGCAGTCATAACATGTGGGTTGTCCTGCCTCAGGCAGCCCTCGGTCGGCCGGATTCCAAAGTCTGGGTCTGACGTCGGCTGATGTCGCATTTCTCTCCGACGTCAGAGCGGCTGGAGTACATAAGCATCAGCCGACGCCATTTTCTTCAGTGTTTCTTGCCCCAGATGCCAGGTGCCCTCCAAGGAAGGCTGTAATCAAATTGGAAGACAAAAACAGGATTCCAAACAAATAAATGAGCAATAAAACAAATACACCATAACAGATATCCCCAGCTAAGAGAAACAGGGATAGGAGTGGACCCTAGGCATAGAGGGGTATGGAGGGAGGGAAAATCCGACTGCAGTTGCATATCTATCGGACATCTATATTTATGGTAGGTACAAAACTGTACTATGTCCTTCAAGAATGCAACTGCAGTCATAACATGTGGGTAGAATACCATAGCTTAGCTGGGGGAGGAGGTATGCTCTAGGAAAGAGATGGTGTGGCAATCAACCCCTGCAGGACTGCTGAAGCAAAGCCTGCTCTGGATCTGGAATATAGAGGGAGATTGTAGTGTTTGGAGAATGTATGCACGGAGCTCCATGTAGCAGCTTCTAGAATGTCCTTGGTAGGCACCCCGCTTAAGAATGCTGTAGAGGTGGCTGTAGCTCTGGTGGAATGTGGTCTGACATTGGCTGGAACAGTCTTTCCATGAAAGGAATAACAGAATCTGATGCAAAGTCCAATCCATTTAGAAATAGTCTGTTTTGAAATTGCTTTTCCTTGGACTGCAGGGGCGTAAGCTACAAAAAGTTGTTCAGACTTCCTACTGGCCTTGGTTCTGTCCAGGTAGTATCGAAGTTGTCTGTGAATGTCCAAGGTATGCAAAAGTCTTTCCCCCTTATTCTCAGGATTGGGGAAGAAAGCAGGCAGATGAATGGCTTGATTTAGAGAAACCCTAGATACCACCTTTGGCATAAAAGTAGGGTTGGTCCTTAATGAAACCCTGTCTCTGTGGAAAATATTAAAGGGTGGTATTGCCATTAGGGCCTGTAGCTCCGAAACCCTTCTTGCTGAGGTAATTGCCAACAGGAAAGCTGTCTTCTATGAGAGAAATTGCTCAAAAGGAGGTAGAGTCAGTTTTTCTAAGACAAAATTGAGGTCCCAGGCTGGCACTGGGGCTTTCTTGGTGGCTTAATGTTCTTGATTCCCCTGAGGAATTGTCTTAGTAAGGGGTGAGAGAAAACAGGAGGATCAGTGTTGTATCTAGCTGAAATAGCAGATGCATGTACCTTTATGGAAGAATATGAGAGGCCGTTCTTTAACATATCCGCCAAATATTCCAAGATGAGTGGGATGTTCAACAATGATGCATCATGTCCCTTGCTGGTATTCCAATTTGTGAATCTTTTCCACTTTGCTAAGTAAACCTTTCTGGTGAATGGTCTTCGAGCCTCTGTTAGTATCCACTGAACTTCCTTGGAGAGAGATAAGCTGAAGTTATTTATGGGATCTCCCAGGCTGTTAGCTGCAGTGTCTGAAGATTTGGATGCAGTGTTTCGAAGTTGTGTTGAGTCAAAAGTAGAGGCCACTGAGGGAGGGCCCACCTCCTGGTGTGACATATGCTCCGTAGTAGTGGGTACCAGTGTTGTCTTGGCCAATCCGGAGCTATTATGATTCCCTTGGGCTTCTCTGCTTTGATCTTTAGTAATACTGAAGTCATCAGTGGCAGAGGTGGGAATGCATAGATTGCTAGGGAGTTCCAGTTGAATGAGAGAGCATCTATTTTCCAAGCTTTTGGATGGTATGTCCTTGTGCAAAATTGTGGCAGAAGATGGTTGAGGTGAGAGGCAAATAGGTCCACTTCTGGCTTGCCCCATGTCGAAGTGAGTTGTCTGAAGGCCTTCGGATGTAACCTCCACTCGTGTGGATCTGTGAAATTCCTGCTTAGGCTGTCCGCCAACCCATTGTCTTTTCCTGGAACAAACTGGGATTGTAACTGGATGTTTAGGCTCAGTGATTTCTCCCAAAGCTGCATTGTCAGTCTGCAAAGGGGGTAGGAGTGGGTGCCCTACTGCTTGTTTATGTACCACATCACAGTGGTGTTGTCTGTCTGTATCATTAAATGGCCTTGCTGGAGTTGGTGTTGAAAAGCCTCGATGGCATGCATTACTGCCAGCATTTCCTTTTGGTTTATATGCAGATGTGTTTCCTTTGGAGACCATTGTCCTTGTATACACCTGCCTTCCATGTGCACCCCCCATCCCAGGTCTGAGGCGTCTGTAGTCATGGTCTGTGTTATCTGTGGTTTTTTGAATGACATACCTGTGTTTTCCTGGCTCGCCGAGGCCCACCATAGGAATTCCTTTTGTAGGCATGGAATGAGTGGTATGATTGTCTCCAAGTTGTTGCTGTGTTGAGACCAAATGCTTTTAGGTACCATTGAAGCTTTCTCATGTGTAGTTTGCTAATGGAACCAGTAGAATGCAGGATGCCATGTAACCCAGGGCCTGTAGGAATCTCCTTCCAGTCATCTGGGTGAGTTTTGCTAAACCTTTGAAGTAATGAGTTAACTTCTCTTGCTTGTCTTCTGTTAGGTAAGCCATCTGAGAGGCTGTGTCTAGTTTGGCTCCTAAGAAGATTATTTGCTGGGATGGCTGCAGTCTTGACTTTTGGAAGTTGACTGTGTATCCCAGAGCTTGAAGTAATCGTATGACATAATCCAGGTTTTTTGTCAACATCAATTTGTCGTCCGCTTGTATGAGGCAGTCGTCCAGGTACGGGTAAATTTGTACACCCTGGAGCCTGCAATGAGCAATTACTGACGCCAGGCATTTTGTAAATACTCTGGGCGCAGTAGATAAGCCAAATGGCAATGCTGAGAATTGATAATGCTCTGGCCCTGCAAGAAATCTGAGGTATCTTCTGCAGCTGTGTCTGATAGGGACATGCAGGTATGCCTCCTTGAGGTTCAGAGTAATCAGCCACAACCCCTTGCCCAGCATGGGAAGGAGTTGCTGTAGAGTCAGCATTTTGAACTTTGGTACTATGAGAAAGGTGTTTAATGCGGACAAGTCCGGTACTGGTCTCCATTAAGATTCTTTTCTTGGAACAAGGAACAGTCTTGAGTAAAACCCCTGGTCTTGTTCTTGTTGTGGAACTCTTTCTATTGCTTTCATTCGAATCAGCAGAGTGATTTGCTTGATAGCCTCTGCCCTCTGATTTTGTGGTAGGTTTGGCATGCCTTGCTTTCTTGGTAAGGTATGAAAATGAAACCTGTACCCTCGGTCTATAATGTCCAAAATCCATTTGTCCTTTGTCAGTCTGTGCCTGTTTTCTGCAAATAGAGATAATTTCCCGCCCAAGGGAGCTTCTAGTTGTTCCCTGGTAGGCGGTAGTAGAGGAAAGTCATTGAGTTTGTAGTTGTTGGGCAGGTGAAACCCCTGCGTCACTTCTTTGGTTTCCTGGCTGCCATTGTCGTCCCCTGTAAGGGCCTCTGTATTGGCCTCTTCCTCGGCCACGTCTGTTCTTACCCCTTTGAAACTTTTCTGGATTAGGAAAGGACCAGTTTTTTGAAGGCCAATTCCTACTGAATCTGGGGGGTTGAACCTGGAGGAAATCTTTCACAGTCTGAACTGATTTTGCTTTTTCTTCGATGGTCTTTAACACATCCTTAGCATTTGCACCAAAAAGCTTGTTCTTTTCCAAAGGTGCATCCAGAAGTTTTGCTTTTACATGATCTGGTAGAGGTTGATCTTTTAACCAAGCATGTCTACGAATCACTGCCCCTGTCATAGCTGCCCTACATGAAGCTTCCAGTGCATCATATCCACACTGCAGGAAGTGATTGCTTACTTGCTGAGTGTTATGTACAGCTTCCTGCAAAGTCTTCCTGTCTAAAGGATCAGGAGAAGCTAATGTTTTTTGTAAATCTTCTAAGAGACAATCCTGATATTGTAACATATGAAAAAGGCAATTTAAAGCTCTCATAGATAAGGTAGTGGATGTGTAAACCTTTTTGCCCCATCTCTCTAATGACCTCGCTTCCCTGTTGGAGGGCAAAGGATTTTTTGAGGTGGAGGCTGAAACTCCTTTAGGCCCCTGTGAAATAGTTTCCAAATCAGCAGTATGGGCCCTGAATAAATGGGAATGAGTTTCTGGGACCCTGTAATACCTGTCTGGCTTGGCTGGAGCAGGAGGAAGAGAATCAGGGGTAGCACTAGAGTCAGAATACAAATCATCCAGAACATCAAGTACAGGAGGAATAGCCAAGGGCCTGTGCTGAGGCTTCTTAAGGAAAGTCCTAAGGCATTTCCTAGAATCAGAATATTCCTGACCTTGCCACTTGAAATGTTCCCTCATGGTGTGCAGAACTTCCCCAAAAGAAATATCCTCAGGAGGGGAGGCCAAAGGGATGGAATCTTCTGCATCCGAGTCCTCATAGGTCTGGAAGAGCTCTTCCTGGCTATCAGAGTGGACAGAGCCCTCAGAGTCTTCATCAGAAGGAGTAGGGTCAGAGGGTTCAACCCAGGGCCTTTTATCAGGAGGAGGCTGGGATGCTCTCTCAGGATGGGCCTGTGAACCTCTAATCATGGAAATTAAATCAGCAGTCATGGACATAATTTGTGTCTCCGGAGTCGGCTGAGGTAAGGATTTAGAAGTAATATGCTTTGTTTTGCTGGCTGCCTTAGCCCTAGTGTAGGCCTTAATAGACATGGCCATAGGAGGCCTGGCAGCTCCACGTGCAGGAGTGACCTTGTCTACAGCAATGGTCTCAGGCATTTCCTCGGTTTCGGTATCCGGAGGAAAATCTATCACTGGCGTCGGAGTAATGTCTGGAATCGGAGTCGTCGGTAATGCGGTGTCTTCGGTTCGAAGCGGTGGAGAGACTGTCTCAGAGGGAACTGGAGCACTCGCGCTAGGTTCTGGCGTGGAGTCGGTGGTAGACGCGGGCCGAGGATGTCGGTCCCGGTCTTTTCGCTTTTTGGGAGTTTGCGATGTCGGAAGATCCGACTGCATGGTGTAAGCAAATTTATCGCCGAAGAAATCTTCAGCGAACTCTGCCGGTGCCTGAGAGTGCGCTTGTTGAAGCGAGCACAGGCTACACAGGCCGAGGCGTCGTGGTCTGGGCCCAGGCAAGGGAGGCAGTAAGAGTGGAAATCCTTATGAGGTATTTGTTTACCACAAAAAAGACAATTGTTAACTTTTTCAGTAATTTCTGACATCGGCTGAGGCAAGAAAAAGGTCCCCAACGGGGTACTTAGCTTTTTTGATGACTTCGGTATCATAGAATACAGGAGCTGACCGACCGGCACTTGCGAACTGCTTCTGCTTCGGGCACCGCGCGGCAAGAAAGACTGAAGAAAATGGCGTCGGCTGATGCTTATGTACTCCAGCCGCTCTGACGTCGGAGAGAAATGCGACATCAGCCGACGTCGGACCCAGACTTTGGAATCCGGCCGACCGAGGGCTGCCTGAGGCAGGACAACCCACATGTTATGACTGCAGTTGCATTCTTGAAGGACATCAAGAGCAATGTGAAAGAAGGAAACCCGTACAGTCATATTTAGATATGGTACAGATACATGTAACTCCATATGAATTACATGAGGAGTCAGTTCTGGACACATTATGGGTGCTGCAAATAGCACTTTTGGCTAACATCAAAGATTGAAACAATATTAATTTCATGAACTTTAATCATACTTTGATTTAGAAATGAGGTCCTCTCCTATCATGGTGTGAGAAACCCAAAATACTTGTAATATCCTGGTTTTAATTTCTACAAGGGTCACCCAATATCAGCACTTCAAAAAACAGATGCAAGAAAACCAGACATAATAGTTCAAGAAAAAAGACAAAAGTAGCATTAATCATTGAATTTATCAAACCCAGTCCAATGTATCAAGAGACACAAAGCCTTTAAACACCAGGATCTACAAATAGATATGAGAACAATGTGGAAGAAAGATACTCGGAGATTTCCAGTAGTGTTAGGAGCAGCAAGTCTAATAAAAATGAAAGTATAATTGTACTTAATTATGTTATCAGTACATGCAACACCATATGAACTGCAGAAGGCGGCAATTCTTGGCACATTGCAAATGCTCAGATCATCACTCATGGCTAATATTAAAGAATGAATCAATACTAATTCCATGAACTTTATGCCCTGACATGGAAATGGGGTCCATTCCTGTTAAGGTATATACAAAAACCTAAGCATCTGGAGAAATATCAACGCTGCTTGACTATACAGATTGTCTAATCGAACAGTATTACAAAAAAAAAAATTGCAGGGAGGCAATCCCCTGCATCTCTCACACCCCTGCATGTTAAAACATGTACTAACTGCAAGATCATTCAAACCTTGGGGTTAAGATACACTTCCTCACTCCAAAGATGTCACCAATCTCACTGTAACAATTGCTTCTTCTTTGATAAAGGTAGGAGTCAAGGAAAAAAACATCAAGTGTCTCCATTTTGTTCACACATAGTGCCATATTTGCTGTGTATCCTGGTTTTACACAGTTAACGCATATGTCTTTAGATCAATCTTGTTATTAAATCTTAATAACATTTTATAAGAAAATGACTACATCTTTTCTCTAGTGTAAATTTGGAATTCATATAAACTTTAAAACTACAGTGAGGCAAATAAGATGCTGAGATGTATAAAAACATAATGTAATAGAAATGTGAAATCATATTAAACAGGACATCACGTAGCAGAGATTAAAGTTATTCCATGTTGCTGATACAGCAGGACTTCACACATCAGTTAAAAGATATACACATTCAGACTTTGTAATAAAAAATTCAGTAGCTGGCAACATTTAATATTTACAATAGTAGGACAGTTTCTGTCTCAGTGCTGATACACTAAACGAATAAGTACATCCAAACAGTATTTTATAGCTACAAATTTTACATTCAATCCATATGCTCACACTAAAGAACTTTTTCTGTACACATTCAAATGCACAGTTTAGAAAACAGAATTTTTATGACTTGGATACAAGAATTACATAAAAAGACATGTACCAACACCCTATTACATTTTCTTCTAAAAGAATCAAGCTTACATCATGAAACAGATTTATTCCATTCCTGTTTAAAATGAATCATTACTTTTGTCGGAAATGTGCTTTAGTGACTTGGGAGCATAACTAGTGCGGCCTTCATTCCTTCTCTGCTACCTTTATTAGAAAATTGTATGTAAGAAAGAATAAATGCTACTCTGTTTTCATATGTGCAATCGACTTTTGGTGAGAACAGAACTATGTATCACCTAATTACAAAAATCATAACTCACTTACACCAAAGGATATCCTACTTCAAGTTGATGAGGAGTAATTGGCAAGAAGGAAATTCATTGCCTTGATCTCAGCTAAAGTAGGATACCAGACCCACGAAGAGTCGCTGCTTTATACAGGAAGCAAGCTTCAACAGATTCTATGTGATAAATATGCTCAACTCATGGAAATTAATGAATTTGCTGTAACTCAGGAAGTGCTACAAGAAAATGTCCTTTCCGCTACTGCTGCTGCAGCAATTACTAAATGTTTAACTGCTAAAGGTCCACACAGCTCAAATTCTACAGTAACCTTAAAATTGTCTAAAATATAAATAAGGCGTATATAATGGATGGTGAAGAAAGAAGGAAACTTTTTCCCTAGAAATATGCATCACGTAACATGTTAGTTATCTTTCAGACAAGACATAAAGAAACCATTTGCTTGTCAAAATTGTAACACGTGTTTCATTCACTGGCAAGATTTACTTTTCTGAGCACAGAAAAGGCAACATTTGTGTGCAAAACAGGATCGACTTCAGTAGATCAAACGTTCAGAATACAGAAATTTACTTTAATGAGACAAAAACAGCAAAATTACTTTAAGCATGAAAATGTACTATGTTGAAAATCATAATGCTAAAAAACCAACTGAGCATGTCGGACACCACACGTATCATGTCAACAGAGATCACAGTGTACTGGCAGAAACAGTGGCTACATTTAAATAGTGGATTTAAAATTGAAATGTACCTTTTTAGAAGTTTTCAAATGCAGATCACAGTGTAGTGAGGATTGCTAAGTTTAGCCTTTTCTTCACTATAGCACAATTTCAAAGTTAGTATACATAATTAGCAGGGGGTTTGGGGTGCATCCCCCCATATGGGGGTGCAGGGGGGCTTGCCCCCTGCAAAAATGTTTAAAACTTTTTTTTATGTTAAGTAAATTGTTTAAATGGAGCAGTTGTTTGTAGCAGTACACCGCGATCTCCATTTATGTGATGCAAGCGATGTCTGACGTGTGCAGTTGGTTTCTCAGCATTATCATTTTCGACAGCACATTTTAGTGCTTAAGTAATTTCACTATTTTCATCTTGTTAAAATAAATTTCGATATTCTGAATGTTCAGTCTACTGGGGTAGATCTGCAAAGCATTTAAACACAAGTCATTTTTGCCTTGTTATATGCTATACCTGCCTTCTGTAACTGTTATACATGTAATTGAAAACTAGGCCAAAGTTTAGTTAAAATTAATATTAAATTTCTCAATTTGTCTGCCAGATTCACAGCAGTATCTAGCTTAGCCATGATCAACACTAGAGTATTTGTCCATATTACCTGTAAGTGGGAAACATTTTCTCCAAGCTTGACTACAAGGTGTTTATAAACAACAAAAGCAACTAAGATAATGTGAAGAAACTTTACAATTCGATGACTGATTAGGCACTAAGATTGGACGGACGCAATGGTACATCGGTAGCATTGTTGCCTCACAGAAATAAGCTCTCAGGTTCAATTCTTGGCTGGAGTGCCTTCTGTATGGAGTCTGCATGTCCTTCCTATGTTCGTGTGGATTTCCTCCGGGTGCTCCAGGTTCCTCCCACTTTATAAAGACATGCATTTCTCCTCGGGCCTCCGCTGAAAATTGGCTTTGTTCCAAGTCGGAATTTCCCAGTTAACAAATGTTAAATAAAAAATAAATAAATAAAAATGAGAGACCAGGTATTCAAAAACTGCCTTTTCTGACCTGAAACCTCAGCAAAGATCCTAGAAATAAAGCCAGGAATGTGATCCGTGTGTAACATATGCAGTATACTCTTAGGTCACCAAGCCATTCCTCAGAGGTACAACTGACCTTGGTGAAACAGCTATGACAAAGAGATGCATCAGAAGAAAAGTGAAGATGAGCTAGGAGACAAAGGATCAATAGTACACTACCACTTAAACCAAACACAAGATACACAAAAAGTAGTACCCTACCACTTAAATGAACCACGAAATATACAAAAACTAGTACCCCATTACTTAAACCAACCACAAGATACACAAAAACAACACACTTACAAATTACTTGTCTTGCAAAATGCAAACAGGATGGATAGTGCTCATTTCTGAATGAAAGGGTTGGAAGTCAAGAGTGCAAGACCATTTACAAGATAGATGCAAACGAAAAACAGAAAATAAAAACAACCAACAAAGCAGGAATAGGCACACATGCATTGTTCACAATCGTTGCTCTTTATGTAATTAACATTCAGTATACATTTGACTGTAGAAACTAAATAACCTGTTGAGCTATTGCTCTTGTTACAAAGGTTACTAAGATAAAATGATATTGGGTATGGCATGTTTGAAAATGTATTTTTTTAAAACAAGCTGGAATTTAACAGTACACGATTAACTCTGGTGATCAAGTTAATTCTGTTTTCATATTTTATGTGGTACTAAATGCTATCCAGTTATCTAACAAACTGGCAGCCAACAGGGTAAAGCTGACAAAAACATATACTTCAGATCTGAAGAAGGCATCTGCCGAAAGCGCTTATCGTTTGGACAATTTC
This sequence comes from Protopterus annectens, assembly GCF_019279795.1. NCBI lineage: Eukaryota > Metazoa > Chordata > Ceratodontiformes > Protopteridae > Protopterus > Protopterus annectens. The sequence goes on along the minus strand of NC_056734.1, from coordinate 602,606,465 downwards.
ATCTTTTCAGCTTTTTACGCTCCAGTGAAGTATATGTTTTTGTCAGCTTTGCTCACAAAGCAGCTATCAATTGTGCTATTAACTGTGCTTTAACAACTTGAAGCCTAAAGCTGTGGATGTTAATCACTAGGCTAATTATTTCAGTGAAGTTTGCATTTTGTCAGCTTCTCTTTTTAAGCTTTCAATAAACTGAGTTTTAACAGCCTGAAGTTTGAAGCTGTGGATGACAACAGTTTGGATACTCAACTATTTTCAGTTCATCATATTCTAGTGAAGTTTACATCCTGTCAGCTTCACTTTTTAAGCGATTAATAAATTGTGTTTTAACAGTCTGAAGCCTGAAGCTGTGGACGACACCTAAGGTCTTTTTTCTTACTACCTATAATGAGGACACTTGTGTCTCTAAATCATAGTGAGATGATTACACCATGTTTTGTGGTATCCTTTTGCCATCTTTCTTGTGCCCTAGTAAATTCAAGACTTCTGTGGAGAAACTTGGTACCACATTGTCCTTGGTTTGAGTGATTATGGCAGTATCACACTGACCTTGGTTTGAGTGGTTATGGCAGTACCACATTGACCTTGGTTTCAGTGGCTGTGGCTATGTAGTATTCAATCCTGACAAAATCAGGCTTTGACATTTTTTTCTTAACAAGCATCGACTAAGATTATCTAAGCATCATGTTAGCATTGCCTATTTTTGTAAAGGAATTTGATTTTAGAGCTGGAGACAGTAAGGTCTGTTCCCTCATCTACAAGCCTATATGCAATCAATATTTCCCTCAGCTCTAAATTCCACTAACAGGGTACAGTATGAAATGGGACAGAGTAATCATGGAAAGGTGTTAAAGAAGATGAAAGCTGATCCCCATGTAAATTATCTGAAGCAAAGGCTACGGCAATTTGTTTGCCCTGCTGTGTGAGGAGGATTAATAATAAATAAATAAATAAATAAATGAATAAAGTTTAGTCTGGGATATAAGGCTGAGATTTGAGTAACCTGCTGGGGTAGAGACAGTCTGCACTTTTTCAATGCGTTCATTTTTTTCAACTGTGCTTCTGAGCTTTTACCTTGTTCACCCTGAATACTTCAAGAAAATATTCATAGAATTTACAGCTGTTCAAAGGCTTTGCAATCTTCTTGTGTTACGACTAATGCACCACAAGGAATTTTGTCTGAAATCGGTAAGGTATCAAATTGTGAGCATAACTTTAATTTCGTAAATTATGTGTGGGAATGCAAACTGTACTACATGACTAATGACTTAGAATCAGCCTGTTTTCTTGCTGTATAATGTGTTGTTAGTACACCAGTAATGATCACACTGCAGCAAAATATTTTAGTGGAATTAGTATTGGATTTATTAGTGAAAATATGAGTCCTCTTATGGAAGAGCCATGTGCAACTATTTTTTGCACACACCTGCAGTATTTTTCTTTCTTCTGGGATGACAGGATAGCTTCTCACTCAAAAAATCTAATTTACTAGATATTCTGTTGTTTCATTTTACTATTTCCTGCTTGCAAACTTTGTCTCTCTCCACAGATTTACAAGGGCAGCACTCCCCATATTTGCTTGTCTCCTTGTCTCTGTACATGGGCTGAGAGCAGTATGGCCGTTATTAATAGAACAAGTTTCGCATTAGCATGCATTTTCTGGGCAAAATGAGACAAACCATGAAACTCTAATATTTAGCATTAGTGTCCAACTGTAATCAGTGATTTACTAAAAAAATCAAAGGTTTATAATGGATTGATATGGTAAAAGTATGTGGCAAAATCGGGGTCGTTCTGCAAAAATCATGGGCAGATGAAAGGTAAGATTCAGAAACATTAGGCAAAAAGACAGACAATTAAGAGTTATGGACTTTGTGCTGCACATGACGTGCTTGTGTGACAGTGAAACAAAGTAGCCTTTGCATTCTTTTCACATAAAAGGAACACAGAATGCGTGGGGATCTGAAGACTAGATCAACTAATATTGTTTAACTAACCTTAAAATTGAAAATTAAACAAAAAATACAAGTAAAACTACCTCAGTCTGAAAATCCTCTCTCTGTACATGTTCCTCTCTCTTCCTGACTAGGTAATGGAACTCTGACATGATGTCAGCAAGGAAGCAGAACTTTCTGCAAAGTAATCAATGATGTCAGAGCATGTTATGGCCAGGAGGCATTTTTTGGAACAAACCAAATGTGAGAATACAAACCTAAATGACAGAAAGACAGCCAAGGTAAGCAACTACTTAAATGTATTTTTGGGAGCAGCTAGGCTACTTTGATTTTCTTCTGTTTGCAGACGATCTTTACAGCAACTTCAAATGGATCTTGTGAGCATTAGCCATCACAACACTATACTGAAGGCTGCAGAATCTGTTGTTTCAAAAAGGATGTTACTGCCCACTAGGTCCATGTTGAAGACCCAATACAATCCAGATCACTCAGCAGGCCAAGCAATGGAATAGAACAGCACAGCAAGGATGTCATAGGCAAGCTCTACTTGTTGGTAAAGCAACATACTGACTTTAACATACACAAGGCAACAAAAATTGCATTCACAGTGTTGCACCCAGGAAGCAGCTTTAACTCTGTTTTGCAAGAAGACCACAGTACTAAACTGGGCCATGAAATCAGGCTGGGAGATTAAACTGTGCAGTGCCTCACCAGAGTTTCTTCTTATACTGAAGTCTAAAAGATCAGAAAAGGTCAAAAAAGATTTCCTCATGGAAAGGGCAAAATCATTCTATTCCAGCTCTTTTATTTTTATACAAAAAATTCAGTAGAGGCTGCACCTCTGAAAAATCACAAACACACAAAAATGTAGTTTTTAGTGGATGTAGGACTATATTCATTGTCACTAAGATCTGTCTAATACTTCTCTCACAGGCGTGTACAAAAGATGTCCCACAAACCCATTAACACCTCTGACAAGACTGCGGTTGTCATAACAAAAAGCAAATTATCCTTAGCAAATGAGTACTCTTAACTGTAAACCTTACCAAAAAAAATCAGGCAAACCTACTTTGCTTTTAAGAGACTGCACAAGATGTCACACTGTTTATCAATGTTTCATACAAGAAACGCTTCCTACTTTATTACAAACCATGAAGATTGCAGTTCAGATATCAAGGACCTATATTTTTTACACTAAGGAAAGATGCCAATTTAGTTCATCTGTTTGATATATCTACCTTATGCATTCACTGAAAGAAAATGAAACATTATATTCCAGATTTCGATGAACCAAAGAAACAAACAGTGGAACTGTTTGCATTCTGAATATCACATGATCCTTAGTGTTTCAGTATTTATATGTTCTGTAAATCGTACTTTTGCAGTTCTTTATATTCCAGGGATATTTTTCATACCTAGTGACTGTATTATAAAATAAGCATTTACATAGTGCGGTGGTGATGCTGCGGTAGCGTTGTCGCCTCATAGTAAGACGTTGTCCTGTTCGATTCTCAGCTAGAGCATCTTCTGTGTGGAGGCATGCGTGAATGGGTGTTCCTTCGTTGAAGGTTGCACGTCAGGTAAAAATCTACTGCCAATCATTAGCAGACTGGAATTCTGCTGTGGCAACCCCTAACCGGGAAAAAAACGAAAGACAACAACAACAACATAGTGATACAAATATTAAACAATTATCAAATTAAATCAGGTAGCCTTAGTAATTATTTGCAATGCCATTGTTTGCTTTAAGGACAGACATTAAAAAGAATATCGCTGAATAGTGCACAGATGGTCTGTAACCCACACGAACAAGAATGCTTTTGTTTGTTATGCCAAGGGTTTGTACAAGTCTCAGTATGTAAGACATGCTCATTGCCGGCATTCAGAAACTGGAGGACTAGGCTGTACATTAGGATTTGCAGTGGTGGTAACAGTGTACAGTTTTTCATCAAATGTCTGTTATGTATTAATAATTTCAAGCTATGCACAGAAGTAATGTGAATAAAACAGTCCAGCACTGAATAACAATTGTCTTCTTGAGGACATGTTCCCTCACACATCTTACGGCTTAATGTTAGCCCACTTTAATGTAGCACAGTTCTTGTTATTCTTTGGGCATATCCTTTATGAAAACTGCGCATAACAAACAACAACAAAAACTTTTTCCCCATTTCCTGCAGCACTTGACAGAATGCTGTGCTGAGACAATCACATTTTTGGTAAACTCCTGGTTAAAACGTCTAGTTAGGGGATCCCACAACACCTCTAGGAAGCCAGTCTAGACTGATTGTATATATACAGTGCATCCCAGGATGATTTTATTAAATGTTTCAGTCTTCACTATGGATTAATTCTTTTTACAGCTCACAAGTTTGAGACCCAATAAAGCAAGTCCAAACACTACAAATATTTAAGGGAGAACCACACCCACTGTCTGAAAAAAAAAAAAACATGTTTATTTCATCATGTCTTGATGTATCTTGCATTTTAACAGCACTTTTTGGACATTTTTTTTTTGCATTTTTACATGTAATTCCAGAGTCTGCCCACATGGGGTCTGGCATCTTGATTTTTTAGTCTACCATGGTGTTTCGCTTTAAATTATTACATCATAGCCCCTAAGCTCCTGTTAATGCATTGACTTTACATGCGTATTCAAATATACCATGCTTTCTTTTAGTCAGGTACAATTACCATTTCTTGCTTTTCAATGACTACTTAAAAGACAAGCAGAACAGGATAATCACAAAGAACACTATTATCAGTGCCTGTTACTTCCTTTTCTTTCTAAGGTGGCCAATTTTCATTCTTTTGTTATGCCCGAGTTGCATTCCTTAAACTCATCTCCCATCCCATAAACAGTCCCCTTCATATCTGTCAAAGTGGCAAAGGTAATTTGAGCTGTTTGCTTCTGTGACTGACAGCTCACAGCAGGAGACAAAGTTCATGTACTGTTGACTTGTACTATCTACCTACTTACAGTGGGACACTTAGTTTTGCTACACCATAGCCTCTTTCTGTCCTCAATTTTTAATCCTTACTACCTAAAAATTGGTAACATGTTTGGCAAAGCTTCCAACTTAATTTTTCAGGGATTCCTGAGAAAGCATAGCACTGTGATGCACTTAAAATAAGACTTTTTGTATCAACCTGCATTTTCTAAACAATAGTAATCCAAGTGTAAACTATCACATTATTATCACCATTCATACCCTAGAAGTTATGAGGGACTGGTCAAAAGTAAGACTAAAAAAAAAATCATAAACATTCGACATTTTAGATGTATGGTGCTGGGCCATTTACTTGTTATTTCACTGCTGTCAGAATTTGTCTCTTGCAAGTGGAGGATTTATCCATGTTGTCTGCAGTAATTTTCTTAAACCAGAAAATCATTGTTAATGCATCTTCTTCAGTTTGTTTTTCACACATTGTAACTCAGTATGCAGCCCCCTTCACTGTTTTGTTTCAGATTCCTGTCACTTCAGTTCTTCATTCCTATTTATAAATCCATCCCACATATTACTATTTATTTTACTTATGTAAATATATTTACTCCTTTCCCTTTTTATTTCCAAGATGCAAGCATTGGTGTTTCTTAAAGTACCCATGTGACTTATTACAATAGAAGTTTGTTGGTTTGTCTGTGTCTTTCGGCTTTTTCCGGTTAGGGTTCGCCACAGCGGAACTCCGGTCCGCTAGTGATTGGTAGTGGATTTTTACGTACCGGGTTACCAGCCCTGACGCACAACCTTCAACGAAGGCATGCCCCATTCACGTATGCCTCCACACAGAAGACGCTCTAGCTGAGAATCGAACGGGACAACGTCTTGCTATGAGGCGACAACACTACCGCAGGACCACCACCGCAGTTAAAGTTGTTTATTATAAAGACATCCGGGTTCATATCCCTGCATCGGAAGTATAATACAAAAAATGTCAGAAAATGTTAAAAAATAATAATCTGGATTATATGGGGAGGCTATGATGATGAATCAGTGTTGGAGGCACTGTGGGATGTGTATGGAAGAGGAGCCGTGGGAAGCATGGGGTTTGGTGTCATGGAACCCTGGAACTAGGGATGGAGGCACTGTGGGATGTGTATGGGAGAGGAGCAGTGCAGTAGGAAGTATGAGGTTAGGTGTTATGGAATCCTTTGCCTAAGGCACCATTTCACATTCACCTGTCTGGCTTTTTGTCAAGTAAGATCTTTGTGTTGGGGGCGGAGCCTGAATGGCTAACTGAAAGCAGCAGAATTTTAGAGCTCTACATAACTAGTTAAATAAGACAGGAAAAATTATTATTTTTTTTCTTCAAAGCATAAAATCTTATAGCTAAAGGACTCATTTACATAACTAGAAACTTTGGAGAAGTTTTACAAATAATTTCCTGCTAAAAAGCTTAGAGATATATTCACTTGTTAAAATGAGCAACTCAAAGAATTCTCATCAGGATGTTGCCTTAAAGAAGGAACTACAACAGATGGCATCTACCCTGCAGGAGCTGTCTTTGAAGATGGATGATTTTAAAGAGAACCTAGAAAATCTTAAAACAAGCAGTCAAAAAAACAGGCCTCAAGGAAATGCTACAACAACACCAGACAAGGATAACAGGAATAGAGGTTTCTCTAAATGACTTAGAAAGCAGACTTAAGGAAGAGGAAACACAGAAAGAACTGCTTCTTAAACAAAACACTTGGTTAATAAAGTAGATGACTTGGAAAATAGGGAGAGGAGAAATAACATCAGGATTTTCAGATTACCTGAAAACACAGAAGGTGAGGATATTGTTTCCTTTTTATCAAGCTGGATCCCTGACTTTTTAAATTTAAAAGAAGGACTTTCCTTTTGGCACTGAAAGGGCACACAGAGCTCTTGGAAAACCTGCCACTAACTCAAACTCTCCTCCTAGGTCAATAATTATCACATTTCTTTCATACTTGGACAAGGAACTGATTTTAAGATCTGCTTGGAGGATGGCTCCTCTAAAATATAAACAGAGCCTGATAAGATTTGATAATGACTATTCATCTAGAATAATGGAACAAAGGAAAAAGGTGTGGCCAATGATAAAGTTTCTGAAACAAAATAACATCAAGGCACAACTTGCATATCCAGCTAAGATAAGAATACTGTATGCCAACAAGATGAGGACTTTTATTGACTTAGAGGAAGCCTCGTCATTTATTAAAACTAATAATGTGATTACTTTACCAGAAGCTATGGATTGGATGTCACCTTCTCTCAAGAGAACAAAAGAAACAAATGTCTGGGCAGATGTCAAAAAGAAGAAGCAAAAGACTGATACTGTTACAGCCAAATCTCTCAAAGCACCTACTATGATATGAATTGTTTTAACATTACTTTAAAGGACCAATTTTACTGCTTGGAATTTTAAAACAAAGGTAACTAACTACTGGAATCTTTATCTATATTTTTTTGAAAATAGATGACACGTGAGTTTTCACATTACCTCAGGCATGTAAAACAGGGTACTTTTCTTTCACCGAAGGAGGGTTATATACCACATAAAATATTTATAATGTAAATCAACATATACTTGTGTATTTTCTCTTAATTTTCTCTTTTCTTTCTCTCTCTTCTTTCTTTTCTCATTATTTATTTTAACTGCATCTTGTCTCCCTTTCTAAATTCTCTCCTATTTACTATACTAACATAGTCTGTATATATTTATTATACAACAACCCCCATTAATATTCAAAAACATACACGCTGATTGTTCAGCGTGCACGTTGTAAATCAGAGTTATAGTAATGGAAAAAGTTCCGGTCGCTCGGACTTTTTCCATTATTATAACTCTTTTTTTTACAGCAACGGAGAACGCAAGATCTCCATTGCTTCACAGTGTCTCGCTATGTTAAACGAGTTTAACATAGTGAGACAGTTTGTACAAAGCAACGGAGATCTTGCTTTCTCCATTGCTTTTTTCAAAACTGTCTCACTATGTTTAATGGGTTTAACATACCGAAACAGCTTTAAAAAAAGCAACGGAGATTCTCCATTGCTTTTTTTAAAGCTGTCTCGCTATGTTAAACCCATTTAACATAGCGAAACAGTTTGTAAAAAGCAACGGAGATCTTGCTTTCTCCGCTGCTTTTGCCCACAGCTCTGATGCATACGCATGCGTAGTACATTAGAACTGCCATAGAATATCAGACTGCTGCGGAAGGGCAGGAAGGAGGCATTATACAATGCCATTATTTAAGAAAAGTAATTATTTTTTTTCTTAAATAATGTCATTGTATAATAGCAATAACCCACTTCTGGGTGTAATGCTGGATTTACCCACGGTTGGCTTTGTTTGGCCACTTGGGCTTCGCCCTCATGACCAAACCATACCAACCGTGGGTAAATCCAGAATTACCCACACCCAGGCGTGGGTTATTGCTATAATAACTCGCTATCTATACATAGATAAATAATAGTCTAAAATAATTTCCTTTTAAGGTAAACTAATTGGAATAGTGAACTTAATTATTACAATACTTATTAGATTAATGATAGTCACGGTTATGCTTATTGGGATTGGGGACATATTCGTGATTAACTCTGAAATGTTCCATTCATGTACATATGTCCTTCGAATTATTTACTTTTAGTATTAACAAATACATAAAAAAGGAGGGAAAAATGTACTGTTGGTTAAGAGAAGTGAAGCTTTCTTCACATTCTATTTGTGTTGCCATAGCAACAGTAAACAATTACTACAGTTTCTAATGACACTGTGAACCTGTGAAGTGCATTTAGCCTCACAGATAACAAATAATTAGAAAAAGTAATGTTGTTTAGTTATTAAAATGAATAACAACCTAAGCAAGGTAAAATAAATACATAATAGGACTATTTGCAAATATTTTATGATTTATCCTCATAGGATTACATATTCCTGGAAACACAAATGAAATGTTCCCAAACTACATGTGCACTTAAACGTAGCTGCTTGATTAAAAAGTATTTAAGCAATAACCCACGCTTGGGTGTGGGTAATGCTGGATTTACCCACGGTTGGTGTGGTTTGGTCATGACGGCGAAGCCCGAGTAGCCAAACAAAGACAACTGTGGGTAAATCCAGCATTACCCACACCCAGAAGTGGGTTATTGTTATTATACAATGACATTACTTAAGAAAAAAAATACCTACTTTTCTAAAATAGTGGCATTGTATAATGTCTCCTTGCTGCCCTTCCGCAGCTGTCCAGTATTCTGTGGCAGTTCTGATGTACTGCGCATGCGTATGGTTATGCAGTACATCAGAACAGTGTATGTAGAAGCAACAGAATAAGGAAGATCTCCATTGCTTTTAAAAACTTGTCTCGCTATGTTGAGTTTAACATAGCGAGATAGCTTTAAAAAAGCAACAGAGATTTTCCTTTCTCCGTTGCATTTTTTAAAGCTCTTTCGCTATGTTAAATGAGTTTAACATAGTAAGAAAGGAAGATCTCCGTTGCTTTTTTTTGTTTTTTTTTTAAAGATATCTCGCTATGTAAAACTCATTTAACATCGCGAGATAACAGCAACGGAGCTCTTCCATTCTCCGTTGCTGTCCCAAAAAAAAAATAAAGGCATACTAATGGAAAAAGTCCGGGCGACTGGACCTTTTTCCATTAGTATAAGTCTGATTTACAACGTGCGCGCTGACCAATCAGCGTGCACATTTTGGAATATTAATGGGGGGGGTCGATGTATAATACTCAGTTTAACAAGCTGATTTCATAAGCTGTCTGCACTGTAAAAGTTTAATTTTATATGTTACTTGAAATTGTCAGTCTCTAGTGCATATGAAAAGATACATATTACATGTTATCTTTGCAGTTACCTCACAATCTGTACAAACTCACTTGGTAACTGATAGCTATTCATTTAAAATATCAGTTTAAATATTAAACGTGCCCTTGAAATGGCTATTGACATTTTGACAAAATATAATCTGAACTGTAAAATCAATGACTTGAAAGAAGTGAAATAATGCACAGATTTGAAAGACAGTTATTGACACTACAGTTCTTCTTTCGGCTTTTTCCGGTTAGGGGTCGCCACAGCGGAACTCCGGTCCGCTAATGATTGGCAGTAGATTTTTTTACGGGTGCCTAGGTGCCAGCCTGGTGCCCAACCTTCAACACATGCCTTTCGAATGCCACTCAACCGAGGGAAGGACATGCAGACTCCACATAGAAGACGCTCCAGCCGAGAATCGAATGGGAGAACCTCTTGCTGTGAGGCAACAACGCTACCGCGGCTTACAGTTCTTGACACTACAGTAAAAGTAAAAATATATATTCACAAGGAAGTATTGAAATGTTTTAGTCTTCCAGTTAAAATAGCGTATTGTCAACCTTTTGTGATATCAGAAAGTTTGAAGAGCTAGGAAATTGCTATTCTTTGTCTTTATAATGATTATTAGACATATGTTAGACTCTGCTTAGTTTAATGAATTGTGACCTTTGTTTATGAGGAAAAGTGGACTCGATTACTCACATTAGACTACACATTCCTGGAATCTCAACTGAAATGTCCTCAAATTACTTGTGAATTTAAATGAAACTGCCTGATTAATAAGCATAACTTTTTAGTTTAATGAATTGTGACCTTTGTTTATGAGGAAAAGTGGACTCAATTACTCGCATTGGACTACACATTCCTGGAATCTCAACTGAAATGTCCCCAAATTACTTGTGAATTTAAATGAAACTGCCTGATTAATAAGCATAACTTACTTTAGCAACCTGAATCCATAAGCTATCTGTTCTATACATGCTACATTATATATGTCACTTGCATATGACAGGCTCTTGAGCACACGAAAAAATACATATTTTTGCAACATGCTATATTTGCACTACCCATACATTCTAAACTAACTCATTTGGCAACTGAAAAGTTATTTATTTGAAACATCGGTCTAAATATTAATTGTGCCCTTGAAATGTTGTTGCTGTTTTGACAAAACAAAATCTGAATTGAAAAAGGAATGATTTGAAGAAGTGAATTATTGTACAGATTTCAAAGACAGCTATTGACACTACAACATAAGTAGAAATGTATACATGCAAGGAAAATTTTAAATGCTTTATACTTTTAGTTAAAATAGCTTATTGTTAACTTTTTGCTTTATCAGAAATTTTGAAGAGCTAGGAAATTATTTCTAATTTGTCTTTATAATGTTTACCAAAGTGATGTTAGTAACTGACTTGTTTAATGGATTGTGAGTCATGTACAAGACGGATTACTGAATGTTATTTCTGTTTACCTATGTTTGCTGAATTTCTTTTATTAGTACTGATTTAAAACAAAAGAAAGGGAAGGGAAATTTCTGTTTTTGGTCAAGGGAGGAGAGGCTCAAGAGTATTCTAACTGCCCCGAGAACTCTCTAAGATGCTCTAAATACTATTTGATTAATACTTACCAAAGGTAAGTCTTGATTACCATATAGGTACCTTCACATTCATTCTAGACCTGATGTGATTAGCCATTCTGGAAGCAGGAAATGCCCTATGCAGGATGGGAATTGTCAGGGTGATCATAGTTCATTCTTAGACTCTGCTTTGTAAATCTATAAATATGTAAAAGCACTGCACACTAGAATGTAGGGCACCTCTACTCAGAGTCAGGATACCACTGATAAGCCATGTCTTTTCATAACTGTAAGTTGAAGTTGGTGAGCTGAAGATTGGGAACATAAAGGAAGACAGTACACAAACAGTAAATTCATATTTTACTGGTAATCACTCATTGTCTCCTGTAGAGTCCTTGTAGTCAAATTATTTAGTGTGTGCTCCTCTGTTGCATTTAATTTATCCAAAATGACATATCTGACATATTTGGGATCTTTTAATTCATAGGTAGGTACTAGGCTATCTGCCCGCGGGCATTTATAAGCCTAGCCAGAGTGTGTCAGCTTTCGCCACCCCATTGATTATTTAACTGATCCTCTGTCAAGCAGAGCCAATGAAGTGATCCCAGGGGTGTATTTTCTGTTACCCATCCACTCATCAAGGTTTCTCTTGAAGAGTGTTAGTGAGGGGCTCTGCCTGATTTAATTTGGAATTTTGCTCCAAAGCTTGGGGAGTCTCTGTGACAGGAATCTATCCCTCCAGCATGTTCTATTTATTGTTGTGGTGAGGTTTAGGAGCGCATGGCTCATAGTGACTTGGATTTCTTTAGGTGGAGCATGTCCATCAATTCTGAGTTGAACATGGCTTTGTAAGTCAGGCAGAGATCACCTCTGAGTAAGCGATATGCCACTGTGTACAGCCAGAGTTATTTCAGTCAGGCTGCATAGGACATATGTTTGAGGCCAGTAATCCTCTTGGTGAAGTACTTTTGTGGTTGTTAGAAAAATATATAATAGTAATATGCATGCTTAGTGCATTTGAGGTTTAAAAGGGTTAATACATTTATTCTGTTCACACTGCATGAATCTGCACAGCTATTAGAAACTTAACAGACATTTCATTTCTGCTAATGTCATGAAAATAACAAGAGACATTTCATTTCTGCTAATGTCATGAAAATAACAAGAGATATTTCATTTCTGCTTATGCCATGAAGAAATATGCAGCTGCTAGAAGCTTTGATAAAGAAAACAATAGATGCTTGAAAGTATAAACCATAGTCAGCATTACTTGTACCAAAGCTAGAAACGTACCTTGAATCTAGACAAAATGTAACACATGTATTAGAACTGTACAACTGAAGAATTGAAAAGTTAAACTGGGCTAAAATAAGCCCAAGGCCAGGTTGTTTTTCTCAAAATGTTTTTGAAAGATGGCAAATAATCTGACCATGTCAACAATAAGTCTGGTAACGTTTTCTGTGAAACATACAGAAAGCTGTGTCCAACTACGTCAGCAATAGAATAGTAACATTTTCTGTGTGACATGAAGAGAACTGTATAAGAATAACATACTAATCACCAAAGGGCCAGACAAATCCTGTACCTACATGCTTTGTCTCCTTGCTGCAAGTAATAAAGGGTGCCTTGCTTGAACCTAACGTGCATTGGTTTTTGAAGTTTTTTCCTTTTACAGATTGGTCCTTCAGACCGGAACCCTCTCTTCACCTCGGATCAGATGGCCAGGTGGTTGAAACCATATGGGGAAGAAACCAAATCGGTTCTTCTTATATGGAAAGGAATTGTCATTCAAAAGAGGCCAGCCACTTTCTAATCTGTGACTGATGGACATGTCTCCGTGAATCGGTGATCAATCATGTAGGCTCAGGTAAGGTGAATCTACTTTTTTCTGTTTTAGATCAGGGACTAGATGTGTATTGTTTTTGTCAGACTGTATTTTTGCAAGTCAGGGACAAAAAAGATTACTGTCTTGTCATCGATTAGGAGAAACAGAATAAGTAGGCAGTCATTCTGAAGAGACTATAACAAAATCTGTGGTAACATGTTAAAAAATTAAGAGAAGTTACATAACGATCAAAGGGTAAAACAAAATTATTAATAATTGCACAAAATCCACCGTTAACGGAAGACGCAAAATATATGCAGTCGCAGTGCACTGACAATATTAGATATTATTCAAAATGGGTTAATAAATACGAATTCGAAGGAAAATTAAAAAAATCCTCGCTTATCAAACTTATCAAACAGCTCAAAACGATTCCAAGGGTCGGGGAAAAAAGCAACATCGATTAGGAATTCCTCAGGCACAAAGGTGGCTGGAGGAAGTAAACCGTAGGGAACAAAAAAACAAACATTCAAAAGCAATGTTTTTAGATAAGAAGGATAATAACTTAGTAATAGCATCAGCACCTTCGCCTCCCTTACCAGAATATGAAGCAAGTGAACAGGTTAATCCACCCCCACTATATCCTGTGGTCACTGAAGATAGAGATATTGTGAAATTAAAACTGACTAAAATTAGAGATCCCATCGGGACCAGGTCCCGAACAAAGGCAGGTAATTCAGAAGAAGGTATTGAGTTTTGGCAAATAGTTAAGAATTCATAATCTATAGGTGAAGAAGAAGAAATATGCCCGCTTATAGAAGTACCCAATCCTCAGGCAGGTTAAGACAATCAGGACCCAACTATCTTAATGTATAGACCTTGGAATCCGGAAGATGTCCGGAAAGCCACTGAGGGAATTCCCCATCCAAAGGTTAATTTCAGAAAAATCTCAGAAGATTTACAAGGAATGAGGTTGAGTTATAACCTAAATGTAGAAGAAATAGAAAAAGTAGTTAGACAAATTGTAGGGCCAGATTGGTACATGATTAGTGGGAACTGGAATCCCCGTGACGCTGCACAAAGACCCCTCCCACATAGCAGCGTAGAATTAGACACCAGAGTAAAAGGTCTTATAGACCGTATCTCTGAAAAATGGAAACCTAGGGCAGACTGGACTTGCATTAATCAATGCATCCAACAAGATGGTGAAACAATTGATCGGTATTATGCCAGACTGTTAGAATGTTTTAATAACCACTGTGGAATGCAGGTTCCTGAAGATCAAACACAAGATTCCCCGTATGAACAGCAGTTAAAGAATGCATTTTTAATAGGCAGTAGCATGCCTATAAGCAGTTTTATTACAAAACACATGGTAGACCATCGTACAAGCAGGTTACAATCATTACTTGAATATGCTAGGCATGTCGAAAGGCATTTTATTAGCAAAAAGAAAAAGAAAGCTCAAGTATTTTCTGTAGAAGATGGAGCAGAAAGTTTATGTAGTACAGTCTGGGAAAAAGGGCAAGAAAAACGCGGAGGGAAACAAACAATCTGATCAGCGATCAGAGGACTTTGAAGAGCGAAAGAAAAGGGGAGAATGTTTAAATGCGGTAAAAAGGGACATTTGGCAAGGGATTGCAAGAAAAACAAGAAGGCAACAACGGAAGATAAGGAGGGTGAGGACTGACTATATGGTAGTCAAGAATCACTAGAAGGGGCTAGCGAAGAAAGGACAAATGAGAATGTGATAGAGGGAGTAGAGGAAGTGCAGGAAGTTAGTGACAATGAAGAAAATGAAATATTAGACCTAGCTTTATTGAGCTTGGAGCTCTATTTAGCAGACAAGAAACCAAAAGTTACACTCTTGGTAGAAGGGAGGGAGGTCAAATTTTTGTGTGACTCAGGGGTATCACGAACCCTGATACACCCCTCCAAACTGCCAGAAAACACAGAGCCACCTGATTACATACTGGTCAAAGCAGCTAATGGACAGCTGTATCGGGAGCCTCTCTCCCGTAACATTGCAATAACTGATCCAGTTTCAGGATTGACACAAAGAAGCAAAATTGTAGTTTCTACAAAATGCCCAGTAAACCTCTTGGGCAGAGACCTCATGCAGCTATTTGGTATAGCAGTAGTCCCAGCCATGCAGGGTATGGAAGCACAGTGACAAATTTACACCTTTGTAGTGCAATCGGAGGGTGAAATGTTTTATTGGTACAGCCAGGACTTGGTTACGACTGGTCCAGGGACAGTGACAGAAGAGTTAATGAACCTAGCCATCAGCAAGTTCCCCTCCCTTGACACTGATAAGCAACACCTATTGCACTGTACCCTGTATTATTGCAACATACCAGGACCTGATAAGGAATATGAGCAAGAGTTATTTAAGAATCATGCAAACAGATTGATATTGCGTAACCTGTACTGGGACACAAAAGGGAACAGTGTAGCCAGCTGTTCATTGCCCCAGGAGTTCTTTGCACTTTATAAATCTAATCGATTACCACGTCAGCTTAACCAAAAACAGAAATATAGAATGGACAGACCTAGGAGAAAAAGTCACGAGATGGGAGAAACAGACAGAACTAGAACTGTCAAAACAAGGAATACAAGTACAAAAGTTAAATTGGATAACTCAGACCAACCCAGCTGTGCACTTGCAGTCTAGCAAGGACAGCTGATTGACACTCCTAATAAAGGAGGAAGAGAATGCCTTACGAAGACATACCAGAGACACTCTGGTCAACAAGGAAACCAGATGTAGGACTCATTCATACAGCAGGACCAGTTACTATCACACCAAAGTCAGCATTCAGACCACAAAAAAGACACCCTTAAGAAAAGATGCAGAGGCAGGGATACAACCTATTATAGCAGCCTTACTTGAAGGAGGGATACTAGTAGAATCTCCCGATTCACCATGTAACACACCCTTATTTCCAGTTAAAAGGCCAATGGAAAATGGCGTATGGTCCAGGATTTACAAGCCGTAAATATAGTAATACCAAGGGCACCCACGGTGCCAGACCCACACACCCTGTTGAATGATTTAAAACCTCAACAAAAATATTTTTCTGTGGTAGACATCAGCAACACATTCTTTTCGATACCGATACACCCTGATAGCCAGTATTGGTTTGCATTTACATTTCAGGGGAAAAGGTATACATATACGTGACTACCACAGGGATATTGTGAAAGTCCAATGATATTCTCACAAGAAATGGCAAGCAACTTGGCGGGATTCACCCCACCAAGAGGCAGTCAGATTTTACTTTATGTTGATGGCATCTTGCTGGTGGCCCCCACCCAGCAGGTTTGTAGAGAACATACCATAGCACTTCTACGATTTTTAGCCACTGAGGGACATAAGGTAAATAAAAATAAACTGCAGCTTTGGAAAAAACAGGTCAAATACTTGGGATATGTAATATCCAAGAAAGGTAGAACGTTAGATGAGGAAAGAAAAATAGCAATTTTGCAAGCACTAAAACCCACTACCAAGAAGGAAATGATGTCCTTCCTGGGTACAACTAATTTTTGCCGGAGCTGGATTTCAAACAATGCCTTGGAATCTGCATCTCTGACTGATCGTATATATAATAAGCCTATGGCAGCGCAGGATTTGTTACAATGGACACCAGAGGCAGAATCTGCCTTCTGTAAACTAAAGCAGTTAATAGCATCCTCATTAGTTCTGGGATTGCCAAACTGCCATAAACGTTTTTTCCAAACTGTAGATTGTAAGCAGGGTTACATGACATCAGTGTTAACACAACAGCATGGGGATAAGCAATGCCCCATTGCTTACTACTCATCACAACCAGACCCAGTGGCGCGGTCCTTACCCCACTGTGTACAAGCAGTAGTTGCAGCTGCAATGGCAGTACAGGCTTCAGCCTCAGTAGTCTTGTTCCACCCTCTCGCTTTGAGAGTATCTCATGCAGTCGTGATTATTTTACTACAAGAAAAGGTGGCATATCTTTCCCCTGCTAGGCATCTTTCCTGTATGACTATATTATTGAGCCAACCTCATATGACAATTAAACGATGCACCACTTTAAATCCTTCTACTCTGCTCCTGACCCCTGCAGACGGCACACTGCACTGCTGCCTGCAGGTAATTGAGCAAAAGACACTACCTAGAAAAGATCTCACGGATGTCCCCTTGGATGATGCCGAGGTGACATACTACGTGGATGGCTCGTGCAAAAGGGGTCCTGCAGGACAGAACCTAGTAGGATATGCAGTAGTCTCTGATACTGGGATTACAGAAGCAAAACCTTTACCACACAACTTATCTGCACAGGCAGCAGAATTGATTGCCCTGACACGGGCATGTACCTTAGCAAAGGGTAAATGTGTAAACATTTTTACTGATAGCCAGTACGCTTTTTCTACTGTACATGTTTTTGCGCAACAGTGGAAAAACCGGGGAATGATGACATCTACTGGCAAACCTAAAAATCATGCACAGTTTATTTTAGATCTTTTAGAAACTATTCAGTTACCTCAAAAAGCAGACAATTGTAAATGCACAGCTCATACCAAGCAACAAGATAGGATTTCAAAAGGTAATGCGAGAGCTGATACAGCTGCAAAACAAGCAGCCACAGAAATATTTCTTTTAAATGAGGAATTACAACCCTCTGAAACTTTAGATCTAGATATGTTAAAAGTAATGCAGACACTCACTACGCAAGCTGAAAAACAGTGATGGATAAAACGAGGAGCAGTCCTCAAAAAGGGGCTGTACATCTCTAGAGAGGGAAAACTGATACTACCCTCTAATTTGTTTCGCTATGCAGCATTGTTGAGCCATGGGCAGTGCCATGTCTCAACAGGGGGGATGGTACAGCTGGTGAACCAGGTGTTCACAACATACGGATTTACAAACTACTCTAAAAAATTTTGTTTGATGTGTCAGATTTGTAACAAACATCATGCAAGATAGCAGAACGAGCTTCGTGGATACACCTGATGCACTGCAAGCTGGTTAAGAACTTTGAGTTGGACAAAAATCTTACCTCTCCATCGGGAACCTCAGCACAAAGTCTGGCTACAAAGGGGGGTCAGATCAATAGGACTGATCCATCTCAACCCCAGTGAAGAAACCATCAGTGCTGAAGGTCCTATTAGGGCAGAGAGTAAGAGCACGTGTCCAAAGTAAAAATGACGGAATCCAGTAAGATCCAAATACACCTACTTGGAAGAGCTGGAGAAAACAGAAATGCAAAACAACCATTTTATCAAAAGTATTGCATAACCATCCTGTTGTCTGTACTAGTGACAATAATCTTTTTGTTGTGGCCATTCCTTTTCTCAGCCTCACAAATTGAACTGAACAAGCGTGCAGAGTGGCACCCAAACTTTAACACTTACCAGGCAATCAAATATGTGTATGCTGAAACCTTCAATTTTCAAATTGCTTTATTTGCACAGCCTTACCAACAGCATATGGGGGATTACTGTTAACTTCAGTTCCCCTAGGAGCCAACAAGACCTGGGAAAACCTAATTCATGATACATCAGATGTCACATCACAAGATAAAGTAACATTGCACTTGTCTGTTCGACAGAAGGGAACTGTGTGTTTTTATAAGAATGATACAGTCAAGGTGAGTTGGAGCAATTGCAATGTAACTGTTCCCTATAGATG
Source organism: Protopterus annectens (assembly GCF_019279795.1). NCBI lineage: Eukaryota > Metazoa > Chordata > Ceratodontiformes > Protopteridae > Protopterus > Protopterus annectens. The sequence goes on along the minus strand of NC_056734.1, from coordinate 602,587,654 downwards.
CTACACTAAACCTGATAACATCAGATCCTTCTGCAACACGAGCTATGATACATTTGTTGAACTGATGCATAGGACAATTGAAGAAGTACAACATAATGCTGACCCCTATAAGCAACTGTCCATAATTGACAAAAAAATATTTCATGCAAAATAAGGGTATAGTAAAGTTACTACTAAAGTAGAAGATTGTTACTTTATATGCGGTAGAAAAGCATATAAATGGCTACCTGAGAATTGGTCCGGCAGTTGTTTTTTGGGGTACCTGGTTCCGGCCATACGACACACAGCAGTTTTACCTCAAGGAAAAATTCGGAATGTTCGAGAAATCAAGAAGCCTGTCAATCCAGTGGGGCAAATCAATGCACGCTGGAAAAACCATCATGCTGTGGGCTCGGGGGACAATGGACTGTCACACATGGACTTGAGTGATACTGTTGTATCGTGGGCAGGTGTACCGCCAGCATATGGAGCAACAAAATCAATCTGGGAACTGAGAAAATTGTCTAAGCTTCTCAAAATAATGAGCAATGCAACCTTTTCTGCCCTAGAAATGGTGACTGATAAACTGACAGCCATGAGAACAGTGGTGCTTCAAAATCGCATGGCTTTTGACTTCACCCTAGTGGTGAGAGGAGGTACATGCGCTTTAATCCAGGAGGAGTGCTGTTCATATATTCCTGACCACAAACATGAGATAGACAACCATCTTGAGGTGATTCAGCAGGTGTCAGCCATGACAAAACCAGGACCAAATCCATTGACGGACTTTTTCCAGAAATTGTTTGGGGGTTGGGGCAGCATCCTGATGAACATTCCAATTGCCATCTGTGTAGGAATAATCCTACTGGTGGTATGTGTGTGATGCTGCATCCCCTGCATAAAAAGACTGATTAAAAATTTTGTAGACATTTCAGTTTCAGAAACCTTATACCAAGATGCTGAACTTGAAGAATTGCTAAAAAACTGAAAATGCTTTCATGAGCTTAAACTGAATGACTCTCTTAACTGCAAATCCTGAGCCGGAAGAGGTTAGGGGAAGAAAAAAACTGTTTATGCTTATCTTGAAAGTAGAATAAAAGTATTAAAAGGGGGAAATGTTAGAAAAATATATAATAATAATATGCATGCTTAGTGCATTCGTGGTTTAAAAGGGTTAATACATGTATTCTGTTCACACTATATGAATCTGCACAGCTATTAGAAACTTGAGACATTTCATTTCTGCTAATGTCATGAAAATAACAAGAGACATTTCATTTCTGCTAATGTCATGAAACTTAACAAAGAGATATTTCATTTCTGCTTATGCCATGAAAAAATATGCAGCTGCTAGAAGCTTTGATAAAGAAAACAATAGATGCTTGAAAGTATAAACCATAGTCGGCATTACTTGCACCAAAGCTAGAAACGTACCTTGAATCTAGACAAAATGTAACACATGTATTAGAACTGTACAATTGAAGAATTGAAAAGTTAAGGTGGGCTAAAATAAGCCCAAGGCCAGGTTGTTTTTCTTAAAATGTTTTTGCAAGACGGCAAATAATCTGACCATGTCAACAATAAGTCTGGTAACGTTTTCTGTGAAACATACAGAGAGCTGTGTCCAACTACGTCAGCAATAGAATAGTAACATTTTCTGTGTGACATGAAGAGAACTGTATAAGAATAACATACTAATCACCAAATGGCCAGACAAATCCTGTACCTACATGTTTTGTCTCCTTGCTGCAAGTAATAGAGTGCCTTGCTTGAACCTAACGTGCATTGGTCTTTGAAGTTTTTTCCTTTTACAGTGGTCTTTCCAGCTGTTGGAAGTGTCTTGTGAGGTACATCCCAAATGGGGCACTGTACTCTATGATGGGTCTAATGAGTGATGAGTAGAGGGGCACTATAACCTCTTTATTTCCAGATGCGAACCCTTTAGTAATTAGATGGGCCACATAGAAGGATTTCCTAACTACTTTGGCAATATGATTGTCAAAGGAGAGATTACTATCTACCTGGGTCCCCAGATCTCTTATTACCTCTTCTGTATTAAGGGGGCTGCCACCTATGTGGTAATTTGTGGGTGTTTTGTTTTTCTCAAACGGGATGACTATGCATTTTTTGGCAGGTGTCCGTCTCGGTAAGGCCCTTTTGGAGGATGTCCATGTCAGCCGGAGAGTCAATTATGGCTCCCAGTTTGCAGTCTTTGGTGAACTTGGTTAGCCATAGTCCCCCTGTGTTTGCCTGTACTTCTGAGAAGTATATGCCGAACAGTGGGGGTGCCAGGGCCGAGCCTTGCAGGATACCACTTGTGACTGGTTTAGAGTTGGACCTGGAGCCCGCTATTCTTACCGTGTGAGTTCTGTCTGTAAGCCAGTTGGCAACCCATCTCGTGACGTAGGGGTTTAAATTCAGGCTGGTGAGGTTTTTCTGTAATACCAGAGTGGGGAATGGTGTTGAAAGCCTTGGCAGGTAGGCTGTGTGAACCACCTTTCATAGGTTCATAGGTTCATACTAGGCTATCTGCCCGAGGGCATTTAAAAGCCTAGCCCATCGTTTTGTGGCTTACGCCACCCCTTTAGTATGGGGAACTATACCCATTATTTTGCTGTGCCTCTGTCGAGCAGTGACACTGAGGTAATCCCTGGGGTATATCTGCGATCTCCCATCCATTGGTCAAGATTTCTCTTGAACAAGGCCAGCGAGGTGCTCTGCCTCACATGTACCGGGATTTTGTTCCACAGCATAGGGAGTCTTTGGGTGATGAATCTATCCCTCCAGCACGTCCTATTAATAGCCATGTCGAGGTTTAAGTCTCCTGCCCTTGTGGCTCTGATGGATCTAGATTTTTGAGGTGAAGCATATTCATCAAATCTGGGTTTGACATGGCCTTGTATGTTAGGCAAAGGTCACCTCTGAGCAGCGTGGCGACTGAATAGAGCTGGAGTTCTTTCAGTCGGGCAGCATAGGATAGATTTTTGAGACCCTTTATCCTTTTGGTGAGGAACTTTTGTGGCCTCTCCAGCTGCTGCAAGTGTCGGGTCAGATACATTCAATGGGGCATTGTACTCAATCATTGGTCTGATGAGTGATGAGTAAAGGGAGACTATGACCTCCCTTGATCTAGATGAGAATCCCTTCATGATAAGGTGGGCAATGTAGAAGGTCTTCCTAACTACTTTAGCTACATGGGTGTCGAATGACAGACTACTATCAACCTGGGTCCCCAGGTCCCTGATAACTTCTTCTGTGCTCAGTGGATTGCCACCTATTTGGTAGCTAGGGTAACCTTGTTTTTCCAAGGGTATGACTATGCATTTTTGGCATTTAACTTTAGGCCGTGGCTCTGGCACCAGTTATCCATTTCTGTGAGACCCTTCTGAAGGATATCTGTGTCAGATGTGTTTTCTACTTTGGCGCCCAGTTTGCAGTCATCTGCAAACTTTGTCAGCCATAACCCTCCTGTGTTTGCTTGTACTTCGGAAAAGTAGATGCCAAACAAGAGTGGCCCAGGACTGAGCCCTGTGGGACACCACTTGTGACAGGCTTTGAGTCTGACATGGCGCCAGCAACTCTGACCCTGTGGGTTCTGTCACTCAGCCAGTTTGCAACCCATCTTGTGATGTATGGGTTAACATTTAAGCTGATGAGTTTTTCAATGATACCCGAGTGGGGTATTGTATCAAGGCCTTAGCCAGATCGAGGTAGGCTGTATGGACTGCCTTTCCTCATCAATGGCTTTGGTGACTGTTTCAAAAGTCAACCAAGTTTAAAGGTATGATCTGCCTTTGACAAAGCCAAACTGGGTTGGATCCAAAGTCTGCAAATTCCTATGTCTTTATTTATGAGGTCCATTATGATCCTCTCCATGGCTTTGCAGATAAGGCTTGTCAAGCTAATGGGCTGGTAATTTCCAGGGTCGGTGGAGGCACCGCCTTTGTGAAGTGGGACCACAGTTGCAGTGCGCCACTCCCTGGGTACGTATCCAGAGGTAAGACTTTGATTAAACAGCTGTCCTAGCTGTGGGTTTAATTCCTCATTGAGTTCGTGGAGCACACAGCCGGGGACACCATCAGGTCCCATGGATGCTGTGTTTTTTGCTTTGGAGAGAGCAGTTCTCACTTGGGCTCTGGAGATGTTTGGGGGGCTGCAATCGTTTGGTATAGATATCTCTCCTTTTGAGGGGGAGGGGGGGAGAAGTTTGCACTGAACCTGTCAGACAGTATGTTGGCAATGTCTGTAGGATCAGTAATCTTCACATCATTTTGAACTAGTTCTGAGCATATCTGGGAGTTTCCTCCTAGGTTTCTAACATAGCTAAAGAAGGCCTTATGATTGTCTTTTGAGTCTTTAGCTATTTTTCTCTCGTCTATGGCCTTGGTGACTGTCTTGTAGAAGTCAACCAGGTTTAGTAGGCATAATCTGCCCTTAACAAAGCCGAACTGGGTCGGGTCAAGTGTTTGGAGATTCCCAATGTCTTTGTTAATGTGTTCCATGATGATGCGCTCCATAGCCTTGCAGACCAGGCTAGTCAGGCTTATGGGGCGATAGTTACCAAGGTCAGTTGTGGCCCCTTCTTTGTGGAGAGGAATAACCGTTGCTGTGCGCCATTCTATGGGTGCACAGCCTGTGGAGAGGCTTTGGTTGAACAGCGTGTTTAGATGGGGGGGGTTAGTTCGTTCTGTAGTTCGGGCAAAACGCAGCCTGGGACACCATCTGGTCCCATTGACGCTGTGTTTTTGGCTTTTGAAAGGGCTGTTTTCACCTGTGCGTCTGTGATTTTTGGGACACTACACTTTTCCGGTATTGTTGTGGGCTCTTTTGGAGGTGAGAGAGAGGTGAAGTTTGCACTGTATCTATCTGCCAGGATGTTGGCAATATCAGTAGGTTCCGTATATTTTGTGCTATTTTGCACTAGTTCAGTGCATATCTGCGAGTTGCCACTTAGATTATTAACATAGCTAAAGAAGGCTTTGTGGTTATCTTTTGAATCCTTGGCTATTTTTCTTTCAAAGTTAGCCTTGGATGATTTCATGAGGGACCTTAGTTTCTTACTGATACTGATCAGGAATGTCTTTCCTTCTTGGGATTTGATTTTTTTCTGAACTAGTTTCCTTCTTCTATTGTATAGCCTGTTTATTGCAGGGGTCCACCAAACTGGTTTCCCTCTCTTAGAGGAGCGAGTCTTGGTTTTGCTAGGGATGGCACGATCCGTGCTTCCTTGTAGGTGCTCATAGAGTGCATTTGTAAAGGTTTCTGCATCTTGGGCAGCGTTATCCTTTAGTGTGGGGCCTGTGAAACTTACCACCTCTGTCTTAAGTAAGGTGAAGTTTGCTTTGGAAAAGTTTTTTACTGTGGTTTCCTTAGTTGGGGTGGTGGTGTGTGGATATCCAGAGTGATTAGTTTATGGTCTATCTCTCTCTAACCAGTGATGGGTTGACCTCTGGTGTGGAACACCTGTCGCCCATGTTGGTGATGACTAGGTCCAGTATGTTTTCGCCTCTGGTAGGGGAGTTTACCAGCTGATCCAAGGCATTTGAGTTGATGAACTCCAGGAAGCGCTGGGCCTGGGAATTTGTACTCTAGTAGTTTTCCCAGTGATTGATAGGGTAATTGAAATCGCCCAATATCAGGGTGTACGGTAGGACCTTCATGTTTTCCAGTGTCTCCAGAAAGGTGGAGTGGTGTCCTGGGTCATGGAGGGTGATCTGTAGCAGGCCACAATTTGCATTGCAGATTTGTCCGATGTTAGTCGCACATGGATGATCTCAGAGGTATCATGCTGTGCCACTAACCTGGAGGTGTAGGTATCCTTGATGAATATGGATACACCCCCTCCTTTTGTGTTTCAGTCCATGTTCTGTGGCCGAAACGTGTGGTATGAGTTGTAGCCCAGTAGTGCTGGGGTGCTCTCTGGAGCCTTGAACCAGGTTTCAGTTACTGCAAAGATGTTGACATTCTCCACACTAAGGAGTGCTTCGAGCGCTTGCATTTTGAGATTTAAACTCCTGCATTGAGTAGCATAACCCTCAGTTTTTGTTAATTGTGCTGTTTACGGAGGTGGGTTTGACTTTTGAGCCTTGCCTAAAAAAGGCACTATGGGGGCAGCAAGAGCCTTGGCCAGTATTTGAAAGCCTAGGGGTGACAGCTGCAAGCCATCACTTGCGAAGCAACGTGGCTTGTCGAGCATGTCATCCCAGGCTGACAGACACTGGATCCCCGTTAAATGACACCAGAAGCTTAGCCAATTGTTGAAATTGATCATTTTTTTCTTTATACTGAGGTATCATTCTTGGTGAGGGCAGGATGCTACTCAGGGTCAGGGTCATACCCGCCTGGGCTACATGATCAAAGAGCTCTTCCATGTCTCTTTTCATGTAGTCCAGGAAGGTACGTCTCAGGTCATTCACACCAACATGAACAATGATATTTGTACTTGCTCTGGAGTGACCTGAGTGCTTGTGTTATTTGGCAGATTCTGGCTCCTGACAGGCAGCTAACAGTAACCTTCTGCTTGTCCAGCCTAGTGAGTGCGATGTCAGTGCGCCTGACTATAGAGTCGCCTATTACTAGTGTGTTAGGTATGTTATTTCACCTTAAAGGCTGTGATTGTGCAGCACACTGATTTTGTGTTTTAAGTGTTGTCTGGTTTGTGATGGGAAGTGCAGGTTGTTTGGGTGTCTGCTTTGAAGGTCTCTGATGCTTTTGCAGGTTTTTATTTAAAGCCTCCGAGTATGATTTTGTGTATGTTATGTGCATTTTTTGCCAGTGCTGTTTTAGTAGTTCTGTGCACGGCTGGAGTTGTGGTGCAAGTGTTAACATTCTCCTCTTGACTGTCTGTTCCAGTCTTGGGTGGAGACAGCTTAGCTTCCAGTTTGGCTGTATAATTGCATCTCTCGCATATGTTAGTGTTTTGTGGTAGGAGGAGAGGGTTGTCTGTGTACATAAGGCAGTTGTAACATTGCCTCAGGATACCCAGATTCACCAGCTGGACTGGAGAGTGCACCTGAAGTTGCCCTTTGGTCATGCCTGAATAGTAGGGTAAACTGCTTAGTCACTTGGTTGGTGAGAGGTGAATAAAGAGCCTTGCCCTACTGGGCAATCAGTGTCAGGGTATATTAGAGCTTGCTATTAGGTCTGAGCAAGTGCTGGGCTGTAAGATGCTTTTTGAGTGCTTAAGCTGAGAGTTAGACTAGTTTCAAGGGAAAACCTGAAGAGGAGACTTAGTGGAGCCGGGAATAATTTCACCGTAGCTAACTGGCACTGCCCAGTGCAGAAAACTGTGCAAACTCGGTTTTTATAGTTGGGAAATGAAAGGTATTGAAATGAGCTCAAAATGGCCAATAAACTACTAACTTCTGGGCTGGAACCACTCCTCCAGGGACAGATAGATTGCTCAAAGCTCCCCTCTCTCACAGGTAAACAGAGAAACTTCCTTCTATCCAAGTAAGGTATGGACAACTCAGAAAATAGTATCACAGCCCTGAATTCAGCACTAGCCTGAAAACTGGACTATATTAGCTTAGAAAGGCGGGAAACAAGGAATTTTTTTTTTTGTTTGTTTTTTTAAAGATGAGGCAAAAACAGTAAAAAATACACTTAAAACAGCTTTAAACGACTACAAATGATCAGAAAAGGCTATCGCACTTTAGTGTGTAGCCTACAACAGTTAAACAAATTATTCAAACAAAAAACTTTTTAAAAGTGCAGGCAGTCAAATAAGTAGAATATGTGAAAAAAACAAGCTTTTAAATCACAATAAACGTTGGAATCAGCATTTAGGTGGAAAACAGTTAAGTACAACAAGAAAGTACAGAAAACTGATACTTAATCACCCCAAAGTCTCTCTTCTAAGCTAGAAGGCTTGTATCAGTTTAAGGCTTTCTAGTGCTGCCCAGTAGGTTAGTTACAGAAAAGATGGGAAACAAGCGCAGATGTGGTCTTTTAAACCAGAAAGTTGAAAGGGACAGACAAACTGTCCAAATGGTCAATAAACTACAATTTCTGGGCCAAGAACCTCTCCTCTCGTGGTAGACAGGCTACCTTACCACTCCCACTGATAAAGCTAGAAGGCTTTCCTCTAACACAGAAAGGCTTGTGGGGCTCAGAAACTTACCAACAGTCCTGGATACAGCAACTCTGTATCTGGACTAGGCTAGTTACAGGAAAGGTGGGAAACAAGTGCAAGTACAGCTTTTAAACCAGAACGTTGAAAGCGATGGAAAAAAAACTGCCCAAACGGCCAATAATTACAATTTCTGGGCTAGGAACCATGGTACGGGTAACTAAATACTGGATATTTTGTAAGTTAACTTAATAATTGTTTACACTACTAACATCCCATCCTGATATATAAAATACTATAGAAATATAATAGAATAATACAGAATTTCATATCTCTTTTAAGAAAATTCTCCATATAATAATTTAACATATGGAGCTCAGTTGATATTGTTGGTTAAAGGTATGAGTGATAATCCAATAAATTTATCTTTATCTATTGGATTAGGAATGGCTTTCATTCTATGTTTAATGGGAAATTCATATTTACTTGCATCTGATACTTTAGAATTAATGTTTTATAGAAATACTTTTTTAAAGCCTGACCAGAATTTTACCCTACTTGTATTTAAAGAAGAAAGAACATTAAATTACACTCCCAAGTTTACACACATAAAAATAACATTCAGTGTTATCAGAGAATATATGGTATAACTACTATAATCAAAATAAAAAAAAGAAGCAAAAAGTTTCTTCCAACAATAACTTGAAATGGATTTAACATTCTTCTTATTAAATACTAATGGCTTAAATAATGCAAATAAAAGATCAAACTTACTAAAATATTTAAATCTAAATAAGGCGCAAGTAGTATTTCTCCAGGAAATGCATTTTAAGACTAATGATAGCTTTATTTGGAACCCGAAGGACTATAAAGTCTTAGCTCAATCCTCCTATAGAACAAAGACAAAAGGAGCATCAATTCTCTGGAAGAAAAACATAATCACTCCAAAAGTTATTTATAAATATGAAGACAAAGAAGGTCTACTAGCATTTGTTATAATTAAATTTAATAACAGAATACGGACCTTAGCTAATCTATATTGGTTCCCAGGAAATGACGCGGGAACGGTTAAAAAACACCTAGATTTTATTTCCAATTATAAAGGAAATCTTATACTGGGAGGAGACTTTAATTGTACCCTAGAAGCATCTGAAATCACCAAGAAGTCTTTTCGCAAAGCAACAATTTCAAAATCCTTAAAAAGATGGATTGATTCATTTTATTTAATAGACACTTTTAAAGTAAAAGATGACAAATCCTTACTATTTTCCCATAGAGACCATAGATTTGGAACACAAACCAAGATAGACAAATTATTTGTAGTTCAAGATTTACAAACAAAAATCCTCAACTTCTCAATAGTTCCATGCCCCTTCTCAGATCATGAATCTCCGATAATGACGCTCCAAATAGAGTTTAAGCCTTTAATCCTCTTAACTAGAATTCCATCATATATCATGAAAATTAAAGAATTCAGACCCTGGATGTTGTCAAAACTACAATTATCTCTTGAAATTAATAATACAACAGAAATCAGTAGAGTCATGGTTTGGGACTCATTAAAAGCGTACTTATTTGGTAAGACCCTCAGCTGGTACAAAAACAAAGCCAGAGAGTGGGAATCTGAATGATTAGACTTGCAAACCAGACTCCTGACAGCAAAATCTAAACAAAAATCAGAATTGTCCAGAAGTCTAAAAAGAAATAGAGGAATTAAATAAAAATATAATGAAATTCTAGCACACAAAACTTGTCTAGCCTTAGAAAATTAAAAATAAACTCATTAGCCACCTCTCCCAGATATCTACATAACTTATCTACAAGAATTAAAATACAATCTAAAGCAAATAACATTAGTAGTATATATTATGAAAAGAAAGGGAAAAAGTATCAGATACAGGAGACATCCTTGAAGCATTTTGGTTTCATTATATGGAACACTTCAAAAAAGAAGATTTAGATACCGACCAAATAAACTTAGATACAAACCTTATCAATATAAACAAAATCCTGAAAACATAAAAACTAGACTTACAAAAACCTATATCCTACAAAGAAATTGTTGACAAGATAAAAAAGTAAATCTAATAAAGCTCCAGGGATAGATGGTATAATTACAGAAACTGACAAACTCTTCCCTTAAACAGTAATCTCCCTTTTTCATAAAACTTTGCTAGACGTCCAGTCAGAAGCAAAAATACCACCCTCATGGAAATATTCTCTCATAACACCAATTCTAAAAGATAATAAACCATCAGACCTTTGCACCTCATACAGACCTATATCATTACTGAATAATGATTACAAAATATTCATGTCGATCCTAGCTAACAGAATGAAAATCCCACTTTCAAAGGCAATTAATAATGATCAAACTGGATGTTTATACAACAGGTGTACACAAGATAATATTAAGGATACTTACTCTTATAGATTATGTGAATAAAGAAGATAGAGAAACAACTGTAATCGGATTAGACATAGAAAAAGCCTTTGATTCCCTCAACTGGGAATATCTATTTAAAGCTTTAGCATTATTTGAATTTCCTCCTCCCTTCATCTTATTACTAAAAAACATATATATTAATAACTTAGCCTACATTAAATTAGGTCCTTTCACCTCAGAATATGCCCATATAACAAAAGGTACTAAACAAGGATGCCCCTTTTCTCCTATTTTATTTGCTTTGGCTATAGAAATACTTGCAGAAATAATTTGCAATAATCCAAGAATAAAAGGAATAGAAGTCTATGACAATTTCATATCTAAAATAATGCTTTTTGCTGATGATATTTTATTAACCCTATCAAATTCCAGAGAGTCATTAGGAGAGCTAGAAGAAGTAATGGAAAAATTTTATAAGATTTCTGGTCTACACTTTAATAGATCAAAATCAAAATTTCTATTTTTAAATAAGAAAAAAGAACTACAAGTTACAGATAAATCCATCATAGGAAAACAAGAACTTACGCTAAATTATTTAGGAATAGTGTTACGCATAAATATAAATGAAACAATATTAAGAAATTATAAAACCATTATTGAAACAATAAAAATATATAGAAAAGTGGAACAAAATTATATTGACTTTTGAAGACAGATTGCAATTAATAAAAATGGTCTTATCGCCAAAAATACTGTATGTAGCATTAGCAATACAGTTAATTCCTGAAAGATGCATTCTTAAAGAAATAAACTCATGTTTAATAAAATTTTTGTGGTATCCCAAAAAAGAATAGAGTAGCTCTAACTCATCACATTAGACCCTGGAAACAAGGAGGATTGAACTTCCCAGAAACAGAAACATATATAAAAGCATATGTGCTTGAAACTACAATGGAGTGGATAAACCCAAATTATTTTGCCAACTGGAAAGAATCAACAACGGCTATATTAACAAATGAATTTAATCTGTTAAAAAAATGTTTAACAGTAGACAAATCAAAGAAACCCTGGTACATACTATGCATAAGTATACAATATAATATAACAAAACCTTCTAAAACAGCACTGATTAATCATTACATCAATTCCTTTAGGAAACTTATCAATGCAAACGTAGATCTAAAACTTTGGTTTGACCTTTTAACCCCATTTACCATCACTAAGAATTTCCTCACGAAATATATAGGGAAACAATAACCTCCTGGGAACAAAATGGATTCATATGCTGGTTTCAATGTGTAAATAAATCAAATGTTTTAGATATACATATGAAAAAAACTGCTTACAATATTCCAACACAGGACTGGTTAACCTTACAAAGCATTCTAATGTACACTAAAGATTTATGCAGATTAAATAATAATTCCTCATTTAAAGATATTCCAAATCTAATAAATGTTATGTATGAATTTATATATAATAGTTGTGAAAAGAAAAATTCCATTTCAAATCTATATAAAGAGTTAATAACATATAAAACAATTCCCAAACCATCATACTGGCAGTTCTTAACAAAAGGTCAGTCATTGCAGTTAACAGAAGAAATAAAACTAACATCTTACTATCAGTTAATTAGACCTCTAACACACAGTACTGGAAAATATTTAACTGGAAATTCTTACATAGAGCATTTTTAACACCAGATAGAATTAAAAAGATCAGTACTACTACAAATGTGTTTTGCTGGAGGTGTGAAAAGTCAAATAAAGCAGACTGGATTCATATTTTTTTATGACTGTAATAAAATTAAATCATATTGGAATGGAATCAATCATTTTTACAAGCTTTAATGAATCCTTTACCTAACTAAAGTATTGATTATTGTTTGTGTCTTTCGGCTTTTCCCGGTTAGGGGTCACCACAGCGGAACTCCGGTCCGCTAATGATTGGCAGTAGAGTTTTACATGCTGGCTTGCCGGGCCCAATGCACAACCTTCAATGAAGGAATGCCCGTTCACGCATGTCGCCACACAGAAGACGCTCTAACTGAGAATCGAACGGGCAACGTCTAACTGTGAGGCGGCAACGCTACCACAGCACCACCACCGCAGTATTGATTATACTAAATGTAAATGAAGGTCCCTACCTAAATAAGACAAATATGTATTTGTTATAGACAATACTTGCTATATCTAGGAAATGCGTAACCAGAAGGTGGACTTCAAATACACCCCTGACCTTGGAAGAATTCTACACTTTACTGAAGACAACTGCATCGATGGAAATAAAAATCAAAGAACTACGAATCTATCCCAGGCCATTGGTAAATAATCCTTGAAATAAAGTTATATCTTTGTTGGACACTCTGCAATAATCAATATTGTACCTCTGATAACTTATCTGTTAATTCTATATTTAATAACATACAGTGTATATAATTGAAAGGCTATTGTAAATATTGTACATAGTTGTTTAAAATGATATTTAAAAATATTTTGTAAATGTTATTTTATTTGAAAATAAAAAAATATTTGAGGAAAGATCTTTGTGTTGCTGTGGAGGTTATGCTGCCTTTCTTTTTTTAATAAGAAAATGTTATTAGAGGTTCTTCATACTTCTCTAGCAGTGTTTCTAGTTATGACTTGGGTTGCACATATGCAACATCGACACTGTTGGGCATTTCATTGTGACGATCGGTAGCATGTTGGCCGGTGGGCCACAGGCATTATTTATTTCTTAGACTTTGAGGATACAGTGCATACTGAGCCAATATCATCTCTAATTAAGCGGAACAACTAAGCCGAGAACCTCTTTTTGCAAAGCAGAAAAATGTACTGAAATCACACTATTTTAATGCTATGATGGGTTAACTGCATTCCTCATCAATGATGCTAACTAGCTAGGCTTTTGATTTCTGCTATGCCTTTGTTAATTTTTGTAAATGTATGTCCACGTTTTCTGCTACTTATTTACACCTCCATTAGCACCTTCATGACCCATTGTGCATCTCTGTAGTGTAACAATGAGTGTGTTAATTACTTGCTATAACCATTTACTCATTTGGTTGGGTGATGGACTGAACCACTGCTACAGCGTTTGCATAAACTAGTGCCTCCTACAGATTTTTGTAATTGGTCTAATTTAGGTGTTCCTAACGTTTTGTACATTTTATTTTGCAGATTATATTTCACTGCAATAATGTAATACCTACGTAACTCTGTGTTGTTGCCTGTATGGTACCTTGTTTAGTATTTTGTATGCAATCTATTATCCGTTTGCAGTTATAGGGAGAGCATGATTTATTACAGACCTTATATAATATATATATAATACACACACAATCACATTGTGTGTGTGTGTGTGTGTGTGTGTGTGTGTGTGTGTGTGTGTGTGTGTGTGTGTGTGTGTGTGTGTGTGTGTGTGCGTGTGTGTAATATTTGTTTACTGGGGTAGTGTACTGATTAGCATTAACCAGTTCAGGATGAGCCTGGATGAAATTCAGAACATTTCATAAGCAAAAAAGACCGACGTAAGCAATAAACACAAGTAGTTCAGATTATACTGTATATGTAAATTCTAGTGAACAGAGTGTAATGGCACGATATTTACATTAGTTTATAAACTGGGTAAACCTTCGTAAATTTTTGAGAGCAGCGGAGAGGTGGAAAGGACAGAGGGATAATGTGTTACATTATTTATTTAGTTTTTGCTGACCAGGTTAGTCCCACTACGATAGTGATCTGCCTGCTGTGATGGCATGTATCCTTTGTGCCGAACTCCAGCACCTGTGTGAACGGACATCTGTGGGACTGGCTGCCATAATATGAGATTGAGGCTTGTCACAGACTGCCTTGTAAGTGAAGTCTAACAGCTACTCTGCCCTTGTACTGTAAGCAAATGACAATCAGTGTGATATGGCAAAAGAGATAATATTTTGCAGTGTCAGGTCATGGTCTATGCATTTTTTTGGTGGGAGGGTGCAATATGGCTGTAACAGTGCAGTTCAGTGCTCTGGACCTACATCTTTTGCTGGAGGGGAGGGTGCAGTAGGATTTGATTGTAAGGGACTTGGCCATTTCGGCATTTGGGGTAATGGTTTCTGTGGTAAGATTACCTATAAATGTATTTGTATACACAACCTCCCAACCAGGCAGCCAAAGCAGTGAGCCAAGCTGCTTCCCTCTACCCAGGATTGGTGAACCGGCTTGTAGGTGCATAACCACTGAGACAATTAAATGTACTAGAATAACTCTCCAGTCAACCCAATCTCATATTCATGGGGAACTTCAACTACACCACTATAAACTGGGAATCCTACACAACCCAAAACTCACAGGCCCAAACATTCCAGCTAGTCCATATGCCCACTTGGGGTGCAAAGATACTCAACTTAGTCCTCATGAACATGGGTGAAGGTTGCAACCCCCCTCCCTACACACACAAACAGTGTAACAACCTCACAGATCAGGTCAGACCATGAAGCTTTCACCACTGAAATAAAACTTGGGACAATAACTAGATCTAGAACTTTCATTTGTTAAATTTAATGTAGCCTCCTAGCCCAAGGACAATCACAAGGCATTTTTTAGCTATGTCAGAACCTCAAAGGCAATACCCAACAATACACTCAACTAATTGTAAATTAAGCTTCCTATACTGTGCCAGAGGATATAGTAAATATAATGGCCAATAAAATTCACTCTAACTTTATCTTGTTTTCTCCCCTTGGCACCTCTTAAGACGTAATGTCAATTATAACTATCACTACGAAATAGGTTCTCAATGATCTCTAAAAGGCCAAAATCACTGCATCGATGGGACATAATAATATCCAAGATTCCTCCTACATAGCAGGAAACGTGAGATTAACAGCCCAATAGAATGATTATTTAACTATAGCCTCCAAACAGACTTTATGCCAAATGAATGTAGGACTGCAATTGTTATCTCTCTGCACAAGGGCAGCCCATCTACCAACCAGGGTAATTACTGACTTACAAGTATGACTAATCTCGTACTTAAAGCTACAGAAAAAAATATTATAGATATGATAAATAATGACATCAAAAACCATCACACACTGGACCTAGTCCAGTTTGATATAGTGAAGGGCAAGTCATGCCTGTTCAACCTGGTGAACTAAAGTAATTAAAGCAATAGATGAGGGCAAAATGCTGCATGTGGCCTATCTTGACCTTCTAAGGCATTCTACATCATACCCCACTTGAGAACTGCAGACAAGCTCATGAAATGAGGTGAAAACTCCGACGTTACCTACTAGACAATCAGCTGGCTTAGAGATAATTCCTAAGAAGTCTGCAAAAAGGTCAGCCGTTTGCAGAAAGTTCTTGGTGCTGGGGCAGCTCCTTTTTGGCATCTTCTTCTCTGAACTAAAGTCTAATGTCACTGGCCTCTAGATGACTAAGTTCACATGTGACTGCAAACTAGACACATTCATTGAATCCCCCAAAGACAGATACTCTCCAAGAAGGCTGATACAAACTAATTACTGGTGACGGAGTCATGGCCTAAAATTCAATGCCAAGAAATATACAATAGCAACCTTGGGTAAGACAGCCATTCCACTAGTAGGCTTTTGTGAATTCAGTACAGGTAGGGTCTGTCACCACACAGAAAGCACTCAAGGTAGATAAGCAATGCATTCTGTCCAAGCAAGGCAGTATTTGCCTAGTCAGTGCATGTTACTTCATCTGTTGTCGGATACAGGGATATGAACCTGGATGTCTTAATAATGAACAACTTTACTTTCATTGTAATAAGTGATGTGGGAGCTTTGAGAAACATGAATAGTGGTACCTTGGAATTAAAAAGGGAAGGGAATAAACATATTTACATATGTGGGATGGATTTATAAAGAGGAATCAAAAACTGAAGTGATTGGAATCTGAAAGAAAACAGTGAAGGGGGCTGCATACTGAGTTACAATGTGTGAAAAATAAATCGGAGAAGATGCATTAACAATGATTTACTGGTTTAAGAAAATTGCTGCCGACAACTTGGATAAATCCTCCAGTTGCAGGAGACAAATTACAGGGAGCAAATACAGACAATAGTACAATAAGAGGTAAACGGCTCAGGACCATACATCTCAAATGCCCCTGATTTTGCAGAATGCTCATGATTTTTTTAATCTTACGTTTGACCAGTCCCTCATAACTTCTCAGGTAATGAATGGTGATAATAATGTGACTGTTTACACTTGCATTACTGTTGTTTATAAAACGCAAGTTGATGCAAAAAGTCTTATTTTAAGTGCTATATAAAAACAAAATGTTTTACTTTTTACAGCCTTTGTGACACAATTATTTAAGAATTTTGCTTTCTCAAGGATCCCTGAAAAATGAAATTGGAAAGCTTGCCAAATGATGCATTACCAATTTTTTAGTAGTAAGAATTAAAATTTGAGGACAGAAAGGGGCTATGGTGCAGTAAAAATTAGTGTCCCTCTGTAAGTACGTAGACAGTGCAGGGCAACAGTACATGAACTTTGTCTCCTGCAATGAGCTATCAATCATAGCAGCAAACAGCTCAAATTACTTTCGCCGCTTTGATAGGTTCATAGGTGTTTATGAGGCTAATGACCACAAGGGCCTTTTTAAGCCTAGCCATGCATCCCAAATCTCTGACAAGTTTTGATAGCCTTGATAAGTGTAAGCGTGGGCCTGGGAAATTAACCATTTACAGGTTACCTGTGTCCATTAGAGACATAGGTACCAAACCACAGATGAATTTCCAGGTTCCCATCCAATTATCCAAGTTGCACTTGAATTGCGTTAGGGAGGAACTCTGCTTCACATGGTTCCATAGATGCGGTATACTCTGGGATACATATCTCTCTCTCCAGCAGGTCCTATTTATATCACAGGCAAAGTTTAAGTCTTTAGAATGGGTAATTCTGCTGCTGTTTGTTTTGCAGATATGCACAAGTTCCATCAGAGTGGGGTCTGACAATGCCCTGTATGCCGGGTACTGATCTCCCCTCAAAAGCCTGTAGGAGACAGAAAACAGGGATAGGGTCTTGAGGTGGTCTGCATAGGACATTTTACTTACGCCCTGTATTCTTTTAGTGAGGAATCTCTGTGGACATTCTAATTGTTGTATATGCCTGGTTAGGTGCATATCAAAGGGGACATTTTACTCAATGATAGGTCTGATGAATGCAGCATACAGTGGAACAATTACTTTTTTGGACTTAGATGCCATACCTTTGTTTATAAGTTGTGCAACATAGAATGATTTCCTCACCACTGTAGACACATGATAGTCAAAGGCTAGATTACTATTTATGTGTATCCCTAAGTCCCTGACTATTGGGTCAACTCTAAGTTGTGTGTTGTCAATATGATAGTTACCAGGGATGGATAACTTCCCAAAGGATACTATTATGCATTTCTTGGCATTTAGTTTTAGTCCATGGCTCTGACACCAGTTGTTTGTCTGTGTCAGCCCCTTCTGGAGAACATTTGTGTCAGTATCAGATTCAATGACAGCTCCTAATTTGCAATCATCTGCAAATTTAGTCAGGCAGAGACCACTGACATTGGCTGTGACTTATGAGAAGTAAATGCCAAAAAGGAGCAGTCCAAACACTGATCCCTGAGGGACTTTACTTGTGACTGGCCACTTTGTAGAGGTGGACTCCCCAATTCTAACTTCCTGGGTCCTACCTGTGAGCCAGCTGGCTATCCACCGGGTGACAAATGGGTTTGTACTTAACCTCGTGAGTTTGTCAACAATGCCTGAGTGGGGTATTGTGTCAAATGCCTTGGCCAGGTCAAAGTAGGCAGTGTAAACAATTTTGCCCTCATCCATTTCTTTGGTGACCGGCTCAAAGTCATCCACCAGATTGAGTGGGCATGATCTGCCATTGAAAAAACAAATTGGGTTAGGTCCAGTGTTTGGAGGTTTACTATATCTCTATTGATCATCTCCATGATAATTGCTTCCATGGCTTTACATATAAGACTAGTGAGACTTATGGGTCTGTAGTTTCCAGGGTTTGTAGATGGCCCACCTTTATGCAGAGGGATGACTGTTGCCTTTCTCCATTCATGAGGCACAAAACCTGTTTGGAGGCTACAGTTAAACAGTAATCCCAGAGGCCCTGATAGGTCATGTTTTATGCTATTCAGAAGGCATTCTGGGATACTGTCTGGGCCCATTGATGCAGTGTTCTTCTTCTTAGAGAGAGGATTAAGGACCTGTTCCCTAGTGATAGTAGGGGGACATGTATTTGATGATAGCTCCTGAGAAAGGTTGATGGGGAGAGAGGGGTAAAGTTGGAAAGTACAGTTGTGCACACTTATCATAAATGTAGATGTTCGAGTGTATTCACTGTTGCAGTCATTACATTTGGGTAATCTGCTGGCAGGTTGCCCTCAGTCGGCCTGATTAACAAAGTCTTGGGTCCTGCGTCGGTTGCTGTCCCTTCTTCCATGATGTCATGTCATCAGGGGTATAAAACATGCAGCCGACACCATTACATCAGTTTTTCTTGCCCCAGATGTCAGGTGCCCCCCAAATGGGGAGCAAATAATAATATTAAAAAACACATAAAATATACCTCCAATCCCAAAAGCAAACACACCAGAAGGGCTTTTAAGCATAGTGGAAGAAAGTAGAAGTAAAGCCAAAGAAAAATAGGGGGCTGGAGGGTGGGTAACCAGGACTGCAACAGTGAATACACTCGAACATCTACATTTATGGTAAGTGTACACAACTGTACTATGTTCTTCGTGTTTCACTGCTGCAGTCATTACATTTGGGTAGATTCCCAAAGTAATGGTCGGGTGGATGGAATTATACAGCATTAGGAGCAGCTATAAGGCCCTGCAGGACAGCAGTGGCAAAACCCGCTCTAGATTTAGAGAAAAGTGGTAAATGGTAATGCTTGGTGAACTTATGAACTGAGCTTCAGGTAGCAACTTATAGAATGTCCCTGGTAGGAACACCTCTGAGCAAGGCTGCAGAAGTAGATACAGCTCTGGTGGAATTGGATCTGATCCCCTGGGGGATAGTTTTTCCATGGTGCATATAGCAGAAATGAATACAATGGATTATCCATTTGGAAATGGTTTGTTTTGAAATAGCCTTCCCCTCTGCCCCTGCAGCAAATGCCACCAGCAGTTGTTCAGATTTTCTGTGAGGTTTTGTTCTGCTTAAGTAAAATCTAAGTTGCCTGTGTACATCCAATGAATGTAGAATCCGCTCCCCTTTGTTCTGTGGATTGGGAAAGAAGGTAGGTAAATGTATTGCCTGATTGAGAGCCACACTGGATACCACCTTAGACATGAAGGATGGATTGGTCCTGAGAGAGACCTTGTCCGCATGAAAAATGAGGAAAGGCTCCACTGCCATAAGAACCTGTAATTTGGAAATCCTTCTAGCTGAAGTGACTGCTAAAAGGAAAGCTGTTTTCCAGGACAGAAATTTTAAGTCTGCAGTTGCAACTGGCTCGAAAGGAGGAAAAGTGAGCTTTTCCAAAACAAAATTGAGGTCCCAGGCAGGGGTTGGGGCTCTCCTGGGTGGTCTTAAGTTTTTGGCCCCTCTGAGATACTGTTTAAGCAAAGAATGAGAGAAGAGGGGAGGTTCTGTGTTGTAATGAGCTGAAATGGCTGAGGCATGGATTTTTATGGATGAGAAAGACAGGCCCTTTTGAAGCATCTCAGTTAAATATTGTAAAATCTGAGGAATGTTGGGCACCGCTGTGCTTATACCTTGAGATTGATTCCAGGCACAGAATCTTTTCCATTTGTCAGTATAAGATTTTCTAGTGCTAGGCCTTCTTGCCTCCAAAATGGCATCCATCACAGGTTTGCTGAGGGATGTTACGAGTGAATTTAGGTAATGAGCCACGCTGCAAGATTCAAAGTTTGTAGCCGAGTGTGCAGAATTTGGTTGTTCTGCTGAGACAGTAAGTAAGGTGTCTGAGGCAGGTGCCACGGTGGTAGGTGTGACACATTGCGCAGGAGTGTGTACCAGTGCTGGCCAGGCCAGTCTGGAGCAATCAAAATCATCCTTGGTTTGTCCTGTATGACTTTTAGTAGAACTTTGGAGAGCAGAGGCAGAGGAGGAAAGGCATAGACTGATAGGTTTTTCCAACTGAAGGATAAAGCGTCCACTTTCCAGGCTTTTTTGTGATAAGCTCTTGTGCAAAACTTGTCCAATAGATAGTTCTGGAGTGAGGCAAAGAGATCTATGTCTGGGCACCCCCATCTGTGTGTTAACATGTTGAAGATCCGTGGTTGCAGTTTCCATTCGTGTGGGTCCATGAGATTTCTGCTTAGTTCGTCTGCCAGAGTATTCAGCTTTCCTGGCAGGAATTGAGCTTGTAGCTGTACTTGATAGGTCAAGGCCATGTTCCACAATGCCATAGCTAGTCTGCAAAGGGGGTAGGAGTGTGTACCCCCCTTGCTTGTTTATGTACCACATAACCGTGGTGTTGTCTGTCTTTATCATTAATTCTCCTGGAAGAAGGTAGTTCTTGAAGGCTGTCAGAGCATTCTGTACAGCTAGCATTTCTTTTTTATTGATATGAAGGTGCATTTGATTTGGGTTCCATTTGCCCTGAATGCACTTCCCTGCCAGATGCACGCCCCAAGCATACTCTGACGCGTCTGTAGTTAAGGTTTGGGTGGCAGGGGGTGGTGTGAATGGCAGTCCCTTGTTTTGGTGGCAGGCCTCTGCCCACCATAGGAACTCTAGTCGCAGGCAAGGTATGATATGAATCATTGTTTCTAGACTGTGGCAATGCTGGCTCCACTGAAGTTTCCTCATATGCAGTCTTGCATATGGAATTAGAAAAATGCAAGAAGCCATGAACCCCAAGGCTTGCAGTATTTGCCTTGCAGACAGCAGGGTTTTTGTGGCCACCTGTTTGAAGTAAGTCACCAATTGAATTTGCTTTTCTGGCATAAGGAAAGCCATCTGGTTGTATTCAAGCTTGCACCCAGGAATGTAATTTTTTGAGAGGGTACCAGCTGAGATTTCTTTTCGTTTATGGTGTACCCTAAACAAGTTAGAACCCTTTTTACAAACGCCAGATGATTTAGAGGAGTGTCCTTGTTTTCTGCCTGAATTAGACAATCGTCCAGGTAGGGATATATTTGAATATTTCTTTGCCTGCACAATGCAATTACTGGAGCCAGGCACTTTGTAAAGACCCTGGGCACAGTAGATAAGCCAAAGGGCAGTGCAGAGAACTGGTAATGCAAGTAGCCTGCTTTGAAGCGGAGGTATCTTCTGCAAGACTCCCTGACTGGGATATGCAGGTAAGCCTCTTTTAAATCTAGAGTTGCCAACCTGGCATCTTTGCCTAACATAGGAAGTAACTGGTGAAGAGTCAGCATCTTGAATTTTGGAATGTCCAGAAAAGTGTTTAGTATAGATAAGTCCAGTATTGGACGCCACGATTTGTCTTTTCTGGGAACCACGAAAAGTCTTGAGCCTTGGGATACTATGTTTAAAACCCATATGTCCTGGGTTTTAAGTTGGCAGTTTTTTGCATGAAGAGCCAGTTTTCCCCCCAAAGGGGTGGCTAAAAGATAAGTGCTTGGTAAGTGAAAAGGAAAGTCATTGAGACTGCTTACCATAGGTGGGGTGTCTTGTTGTTTCCAGATTTGGAAGAGGAGGCACCCCATTGTTTTGTTCTGAAAGTCCCTTGTGACTGAAACCTGGAGCCTTTGGAATGTCTGGGTTTGGCCTGAGTGGCTCTGGAAGGGACTGGAAAGGACCAATTCTTAGTAGGCCAGTGCCTACTAAATCTGGGAGGTTGCACCTGTAAGACATCTTTCAGTTTGCATAGATTTAGCTTTATCTTCCACCTTTTGTTAAACTTCTTCAGCCTTATTACCAAAGAGACAATTTTGTTGTAAAGGAGCATCCAACAATTTTGCTTTAACATGATCAGGCAGATTTTGCTCTTTGAGCCAAGCATGCCTTCTTATCACAGATCCAGTTACAGCAGCCCTGCACAAGGCCTCCAAAGAATCAAAACCACATTGCAAAGTATGTTTTCCAACTTGTTCAGCTGAATGCAATAAATCCTGTAAATCTTTGTTTTCCACACACTCAGAAATTAACATCATCATCTGTTTAAGCAGTCCCATGATATGCTGTTGATATTTAATCATATGAAATTGACAGTTTAAAGCTCTGATTGCCAAGGTTGCAGAAGTGTAAACCTTCTTACCCCATCTATCCAGTGCCCTGGAGTCTCTATCAGAAGGGGTAGGATTTTTAGCAGTAGAGGCCTTAATGCCCTTGGGACCCTGAGAAATGGTTTCAGGATCAGCAATAGGATTTTTGAAAAGGAATTTGTGGGAGACAGGAACCCTATAATATCTGTCTGGCTTACAAGGAGCATGAGGCAGAGAATCAGGAGTCATACTAGATTCTGAGAAAACATCATCAACAATGTCTAGAACAGGAGGTATAGCCAAAGGCCTATGCTGAGGAAGAAGAAGGAAATCCCTGAGCTTCTTTTTAGATTCTGAGAAATCCTGACTTTCCCAGTGGAAATGTTGCTGTAAGGTATGTAAAGTTTCCCCAAAAGAGAAATCCTTGGGGGGAGAAGCAGAAGGAATGGAATCTTCTGCATCAGAGTCCTCATAAGTAGGTAAAGACAAATCCTGTTCATTAGAAGAGTCAGAAGAAATTGAATCCTGGTCAGAGGATTCATAATCAATGTCTTTCCTAGGCCTCTTAGAAGGAGGGGGTTAGCTACTCCTGATGAGAGCAATTAAATCTTCAGCCATCTTGATAATTTGTTTTTTAGGCATAGGGGCCTGCACATGTGGCCTAGGCATTGGTTTTTAGACACAATTTTTGATTTTGGCCTTAGTTTTGAAGATGGCGTCAGTCTAATATATAAATCTGTAGGCCTGAAAACACCCTCAGAAGCCGGTGTCTGCACAGCAGCTCTGGACCCATGTAAGGTAGAGATATCCGCGGGTTCCATAATTGAAGCATCTCGCGGCATACCGGACTCCGAATGGGTCTCAGTAGAGACCTGCAAATCAGAATTAGCAGGTATCAAGGGCTGCAAAAGCGCCTCACTGAGTACCGGTGAACCGGTGACTGGCTTAGGAGAAGTGTCACTGTCAGTTTTGAACCTCGGCGGCCTGTCTCTGTCTTTTTCTTTGCATTTTTTAGGTACTGTGGTAGTTGGAATGCTAACCGACGACATATCTGGATAATTGAAACGTTAGCCAAAATATTTAGAGGCAAAAATATACAGACGTTTAATAGTACGTTGATTAAATTTAGCACAAAACCGACAGCAAGGCACATTGTGATCAGGGCCTAGGCAAGGAATACAGTACAAATGAAAATCCTTATGAGGTATTTGCTTCCTACAAATAATGCAATTATTAACTTTTACTGACATCGGTAAAGAGCAAGAAAAAGTTTCCCCAATGGGGTACTTAGCTTTTTAGTAAAAGACTTCGGTTCTGAAACTCGAAAACGAAAATTTCAGGAGTTGGCCGACAGGCACTTGCGAACTGCTTCTGCTTCGGGCACCGCACGGCAAGAAAGACGGATGTAATGGCATCGGCTGCATGTTTTATAACCCTGACGACCTACATCATGGAAGAAGGGACAGCAACCGACGCAGGACCCAAGACTTTGTTAATCAGGCCGACTGAGGGCAACCTGCCAGCAGATTACCCAAATGTAATGACTGCAACAGTGAAACATGAAGAACATCTGAATTTATCAGCCAGGAGGGTTGCTATATCTCCTGGCTCAGTACAGGTGGCTCCATTTACAATGACCTCTGGACACAATTGTGTATTGCCTTTGACACTGCAGACATAGCTAAAAAAATGCTTTGTGGTTGTCCCTGTCCTGGTAGGCCAAACTTACCTCAAATTTGGCTTTGGTAGACTTAATTTGTCCTCTGAGTTATTTGATTAGTTTGATGAGAGTGCTTTAATCCTGCTGGGTGCTTTACCTCCTAATTTTTGCCATGATTTTCTTCCTCCTGTTATACAGCCTATTAATTTTGTGATTCCACCAGGGTGGCTTGTTTTCTGAGTTAGTTCTGTACTTCTTCCTGGTGGGTACAGCTGCCTCTATGCAGCTTGTACAGGGTTTCTGAGAACGGTTCTGCATAGGCAGCGGTGTTCCAAGGGTTTATGGTGGCTTGAAATTTTGCCAGATTCTCAGTTAATACAGGGAGGTTAGCCTTAGAATAGTTCCTGAATATTCCAGGTTTATCTGTGGGTCCATGTTTTATTTTTACATCAAAGGAGACAATTTTGTGGTCTGACGTTAACATGGAAGGCATTACAGTAGGGGGTGTGCAGCACTCTCCCATATTAGTGAGGACTAGATCCAGTATGGATGTACCCCTGGTTGGTGTATTGACTACCTGGTCCAGGGAGTTTGTATTTACAAAATCCAGGAATCTCTGAGCATGTACCTTTGGTGTCGTACAAGATTCACAGTTAATAGTGGTGTAATTAAAGTCACCCATGAATATAGTATTGGGTTGGATAGTTAGTGTTTCTAGTAAAATAGATACAATGGGGAGGTGTTTAGGGGGAGAGAGATGAGTTTAAACTCAGACATTACAAAAGAATGACATGTGGTCACTTTAGAAAGTAAAAAGAAGTAACAGGCACTGAGAACACTGTTGTGTGTCATTATTCCAGTTTGCCTTTTAAGTAGTCATTGAATAGTAACCAATGGTAATTAAACCTAACTGACTAAAAGAAAGCAGAGTATACAGGAAAACATATATAAAGTCAATGCACTGACAGGAGCTCAGGGGCTATGATGTAATATTTTAGTGTCAAACACTGCATTGTGAGATACCTAGAGGTAGAGTAAAAAAATCATGATGCTAGACCCCATGTAGGCAGTTTCTGGAATTACATTTAAAAACACACACAAAAAAGTATATAGAGTCCAAAAGTGGTGTTAAAATGTAATAAACATCGACACGTGATGAAACAAACATGTTTTGCTTTTCAGTCCACAGGTTTGGTTTTTCTTTAAGAGTGATTTAGCACAGAAAGTTACTGTTATACTTTTAAAGCATATTTTGACAGGACAAGACCATCTCTGCACCTCTGCACTAACCACTGCTTATATACACTAATGTTGGGGGTGCTGTATCTGTGAGAAAATAGAATCTTCTCCAAGATACAGCAATTTCACTGTTAGTGTGCATTTCTCATTAATCACACTTACATTCTCGCAGATCTAAGGACAGCAGTTCTGATCCTCAAACATATAATGGTCACCCCTCTTTTACACTTTCATCCTCCTGTATATATGCTTTTCGAGACTGTTTGTTAATGGGAAGGATTTTTAAATATTATTTTAGAAACACTGTACAGGAAATGTTTTATGAATATATATGTAAAGTTGACCTTGATGACATTAAAAAAAATATATAGCTAGGTATGAAGAGTGAATTGAGTGAATGAAACTTTTGCTCCTGGCGTCTTAAAATCTTTAACATCAGCATTCTTTTACATGTCCTTCCTGTATCAGTATTCGCATGGATTTTCTCTAGTTGCTCCAGTTTCTGCCCACATTCCATAAACATGCAGTTGGATTGGGAACTGTAAATTGTTCGTAGTTGTGATCATGTGCATGTGTGATGTGTAATAAAGACCTGGTAACCTACATCCATTTCCCCCTTTGCCTTGTAAACTCCACAGATAATGGCGGCTAACTATAGGATTTAGCTGTGATGCATGAGAGAGAGAGCAGGAGAGAGACAATAAGTAGACAAGTAGGTAGGATAATATGTACGCAAATATTCTCTGATTGAGAAGAGGAGTACAAATACTCCACAAAGGTGGAAGTTCAACACAACTGTCCAACTACAGACCCATTGCCATTCTCAAATTAATGGAGAATTGCATTCATAAGCAACTTATGGACTATCGCATTCAGAACAGTCTGGCTTTAGGCCACATCACAGCACCACCTCCGCTCTCCTTTCTTTTACAAATACCATAATCCAAAATAGGAACAACAACAGGCTATCTTCAGCCCTATTTCTAGACCTGCCAAAGGCCTTTGATATGGGTCAACTACAAATAACTCATCCATTCCCTAAAACCATCTCCTTACATAACCATGCTATTCAGTGGTTCCTATCCTATCTGAATGGCAGACAACAGGCTGTATTATGGCAGGGCAGACTGTACACCCTGCTACCTCTTACCCGTGGTGTTCCTCAGGGCTCTATTCTAGGCCCTCTACTCTTTTCTATCTTCATCAGCAGTCTTCATACTGCCATCCCTGATGCAACCTGCATTCAATATGCAGACGATTCTACCCTGATCTGTACGGCCTCCTCCCCTTTAGACCTGCTAACCTTAACACAAAGCACATTTAACACAGTTGAAAACTGGCTCTCTAATCACCAGTTGTTGTTAAATTCCAACAAAACTAAACTGCTCCTCTTTACCCCCACCACTAGATCCATCCCATTTGCCTTCTCCATAACATCCAACAATGGTACCTCTAGCTCTCCAGACGACCATACTAAGCTTTTAGGAGTAATAGAGGGCAATAATCTCAAATTTGATCTGCATATCAATAAAACTGTAAAAACCATTAATAAGAAGCTTGGCTCATTATATAGAAGCAAACCTTTTCTAACTCCATTAGCTAGGACTGCAATCGCCTGCTCACACCTACTCTCTACCCTTCTATATGCCTCCCCCATGCTTTCCAATTTGAGCAAATCTGAACTTAGCAAGCTCTCACTGTTACAACCATATTGCCAGATTTGCCATAGGCTCAACATATTGGACTCATCACTGTCAAAACCTCAGTCTTCTCGGGTGGCTAGAACTGCCTAGCCTACTTCTGTTCAATCAGCTTATAGTAGCACACAAAATTCTGTACCACCCTGAAAATACTCCGGCACTCAAAAATATCATAAAGCCATACAGTAATTCAAGGCAATTATGATCATCCAATAAACTGTTGGACCAAACCCACAAAGCCATTAACTCAGCCGGCAACTCCTTGTTTGCCATCATTGTTAGTAAAACTTGGAATTCACTTCCATCTAACCTTACCCTCAAACCTTCTTTAAGTCTCTTCATAAAAGGCCTCAAATGGTATTTTAAACAGTACTGGCTTTGTCCCTGTACTAACCCTGATTAATCACTACTCATTCAATGCCTTATTCAAATTAATATTGTACACATGCGTGAATGGGCGTACCTTCGTTGAAGCTTGTGCATCAGGGCTGGCAACTCAGCATGTAAAAATCTACTGCCAATCATTAGCGGACCGGAGTTCCGCTGTGGCGACCCCTAACCGGGAAAAGCCGAAAGACACAACAACAACATTGTATGCATCTCTTGCTCATAACAGCTTGCTTCGACCTTTTTTTTTTTTTATATACAATTACACACTGTGTATATTGTGAGCACCTACTAGAGGGCTTTGTAAATATGTTTGACTCATATCTGTTATGTTCTGTCTGTGTTATCTGGAGCTTTTCTTCCTGGGCCTTCGCTGAAAATGGACATATATCCAGTCAGACTACAAATGTAAAATAAATAAATAAAATATTTAAGTGCCACTGGGTATTACACTTACTCAGGAGATGATGAAGGCTATCAGCTTATGTTGTACTAGTCCAAAGAACCTTTCAGCCAAGAGCTAATTCAGTCACAAGCTCATGGTAAGCCTAGCTAGTTCCAGTGCTATGTAGAGCTTTTAGATGCAGCAGCAACTTGCAATGAACTACTGACTACAGCACTGTAAGATACAGCCTCACAAAACAGTGAGTAAGCCTATACAGAACTCAGAAGCACACTAGGCAAGCAATACACCTGGACCACAAGATGCCTAGCTATACATACCTTTAAAGATATGCATTTAAAACTTTTATGCCACCCTTTTCAAGCACTTAATAGCACTCACCTCTCAAGTCAAGCAGGGCAGTACATAACCTGGGTATAAATCTGTGTCTACCCATCCAGTCATCAAGACTATAAAGGTAGTCAAAGTAGTACTTTACTTGGCCTAATTTGCTAACTTACTCCACAGGCTAGGAATCCACAGAGTTTAGAACCTATCCCTTCAGCTTGTCTATTTATTTTTGGTGTAACTTTAAGGCCTTAGTGTGGGTGTCTGCACAGCCACTGGTTCTGCAAAGAAAGAGGAGGTCAAATAAGACTGGATCTTTCATGGCTTAAAAAGCAGGACAGAGATCACCTTCCAACAATCTGCACGCTAAGGAGAGTCATGTTATTCTACTGGGGTAGTTAAAAGATGTAAGATGTTAATTTTCATGGTTAGAAATCATTGGGACCCTTCCAGTTGACTGACATGCTTGGAGTTGTACATACCAAAGGGGTAAATGTATTCAATGATGGGTTTCATAAGGGAGAGTGCAGTAATAGGATGTCTTTGTTTTCTTTAGATTTTGAAAATATTCCCATGGAAATTAGCTGGTCTGCACAGAAGGATTTCCTGATTATGGTGGAAACATGACGACTGAATGAGAGCGAGTTATCCACAAAAGTACGTTAGGTCTGTTATGGCCATATCTGTATGCAGAGGAGTACTATATATATAACATATGAGGTGAGAGCAACTTTTCAACTACTTTAAAATTGTGTAAAATAATTAAGCATCTAGTTACACTGCAAAAGAAGGTTCAAACAACAGTCTTCTATTAAACCTACATCCAGAATAGTAACAAAGTGTTGAGAGGGATAAACTAATACAAACTGCACAATGGTGCAAAATTCCAATATTCAGAAACTCAGCGGCCCCAGCACAAATAACTACGTTTTTTTTTCCAGAACAGACCACATCTTCACATGTACCAGATTCTGTTTTCTAATTTAAAAATACAGTTAGAGGAAATCTAATCTCAAGCTGTGAAATGAACTTCAAGGCAGTGAACACAGTGCTGTCTATAAACGTAAATGCAGAATATTCAGCTTGCACTTCTACATTCAAAATTTTGGGAAGAGACGAATAATAAGATCGCTGTTGAACAAAAATCTGCTGCAATTGATCTTACTTTGAAACTAACACCCCTCAAAAAACTAATTTACATCCAAATTATGATTAATAACAATGCTTATCACACACCACTTTTTCTAAGTAAAATTAATCCCTCACACTCTTCCTTATTGTACCATATGCCAAAACAGCGTTGCAGACACTCTTCATATTTTTTGGAGCTGCAAGAATGTTTACAAATGATAGTGTTTGTTAAGATCCAACTTAGAAAAAAAGGGATACACTAAATCTACCCTGGGAAATGGCAATTTTACATGTATTCCCTACCAATTTTTCCTATGAAAATAAACACATCATAGTCACACTGTGTGCAATGATGAAATCATACATAGCCCAAACCTGGTTAGATAGA
This sequence comes from Protopterus annectens, assembly GCF_019279795.1. NCBI lineage: Eukaryota > Metazoa > Chordata > Ceratodontiformes > Protopteridae > Protopterus > Protopterus annectens. Next base: position 602,557,825 of record NC_056734.1, on the reverse strand, counting down.
AATAAAATCACATGGGAAGAATTTAAAGGAATGGCTATAAAGTACTTATTAGCCAGTAAACTAATTACAAGAAGCCAAAAAAAAAACTATCCTACTATCAGAAACATTGAAGAACGCATATAGAAATCTTGGGTCAAAACTGATTTATGAACAAGGGACTACAACATCATTATTATTCTATGTCTTTCGGCTTTTCCCAGTCAGGGGTCGCCACAGCGGAACTCCAGTCCGCTAATGATTGGCAGTGGATTTTTACGATGCCGAGGTGCCAGCCCGATGCCCAACCTTCAAAGAAGGCACATCCATTCACAAATGCACCTACCTGCATGTCTTTAAACGTCACTCGACCATGGGGAGGACATGCAGACTCCACACAGAAGGCACTCCAGCCGAGAATCGAACCAGAGAACCTCTTGCTGTGAGGCAACAATGCTAACTGCTGCACCACCGCGGCCTATCAGCATTATTCATTGTAGATAAGGGAAACTAAAGATATTTAGTATTGTAAAATGTTTACTCAAAACAACAATGGGCAGGTCATAGTAATACATATAAGATGAACGTTAAAGGTGACATCAACGTATATAGTGTATATAGTTAGTACAAGATATAACGTAAGTTAGGTAAGCTAGAATGTCTTGATGCAAGTGTTTAATGTCAGATTTCAATATGGTGCATATTATCTCTGTGTAGTTTTCTGCATTATAGCTCAATATGAACAGCTTGATTGTTAGTTAATTTTGCGTATAGTTGGTTTAACACTGATGGTTCATGTTATATATACTTTATTAGGATTATTGCAACTTGATATTCCTAGTACCCGTTCTTATATTTTGCTGTGATATTCTTTTCTTGTATTAAAATAAGAAGAAAAAATGCAATAAAAATATATTTGAAAAAAAAAATAATATTCAGCTTGTATACAAAGGCCCAAAACACCCTATTATCAAGGAGGGTGCTAGTGTTCATATTCATGCATTTGGTGGCAAAAAAGGAAAAAGAAAATAGTCCAGATTTACACAAACTTCATTTGGGCAGTATATAATGTAATATACAGTAACCTAGCTCTGCTAATGATTACAACATATCTGTTAATTTCACTGCAAAAACAAAGGCAATTACAGCTTGAAGTACTTGTGTAGGTCAAGCACCGTCATGACTATTAAGGAATTAGAAAGCAATATTTGCAATAGCTACAGTCATAAAATGGCAGCCTTCAGCCAAGAGTGTAGCCAGGTATACTCTCTGTACTCTACTGAGTAATTTTTTTTTCTGAGCATTGCATTAACATGGCTTTTTTCAGGTCATATTATGTCTACAGCTGCCTACAGAGTTGGGAGGTTGGCCTAATGGTTAAGGTGTTTGTCTTACAAACACAAGGTGCAGGGTTTGAGTCTCACAAGGAATAATTGGCTTGGCTTAAAATGTCTCGCAAGGACAGTTAGCTTAGTACTAACCTATGAAACTAAATGACTGCATTTAACAACAGGTGCAATTCTGTTAATCTAAAAACAATATTTTAAATATTTTAGGAGGAAAAACATGTTACTTACATTTATTAAATGCTAGCGGGCAGCATTTTGAGACATATAGTATGCCCATTTTTGAGTGATAGGTGTCCAAAAGGGGTAGCACTTAGAGCTTGTCTATACAAAATGGAATTTGCTCACTATACCTCTGCCTTCAGCTACTGCTCAATGACTTGCAAAGCAGGGAACTGGCTGAAAATGACCTCCTCAGTCCAATCAATCCCTTTTGTTCATAAGGTACGGGAATGCACTGACCTTGAATAGCATCCTCAGTGGAAAAATTGTAGCTGCAACCAAAGCTTCTGTTTCTTATTTGTGAATAGCTTTGTGCTTTCATGTAAACTAAGGACAGCATTGGTGCAATATACATGTGCTGCTCTACAAACACACTCATATAGCACATCTGTAAAGGAACTGCACAGTAATGGGATATTAATAAAGCTTTGGTACTACTAGTAGTTTAATTTGTGGCTACCAGTACCCAACAGCTGCAGGTTATACAATGATCTCACCTTAATACTATTAAAAGTGAAAGTACTAGCTGGAGAATCAGTGAAGCAAACCCACTGCATATTAATTAGAAAGATTATGGAAAAAAATAATGTTTGAACACATCACATTGCTCCAAGAAAAATGTTCCTAAGCTTCATCCTATAGTCATAGATTTTCTCTTATTAGTCTCAGCTTGCAAACTTTGTTAGTCTGATCAAGTCACTAAGCCAGCCACTCCTCCAAGGCTGTCTACTAAAAAATGGAAGCAAACGTCTAAACCAACTGCATCTGAAGTGTTGAATACTGTAACAGAGATAAAAGAACTGGGGATCTCTAGAAAATAGAAGGAGCAAACTACACAGAAATAAATGGAAATTGTGGGAACAATACATGCAGAATAATGTTTAGGAGGAGGAAAAGGACTGAGGATTAATGGAAGGCAGAACTTGGATAATTTATGTAATACTGGACTGATAGTTATATAAAAGAACACGTGATGCTTACTTTTAAATGGAAACATGTTAATATAATAGGTTTTCTTTTATATTAATGTATGTTTGCTTATGTTTTAAGTGGCAATTTAATAAAGGTGTTAAAAAAGAGTCTGTTCTGAATCATGACAAAATCAAAATTGTGATTAAATAATTGAGATATTTTATCAATTGTCCATAAGGTAAGGTTTAAGCACATTAATTATTTCATGGGTTTCAGATGATAATTGTCAAGTGTACTTGCCATAATATTTACTGAAAGATGATTACGATTTCAGGCTGGCAGCCTTTTGCCAGGATTGCAAAACGGGGGTTATTTAGTTAGGTAAAATATCAGACACTTTTTAGGGCATAAAGGTTTTCTGTTGCAAAGCAGATAACCCATTATTAAATAACATTTTGCATTATTTGATGCGATGTGTGCAAGAGGAAGACAAACACAAGTAGTGAGATATTTACACAGATGATGGTTCAAGCAAGCCCTGTATTTTACACCGTTTAACAAGTGAAATGATCTTTGCTTTTAGTCCTTTGTGTGCTTGTACAAGTACATGAGAACATGCACAAACTAGCACACTATTCGAGTGAGAGAGGATTTCATTCAGATGGATGACTGCTGACAGAGTATGATAGTTTTGTTTGAAAGTTGTACCGCTACACTTGTTGCATTCTTGTGGAGTGTGTGATTTACAGGATGTACATTGTAATAATTTTGTCAGTTTCAGTAGCCACATTTATACTACTAAAACTTGTTTATGAATATGTTTGGCATCGTTCTGCCAATGTTCAGGAATTGTTTCAATGCACTGTGACTTTCTGTTCTTCAAATGATTGGTTGTTGTGGCCTAGCTGGTGGCATATGCACTCAGTTACTGAGTTACAGTAACTGCTTCATAAGCTTCCTCTGTGTTCTCAAATGTGTCATGTGACTAGTTAGTGATGCGGGTCACTTTTACACTGCGGGTCTTTTCTTCAGGGATTACACTAAAATTTGATGGAGATGGAAACTTTGACTTCTCAATACTGATGTTTTCCATGTGACCCTTTAGCGTTTGATACATAAGCCAGGTTTGTTTCTTTAAAGTAAGCTGAGAACACATGTAATTTCTCAGGTTTCTGCAGATATTAATTATATCAGTGAAGTGCCAGCAAATGCACAGATTTGCTCTGTCTCCTGATCTGACATTCTCTTCCAACACACACATGATGGGAATGTATTGAGGGCGACACTTTTGTACCTTTGTCTATAACAATAACTAGCAGATATTGCTTACTTATGGAAAATTCATGCTGTTTCATTACTAATCCTGAATTTCAGATGTAAATAGCGTGGCTGTTTGTAGTCTCTAGTATGATAATAAATGTAGAGCAGTGAAACTGAGGCATATGTATAGCTAAGAAATAAGATACTAAAAAATGCTGAGCGATACCAGTTCTGAAATGGAATCAAGATTAGTGGTTGGAATTGAAAGTCTTGGGAGTGTTGAACAACAGAGCTGTAGATATGATGAGCTGAAAAAAAATTGCATAATCACACCTTTTTTGGAAACTGGGTGGCAAAGTGCCTGGGATCCATACAGCAAATCAGTTTAATCAGTATTTTTGCCTTGTTGTTTAGCAAGGAAGGATCAGTGGAAATTACCTTCCAGGGATGGAGGCATAGGCAAAGAAGGCCAATGAATTGATGGTATTTTCATACAGGAGTACATGGTAAACAGCCTGGAGAAAGTAAGGGAGGATGTCGCCAGGAATCCCAGAGGATATGACAACAGTCTAGTAATTCCACTTCTGTCCAAGTAGTATCTGAGCTGCCTGTGGACATTTAGATAAGGTTACCATACGTTCGGGTTTCCCCGGACACGTCCTCTTTTTTGGGATCCTGTCCGGGTGGTTTTTGAAAATTCTGCGAAACCCAGACAAATCGCAGAATTTTCAAAAATCAGACATCCCTATTTCGGAGTTTTTTTCTCCGCTTTGTTTTTTTTTTTTTTGATTGGCTCATATACTGGTATATGAGCCAATGAAAAAGCGGAGCTCTGTCCAATGCGGAACTGCTTGATGTTCCGCATTGAACAGAAGAGGGTCCGCTGTTGGAGGTTTTAATTGGCTCGTTTACCGGCATATTTTTTTTTTTGCTCTTCAACCTAAGAGGACAAAATAATATGTGCTGGCAGCAGCACATTTTTTTCATCCTATTTTACATACAAAGCATTATGGTAACCCTAGTTGTGGGACGTATCTGATTTCAATCTTCACTGAGGTAAGAAAGAAAGAACAGATGGGACTGCCTGGTGCTACCTTTATGTTTGGAGCATGTGTACACCTTGTGGAACGTGGAGTTAATCTGATCGAGAAGTTAATCTGATCGAGAAGGTGGGGGAAGGGTGTACTCCTCTTTTTGTCTTGCTGGATGTCAGGACCTTTTTTTTTTTTTTTGCTCTTCAACCTAAGAGGATGAAATAATATGTTTTGTCCTCTTTTACATACAAACAATTATGGTAACCCTACATTTAGAGTCCTGTCACCTTGGCCAAAAGGAAGCTGCCACTGCAATCTTTGGAGAGTACTTGATAATCTTTAGAACGACACTGTGAATCAGTGGAAATGGTGGAAAACATACAGGAATATTCCTTTCAAAGGGAATGAAAAAATACTTGTTTTCCAAGTCTTTTTGTAAGGAATTCTGGAACAGAATTTTTAACTGCCTTTTTAAAAAGAAGCAAACAAAGCTATTAGAGATGATCCCGGCAACAGGATAAATTTGTGGAAGATCCCCAGATGAAGTTTTAATTGGTGATGTTTTGTCCTGCACAATTTTTCTGTTACAGTGTTTTGCTCTGACAGGATGTACATGGCCTGACGAGTCAAAATATGTTGAGTTTCTACTTCTGAGACAATCATAACAAGACTGTGGAGAGGTTAAAATCTGATACCCCACTGATTGTTTACGTACCACATCACTGTGGTACTGTCTGTGATAACCGGCAAAGATCTGGGAGACCATAACTGATTTAAGGCTTTCAAAGCATAGATTACTGCCAACATTACTATGCCATCCGTGCTATTGTCTGCCTTGGAATTGCACACACCTTGCACTTTCATCACTTTTGAAACTACTCCACAAAGGCTGGAGCATAAACTGCAACATGAGATGGATCCAGCACTAGGTGACTTATGCGGTTGCCTAGGGCCCCCCCTGGGCAGGTGGCTGCCACAACATTTAATTTAAACAAACAAAAAAATTACATTTCACCTTTAAGGATGCACTGTGTGTGCAATTTCTTCTTTAAAGATATACTCTGTGTCTAGGAGAGCCTCTTTGCATGTGTTATACTAAAGATGCATGCACAACAATACAGATTTAAATGTCAGAACTGTCCTGCATTCAACGCAGGAGATTAAACAAGGAAAACCAAGTAAGAGGTCATGGACAACTGCCGAACTACTGTGAGAGAGATGAGTGAACCGTTCAGTACTCGAGTGAGATGAAGTTGTGTGTATGCGTGAGTCTAAGATGAGAGAGGTATGCGCGTATGTTTGGTGGGTGAATGAGATGAAAGCGTATGCATGTTCATTCAGTAGGTGAGTGAGATAAGAGAGGAGTGTGTGTGTGTGTGTGTGTGTGTGTGTGTGTGTGTGTGTGTGTGTGTGTGTGTGTGCGCGTGCGCCTATTCAGTAGGTGAGTGAGATGAGAGAGGTGTGTGTGTATGTGTGTCTGCGCGTGTGTAGGTCTGTTCATTAAATGAGTGAGCAGAGAGGTGTGTGTGTGTGTGTGTCTGTTCAGAAGGTAAGTGAGATGACAGGTATGTGTGCATCTCCTTTTAGTAGATGAGTGAGATGACAGGTGTGTGTGTGTGTGTGTGTGTGTGTGTGTGTGTGTGTGTGTGTGTGTGTGTGTGTGTGTGTGTGTGTGTGTGTGTGTGTGTGTGTGTGTGTGTGTGTGCATGCATGCACAAGTCCATTCATTAGATGAGTGAGAAGATAAGAGGTGTGTGTGTGTATATCCTTTCAGTAGATGAGTGAGATGAGTGAGATGAGAGGTGTGTGTGTGTGTGTGTGTGTGTGTGTGTGTGTGTGTGTGTGTGTGTGTGTGTGTGTGTGCATGCATGCACAAGTCCATTCATTAGATGAGTGAGAAGATAAGAGGTGTGTGTGTCTGTTCAGAAGGTGAGTGAGATGAGAGGGGTGTGTGTGTATGTGTGTGTACGTGTCCATGTGTGTGTGTGTGTGTATGTGTGCGTATGTCCATTCATTAGAAGGGTGAAAAGATAGAGGTGTGTGTGTGTGTGTCTGTTCAGAAGGTGAGTGAGATGAGAGAGGTGTGTGTGTGTGTGTGTGTGTGTGTGTGTGTCTGTTCAGAAGGTGAGTGAGATGAGAGAGGTGTGTGTGTGTGTGTGTGTGTGTGTGTGTGTGTGTGTGTGTGTGTGTGTCCCGTCAGCAGATGAGTGAGATGAGGGGTGTGTGCGTGTCTCCTTTCAGTAGATGAGTGAGATTAGAGTGGTGTGCATCTGAAGTTAAATATGTTAACAACATTACTGATTTATAAACAAACTATACTTGCAGAATGTCCTAATAACTGGAGTGTCCCATGCAAAGAGGGGGAAGGGAAGGAGTCATGCAAACACTGCAAACAACCCTTTCAAAGATTTGTTGTGAGCACTCTGATGCTGTACTTTATAGTGAGGACTTATTTTGCATCTTACTTTGAAAGATACCCTTCAGTGGATGGTTTCACTCACAAATAGTGACACCCCCCCCCCCCAAAAAAAATGTTCTACATAAACCCAAAACAAAGTATAAAAAATTCAGTGCAAAATGTCTTGGAAGGAAACTCCTTTGGAAAGGTCCAAGCCTTATTTCTGGTACTTTACAGAGACCCACAGAATAATTGTGTGTGTGTGTGTGTGTGTGTGTGTGTGTGTGTGTGTGTGTGTGTGTGTGTGTGTGTGTGTGTGTGTAAAATGCTCTAGTTGGGAATGGTAGGTTGGTTAATTAACTGGATGACAGATTAGGTAATTAACTTGTTTAGGCTCAGTCATTGGCTGTGGTGGTGCAGCGGTTAGCATTGTTACCTCACAGCATGAAGTTCTCTGGTTCGATTCTCAGCTGGAGCACCTTCTGTGTGGAGTCTGCATGTCCGACCTATGGTCGAGTGAACTTTAAAGACATTCAGGTAAGTGTATGAGTGTGTGCCTTCTGTTAAGGTTGGATGCTGGGCTGGTAAACTTGGCACCATAAAAATCCACTGCTAATCAATAGCAGGCTAGTGATCCGCTGTGTCAGCCCCTAAACTGGAAAAGCCAAAAGTTTAGGCTCAATCCCTGTGCCTTGATTATAGGAGACAAAAGTCTGAATATTCAACGCCAATTACCAGACTGTCAGCAGGGGTGCATTTTCAAGGAACTGTGAGTTCCAGAAGAAGGGAAGTTTACTGTTCCTCATGCTAAATCTGTTTTCAATGTGCAACTGTTTAGCAAATGGCTATCATCAGTGTTTGTGCTATACAATTTGAAAGCATTGTTAGTAGCACAACAGGTAGCATACCCCCCCCCCTTTGGTGCAGAAGGCTGAGGATTCTACTCTCACACCACGTAGATGGATTGCTGATATTGTGGTGCACTTTAAGGGGGAATGGAGCCATGGTGGTACAGCGGTAGCATTGTTGCCTCACAGCAAGAGGTTCTCCTGTTCGATTTTCGGCTTTAGCGCCTTCTGTGTGGAGTCTGCATGTTCTCCCCATGGTCGAGTGGCATTCAAAAGACATGCGTGAATGGGCATGCCTTCGCTGAAGGTTGGGCATCGGGCTGGCAACTCGGCACCATAAAAATCAACTGCCAATCATTAGCGGACCGGAGTTCCGCTGTGGCGACCCCTAACCAGGAAAAGCCGAAAAGACAAACAACAACAACAACTTTAAGGGGGAATGGGGTGTTGGATTCCTGAGTGTAGACTTCTTTGGATGAGATACCTATGAACCTGTTGACAGTTTGCCAGCCATTCCCTAATGCAATATCAAGAACTTGACATTTTTTTCATGTAACTTCTTCAAGGGTAGCAGGCATTGAATTTGTATATGAAATACTGAAATGTAAAGTTAATTGCCAGCAGCAACCTCTTCATTAGTTACAGATCTTTTTAATGTAGAATTACTCAGATGATGTTTACTTCTGCAGAGATTGAACATATTGATTGATCTTGGTGGATTGTAATGACAGAAATTTGAGTGACCTTTTATGGTTGAAATGTTTTGAAATGGGTAGCTTTGTTATTATTGGTTCGTACATGTTGTTTCATTGCTTACTGGGAAAATTTAAAACACACACTAACAAGTGGTGCTGTATTATACAAGAAATACAATTTAATACAATTACAAAGGTGAATAAAAAAACATGCATGTATGCATGGTCCTAAAAATGTGTGCAAAGGGCCTATGGTTTGAAAACAGCCCAGAGTTTAACTTAATTTGCCCCTCGCCAGATGCAGCTTTCTTGAATGTGGGTTTCAATTCCTAATCAATGAATGCTAATTTCAAGGGCAGAGAAGTTTACTGTTCATGCTACATCTGTTTTTGTCGTGAGACTGGAGTGTTTTCTAAGCAAATGGCTATCAGAGTTTGAGATATACAATTTGATATAAAGTTTTAAATTAAATGCAAATATCTCTAATCATTGCTGAAGTAAAGAAGAAAACAGTATGCACACTGACAAGTTTGAACAGTGTTTGTGGTAACTGAAGAGAAATAACCAAGTAATGAGACACTGGAATGGCTGGAGGAAGCTGCTGTTGGGGGGGGGGGGGGGGGCTGATCCATTACTCTGCCTAAGACCCCTTTCGAACATGATCCAGCCTTTGGTTGTGACAAAATGAGACACAGGCCGAAGGGAGAAAGGGAGACCTGGATTTGAGAGATAGCTGGTCCACTCATCATATACTCCCTTCTGACAAACTCAAGAACTGGAATCTGAAAAGTTAATCTCTCTTCCCAATCTTTTCTATCCTCCTCTGATTCATTCTTATAGTTATTGTGCAATATTTTATATGCCCTGCTAATTACTTCATGTTTTTAATCAGACACTTCTGTTCTAGATGCAAATAAAAACTCTACTGGAGAAGGCCTTTCACTTAGGATTCCCCTCCCCTTTCTCTTTGCCTACACTCTTATAACAATCCCCGATAGGGAAGGCAGTCTCTAGCTTGCAATCTAAATGTCTTTCTGGCCTCATCTCATTCTATTATCTTTCCCTCTCTAATTATTTCCTCCCAATACCTTGGTCCCTTTGCTAGTTTTTGCCAGTAAATTCCAGCCCCCTCTTGCTTATTCTCTGCACTCCTTACTGCATTTATCCTTATTGGCAAATCTCCTTTTCCATTCTTGCATTGGCTTAGTTTTTAGAATACGTTTTGCTACTTTATGAATATAATATTCTGTATGGCTGTTGTTATTCTTTTTAAAGATATGCATCCAAAGTTCCACTCTATTTCTTGAATTTTCCCCATGCTTCATCATTACCCCTTTCCAATTTGAATTATAACTTTCTACTTGCAAAAAATGTACAGTCCAAACGTTCCTCCACCTAAACAACACAGCAGTGAAATCCTGAGTAATGCCAAGGAGTTGTACAAGGTTTCTCTGATAAAAAATAAAATGTCTCATTCACATAAATATTAAAATTCACTTTAATAAAATAAAATTCACTTTAATAAAATAAACACTGATTAAGCGCTTTCATCCACTGCAATGTGGACTTCATCAGAATACATAGTGAGCAATTAATTTCCTTTAAATATCATTAAAGGCACCAATGGGATACTAGAGACCACTTTCTACTTGTGTTATGTACAAATCCCTTAAATGTGTAGCTCTAAAATATCCCTCCAAATCAGGTAATCCTAAACCACCTTGTTGTACTGGAAGGATCAACTTATCCCGCATAACCCTTGCCCTCTCATCTTCTCCCAGATAAATTCCTTCAACTCTGTTAATTATTGAGCACAACTTCTTCTCTTGTGAATAAAAATATGCCTGACCTGTATATAAAACTAAAGAGACAAATTATTTACACTTCTTATATCTTACTATCCCTATTCATAAATAAGAGATTCCAGTTTATCAGTTTTTATATTGTCTTTTGTTTAGTCTCTTCCCACATATCCTCAATTTATACAACAGAAACCTTTTTAATCAATACTCCTAAATACTTCATCTTATCGTGTTCCAATAAATATGGCTATTGCTGAACCAATACACATGTGGGTACATAATTTATGACAATAGCTTTTGTTTTACCTTCATTGATTTTATATCTCAAAGAGACTTGAAACTGTCTCAACATGTTCCACAAACTGAAATGTCCTTTCCTGGATTTATCAGACACAAAATAATATTGCCTGCAAATAAAGCCAACTTTTCTTGATTGCTATACTAATTATATCCTTAATTTTTGAGACCCTTATTTTCTTTGCCAAAGGCTCTAATTATAAAGCAAATAAAGGGGAAAGAAGACATCCTTGCCTGCTTCCTCTTATCAAAGAGGAACCCTCCCATTTTAATTCTTGCCCACCATTCTTCATACATCCTCCTAATTAACCTTATTATTAACAGGGAATGCAAATCCTTCCATTGTCCTATTCATAAAATCACCGCTTACTCTGTCATATGCTTTCTCTACATCAAGATCCACCAACAACGGTGGCATTTTCTTACATTCTGGTTCCCTCTTGATCATCATTGTTCTATTAATGTTGTCAAATGTTTGCCTCCCCACACAAAACCACATTGATCCATATCTATCGGTTTTGTTAACACCTTTGCCATTCTTTTGGCAACTACAGACAAGCACTTTGTAATCATGGTTTAAAATTGAAATGGACCTATACGAAACTGGATCTGATGGGTCTTTCAAGTCTTTAGGTATTACAGCTGTGACAAAAGGAGGTCCTGCCAGCACAGCTAGCTGGAATTTTGTAAATAATTATATGTTATTTGTGAATATCAAAATAATCTATGCAAGATCCTTGTGTTACAAATGTATTAGAACTGTATGTCATGTGTATACCAAACTGCTTTGTACAGAAGTTTGTGTTGAAATGGTATTTGTGAAGTGTTATGTTTAAAATGTATCCACAGTGTGCCCTACTAGATGAGAACAGAAATGTACATGCACTACTGTAACTGTTTAAATATATATTTTTTTAACATTGGAAACTGGAATACAGGAGGTTAACCTCAGTCTAACTAACTTTAGAAAAATATCTGAGATGAAATTACGTTATAGGCTATGCCATAAAGATGTTTCAGTGCATCTAGAGACACAAAGTCTGTACTAGTAAGCTTTCTGTATTGTCTTTAGGTTGAACTAATCACTACTTTGGAAGCATGAAGGAATGTAATTATTTTATGACTTCCAGCATCTCCCAAAGATCTGAGCAAAAGCTCTTGTATGAGTATTTTTACAAGTAGATGCTAAATGCTACCAGCTGCCAGAAATGGGGGTTTTGGCCAGAGAACTAGAAGTCAGGTGACCAGAAATTATGTCATTCTGCAAGATGTCCCAGCAGTAATATTTTAGATATTACTTTGAGAAGTCTTTTAGTAAGACAATGCATTCTGCATTCTGTCTTGGACCTGGCAACAACAACATGAAGCACCATTCACCACATCTGCCTTGCTCTAATAGTAAGTTACTAGGGAATAGTAGAGTTCTCTTAAAGATTCAGTCAGGAATACAGCAAAGCTTAGTTTAGGCTTTTTTCTTTATTTCTGTGAGCCTGTACTGCAATGTTATTTTAAATATTTCCTGTGATTTTGAACTCTGTCACTGTGAATATATATATTTTTATCATTTATTATTAAATATATTTAAACCTTTGTCAGTGTAGCTGATCTGTTTAGAGATATCTACGTTTTGAGAGTACTTGCATATTTATTTAATGACACTGTGTGGGCCACTCCTAATAGCCTTGCTCTTGGTCAAACTACCATTTGTGTTGTATTAATATTACACAGTAAGATTGGACACCCTTTGTTAAGGACCTTGGGGTAGCTGGCAGGACTGAATGGTGGCAGTGAAAACTACCTTATAGTCTGGGCAGAAGGGGGCATAGCTAGTAAACCTGTGCCAGCCTTTCCCAGGTGTGTGTGTGTGTGTGTGTGTGTGTGTGTGTGTGTGTGTGTGTAAATCAAACCTCAAAGAGGGTGTGTGTCAGTTACTTGGGCAGGGACATGAAGCACTTGTTGGACAGAGAGGGTGCTGGAGGTCTTGGCTTGGTCACTCGGCTGACATTTCAACTCTATAGCTGTGCCAGTGGGGAGTATTACTGGGGATCTGGAGGAAGAGGGAGAAACCAGCCCCGGGCTGACTGTGATCTCTGTGTGCTCTTAAGGGAAGCTGAACTTGATGCAGAGAGTTGCATCTGGAAATACTGTGTATACTCATTATCCTCTCAGTGAACATCCCCCACTGTTGCCAGTGGTGAGGATTGAGGGTCCTTGATTACTGTTTGACAGTGGTGAGTTGTCACAACAGCCAGGAAATATTTCTTCAAAGATGTTGAGGTGCTTCCCTGCTTTTAAAATACTGTTAAAGGATACTTTCCAGATTTTTATCACTTTCTTCTCTTTTAACTTCCTAAACTTCCACAGGAATACCATCTGCTCTTGGAGACTTTCCTATTGATTGATTATACATCACTGCTTTTATCTCATCTCCTCCTATCTTAACTGTTAATTGTTGAGCCTCGACTACCTCTAACCTTAGCATACTTTAGTCTTCCATAAATATTCCTGAAAGTGCTCTTTCCTGATTTTTATATTTCTCTGCTTTACATACATTTTCATAAAATTTGCAAAACATGTCTGATGCCTCTGCAGGGTCACTGGTTATTCTTCTTGTTATAGGCTTCCTAAGTATGGGAAAAAACGTTTCTACTTTCTGGTGCCTATGTCATTGCACTAAATGTTTTTGTGCCCTGAAGTCATTATCAAAAAACACTTGCTTAACAGCAATCTGTCTAAAGTCATGCATATTATCCAGATACTCCCTTATTTTGTCTTTAGCACTCTGCAACTGCACCTCTTCTTGTTCTTTCAGATTCCCCTTATTCTGTAATACTTTAACATGTCAGCCCCTATAAATAATTCTTTGCAATTACTTTAATAACTATTACTTCTTAACAATATCTGTCTTTTATTTCTATCCTCTTTTTTTAAACTCCATTTTCATTTTATACCATTCTCTGGCAAAACCTTCTGACGAAGTATCTGTCTTTCCTAATAACTAAAATAATTTCCACTACCTATTGCTTAAGTACCTCTCTTTTTTAACAGGTGGGAAAGCATCAGTGTCTCATTTTACTTCATTAACCTGTAATTTTATCTTAGTTGTTATTGGTGCATGATCTGAAATAAGTATTGGACGTGTGTTGAAGCTTTCAATTAAATGCATATGTTTATATGAAATATAATTTCTATCTAGTTTAGCTCAGTTACTGCAGCTTGGGTAATATGTACATTTTCTCTGAGTCCATACCACTGAATTCATGTCTTCCATACCAAATATTTTCATAAAGTTCTTCAGAAATTCAGGTCGCCCAGACACATCCTCACTGTTGCAAATCAAGTTCTAGTCCCCACCTATAAGTAATAGTACCTGCTGAAAGCTTATTATTTCTAATAAAAAAAATTTTAAGCTCCATAACAGCAGTTTCTGGGTAATATAAAATACATGCCAGCATAGTCCTCCTCCCTTGCCAATAGCCCCTTACTACCACAAATCTACCATTATTATCTTTTTTCCCTCTTCTATAACTATTGGAGCTCCTCTAGTAATTAGTATAATTACTCCCCTTTTTCACTGCTCCTGATATTCTGCTGAATATCCATCCTGAAATCCTTTCTTTATCAAATTTACACACTAATTTCTTTCCAAATGTGGCTCCTGCAGCATAGCCACCTGTACTTTGCATTTGTTAAAACAATTCAATATTCTTGCCTTTTTGTCTATTACCTGTAAGGTCATTTTTGTTCCAAAATAATATGGATAGTTTAGCTATTATAATAAGTTATTCTTCCCACCTAGTATACATAACAGCTGTTTTGAATGTGTATTTCTAAGTTTTGTGTTACATCCACACACTATTTGGCATGTTGATCTTTTATACAGTTATTTCTTATCATCTCCACTTGAATCTATGTCACATTTTTAAAAATTTTTGGTTTTAATGAAAACCCTCAAAAAAGTACATTTTCAAAATGTTCCAATAACATATTCATTTAGAACAAACACAATAAACTATGTACGTCTTCAAAAAATGAAGTTTAACCCACCTGATTGGTCAACTTCCCCAAATCAACAGCTGCACCCACAGACACTACCTAACCAAAAATGAAGGTTACCCATGGTAAAGTGCATGTTACAGATTGTACTCTCACTTACACTGATTTCTCTGTTCTTTTATCTCTGTTCCCTTCCCAGATGTAAAAACGGGTTGTATGCTTTCAGAAAACATTAACTTTTTGCCTTCAGAAATCGTACACTGACCATCTTTAAATAAAACTGACTTATACACTGTTCTATTAAATGGGTTGATGTATTAGAGGCTCATAGGTAAGTATTAGGCTAACTGCTCCTTTGGGCCATTTTAAGCCTACACAATTTCACTTTTTGTGCTTGAAATAACCTATCCAATTTGGTTATAGACTGGCTTTACCCATCCCATGGTCAATAATTAGTTATTACCCTAATGAGAATGCATGGAATAAAGCATTTAGGAGCTGCTTCTGTTCATTAGTAGTACAGAGGGTAGTCCTGGAGTAAATTTTCTGTTTTCCATCCACAAATCTAAGCTGCACTTAAATATGGGCAGAGATTAACTTTATTTTATGTGGATGGGGAGTCTGTTCCACAATAGTGGTATCCTCTGTGAGATATACCTATCCAGCCAAACCATTCTGTTGATGTTGCAGAAGAGGTTCTGATCCCTAGGCCAAGTATTTCTAATGTCATTTAACTTGCTGATGTACAGTAAATCCATCAGTAATGGGTTAACAGTCTGTAAGAAAGCGAGTATAGTGACAGGGCTTTGCGTTGGTCCCTGTAGGACATTTTGTTTAGGCCTTGTATCCTTTTAATAAGGTATCTCTGTGGGTGTTCTAGTTGTTGCATATGTCTGGACAGATACATGTCAAAGGAGGCATTATATTCAGTGATTGGCTACTGAGGGCTGAGTAAAAGGGGACAATGGCAGCCCTAGATCTAGACACAATCTTGTTATTTACAATTTGTGTAATACAGAATTACTTTCTTACGATGATAGACACATGTTGTTCAAAAGTTAATGCACTGTCCACTTAAGTTCCCAAATCCCAAACACCTGGGTCAACTTTTAGGAGTGTATTGTCAATGTGGTAGTTCCCTGAGGTAGATGACTTCCTAAGGGATACAATAATGCATTTTTTGGCATTTGGTTTCAGTCCATGATTTTGACACCAGTTATTTATTTGAGACAAGTCTTTCTGCAGGATAGCTAAATCATTTGGGGATTCAATGATTACTCCTAGCTTACAGTCATCTGTAAACTTAGTCAGCTAGAGCCCTTTAGTATTGGAATTTATTTCCGAAAACTAGATGCTAAACAGGAGAGGTCCCAGCACAGAGCCCTGGGGGACTCCAATAGTGACTGGTCTCTATGTGGAGTTAACTTCCCCTGTTCTGATTATCTGTTCAACTGGCTTCGATTCTTAACCCACTGAACATTTTCTAAAGGAAAATAAAAGCTAATATCATAACATATGCAAGCAACCTGGCACTGCTCATGGCCTTCATTGTTTTGTCTTATTTTTCAAGCCTACTTGCTTACAGAAAACACTTGTTTTTAGATTAACCAGACATTCACCCATGCAAAAAAAAAAAAATGATAAAACATCTCAACTTTACATAATTGGTGCACTTTTACAGGCCATTCCCCACCCCAACAGCTCAAGATTACAGCACAGACAGAAGCCAACAGTAAACATTGTCTAACAGTGGATATAAAATCATAAATTCGCCCTGGGCTAGCTCCTGTGTCTCCTATAGACACAAGCCAACAGTAAACATTCCCTAACACCCCCCACATATAACCTTTAGCAACCCCCATACCACACCCCTCCTAACATACCCCTCAAATTTAGATGTGCATGTTACAAGGGGATGCAAATGAACTGGGGTGCATGGCTAGGGCTTATAAAGAACCTGGTGGTCTTTAGCTAGTATATGACCCTATGAACCCATATTAACAAACTTGTTTTTGTCCAGCCGTTCTTCTCTTTTTACATTGTAATGCTTATATTTCATAAAACTAAAAAAAAGTACCCATTTAATATATTTATCACATACAATCACTGAGAAGACTCAACTTCGCCCCATTTAGGATAACCCTGACTACATACTATACAAATCCGCTTTACTATATAACATGCAGTTTACATCATGAAATGTTTTATACAATTACTATTAAGAACAAAAGTTGTTTTACATGGTTACTTTTTCCCCTTTCAATCTCCTTCTAAACAATGATGACATTTTATTCTTACAAATCCATATTTCACAGATGTGATTGATGCTTTATAATCTCATATTTATTCAATAATTTCAGTGCTGTTGGTCTTCTTCCTGTTCATCTCCATCTCCCAACACCAGATTCTGATTCAAGTACAATGTATTCCTTATTCTTCTAGTCAGCTCCTGTGATTTTTTTTTTCATCTCTCAAGCATTTTCCCTTGGAACAATGGAAAAGATATCAGTGGCAATGTCTCCTTTTGAGACTTTTTGCCAGAAGAATGAGAAGCAGAGTTTCCTTCTGTTTGATAGCTCACTTTTTGTTGGATAAACATTTGCATTTCCTCCTTAGCCTGTTCTGCATCAAAAAGTGTCTTTGATCCTCCAGGAAAAAAATCTAAAGACAGCTAGCTATAGCAGCTTAAATTTCACACCTGCTTCTCAACATTCCTTGATTGCTGGGATACATTTGCTTATCTTCTGCCTGGTGTGCAAGGAATAATCATTTGCTCTTCTCCCACAGTTTTGTCAGGATCAACTCTTTCTGCTGGTATGACTGCATCTTTACTAAATACAGCTCTTGGCTGCTTTCTCGAGGCCATGTTTGGAGCATATACTTGATGCACCCTTTCAGTTAAGAAATCGTGCTGTGGAATACCATTCCAGTAGCTTATTTGTGCTTTCATAAAATTAATACAGTCTGCTCCTTCCAGTTTTCCTTTTAGTTTCTCTGATACAGCAGAAAATCTCAAGAAGTCTACTACTCAACCAGGTTTTCTTCTTTTCAGCCTCAACATTTTTAGTTTTATCATTTCATCTGAATAGATAGTTGAAGCTTTTTCTAATTTTCCAGTCTTTTGTTATTTGAATTGAAATAGTCCTTCAATGTTTCACTTATTTTAATCACCTCTGAGTACAGTTGTTTAACTTTTTCCTCTAAATTACTGGAAGACATCTCCTGTACCAAAGCTAGAGCTTGTATCACTTTGCTGAGCGGCTGCAGAATTATTCACAGTGTTTTCTCTTTACCTTTTCTAGTTGATCTTTCAGGTTCTCTAAATTTCTTCTTTGCTAGTATGCAGGCAGGGTACGTATTAGTCAGTAACTGAATTTTACTCAAGCTGATAAAATTACTAGCTCTTATTTCTAAATTTCATTTTTCACATTGGGAGAGATGAAATGTAGCACTGATCAGTGTGCAACCATCTTGGAAGTCTTCCCACATAGCTCTCTCCTGGAGAGACTATTTTTGAACCTATTTTGCTTGCAGTTTCACATGCCACACGTCATTATGTAAATATGTAAGTATTTACTGCAAAAAAAAAGTGTCAAAATTATCAAGTTGGAATTCAGTTCATACCATTAAAAAGAAAATAAATGAAGATTTACAGTCGGCCCTGATGTTTTCTCCTCCTCAACTATCTAAATCATAATTCCACATTCCTTCTTAGTGACATTTAAAATTTCAAGCAGCTATAGCTTCTTTAAGGAAAGAGCAATTCAACCACTCCAACAGTATTCTATTAATGAGTTACACTCCTGCACGCTCAGGGTATATTTTATTTTAATTGCAGAAAAGCTCTGAAATAAACAGGGCAGACTGGCACGCAGATGCAGCAAAGCAGAAGGCACTTGCAGTAATGGTCTGGCTTGAGCACCTGTGACTCCTGTACAAGTATCATTCCAAACAGCTGAGATGATTCCCAACACCTCTGACAGTATGTGACATTGTTTGTGGACAACTGAAAACAAAGCCACTAAACCACAAACAAATACACACACAAAAATTTTAGTAAGCAAGAGGTGTAACTATCTGGTCTCGGCACCTTCAGGGAGATCAAAGTTACTTAAGAAACTCAATATAAGAGGACAATTAGAGTTTACATGTTGTAGATGGTGTACACTGAACCACCTTTACTTTCTGGTAACAGCAGCTCAAAGTGGTTATCCTACAAATCATCTGATTTGGACTGCCATTTTGACATGCTTTCATTTTATAAAGGATATAGTTCACAAACCTGTCTTCAGTTCTTTCTGCATTAAGGCAGACAGAAAATGCTTTAATTCCAAGGTAAAACACATTCAAAAATAATCAGCCTGATGTTTTAAATACTAATGTTTATGTGGACTGTCAAATAAGCTGTGTGTGTCATGTCTGCAGTTATTCTTCATTCAGTGCTGCTTTGACAAAGTGGTCCTGAATTATACCCAGAAGGACAGTAGCCCAGAAAAGGTAAATGCATGTGGAAAGGGCACGCACCACTTTAAAAGCAAATGATCTGTAGACCAAATAACTCACTTGTATTCATAACAGACTTACAAGGGCATCATTTACTTAGATGAAGCATCCACACCACTCTATGGATGGCCTCAAAGGGTGTCAGTAGATCTGTTAAAACAAGGGAAACTTTATTTTCATTGCTATTCTAAACTCTACACAGAAAGTACACTTGTATAAAATCTTACCATAACAGTAGATGTCTTTCTCTTCACTGTAGCAGTATTCCTCACCTTAGCGATCTCCTGCCAAGGATAGCCTGATGCCCGGACAGTTTACCAAAGCCTTTAGATCTTGTGTGTGCCATACATCACATGTATGCTCCCCGCACAGGATGTAGGGCATAAATGTGACATATGAATGCAGTTATCTAGAACTGAATTGCCCCAGAAGAAAACTGTCTCTATGAAACAAAGGAGGCTATGCACACACAGAAGGAGAAAATGCAGATGGAGGAGGTAGACCCTCAGCCACAAGGGAAACCAAACAAAACCCAAGAGAAGAAACAGAGGGAGGAGGGAGGGAGTGAATACTGCAACTGTGAAGAGAAGGACATCTATTGTTATGGTAAGATTTTACACAACTGTACTATGTCCTTCCATATGACTGTTGCAGTATTTTTCACCTTGGGGCGAGTACAAAAGCTCAAAAAAAAACGTTTGGGAGGTGGAAGGCTGGGAACAGCCCTCAATGAACTCATGCAGAATGGCTCTAACAAAGCCTGCTCTGGCCCTAGAAACAATATCCAATTTATAATGCTTAGGAGAGGTACTCACTGAAGACCAGGTAACAGCTTCAAGGATGGAATTGGTGTCCAACCCCTTGAAGAAAGCAGTAGAAGAGGCAAAACCCTAGTGGAGTGAACTCTGACTGAAGTAGAATGACACTTGCCATAAAAAATAACAAAAGGAAATGGCCTTAAAAATCCAGAAGGAGATGGTTTGCTTAGGAACAGCCAAACCCAATATCCTGGGATGAAATGAAACAAAAAAGCTGACCAAACTTATGAGTGGCCTTAGTTTTATCCAAATAATACCCAAGCTGTCTGTGCAAATCAAAGGTATGAAGGACCTTTTCACTAGGAGACCGAGGAGAAAGAAAAAAGGAAGGGAGTTATGCTGCCTGATTCAAAGACAACTCATTAACAACCTTGGGCATAACAGAAGGATTAGTATGAAGGGATACCCTACCCCTGTATTAAAAAAAGGAGAGATGGCCATAAGGGCCTGAAGCTCAGAAATCCCTTCAAGCAGAAGTAAGAGCAAGCAACAAGACAGTCTTCCAGGTACAGTGTTACAGAGAAGCTGAACCTGCAGGTTCAAAAGGAGTCTTTGTCAATTTTTCTAAAACAAAATTAAGAACCCAAAGAGGAAGAATAAGCTTCCTTGGAAGCCAAAGATGCATGACACCTTTAGGAAAATGTTTGCCTTCAAACCAGGAGGCCAAAGGAGGATTCAAGGGCAGATAGGCAGAAATAGCTGACAGATGGGGCTATAGAGAAGAACAGGCCAAGCCAGAATAGAGCAATGCACACAAATAAAACAGAACCAGAGGGGGCCCCCCACTGAAAAAGGGTCTTGGTTAGAAGCATGGCACCAGATAGAAAATCTCTTCCATTTGGACCAATAAGACTTTCAGGTTCCAGGTTTTCCTGCCTGCTGTAAAACCCTGAGCACGTTCTTAGAAAAGAGGTGCCTAAAAGGGATCACAGCCCTATCACCTACAGTGTTATTTGAAGACTGGACAGGTAATGATGTACGAGTGACCCCTTTCCTGTGTGAGGAGGTCCAATCAGTGAGATAACTTGTGCTGATTGTTCCTGGCCAGATGCATTAAGGGGGGAACCAGTGCTGTCTTGGCCAAAAGGGAGTCACAAGCAAGATTTTTAGGGAGTCCAGCTGATTCTTCTGCAGGACTCTTGGAAGTAGGGGAAGGGGAGGGAGGGAAGGCAAGGCATAGAGAAACATCACTTCCCAAAGAAAAGAAAGGCCGTCCATCTTCCATGCCAGATGTCATGACAATCTGGAAAAAAAAAAAGAGGGAGCTGTCTGTTCAGAAGGGAGGGAAAAAGATCTACCAGAGGAATACCCCACTGATGGATAATGTCCAGAAACATGTCTTTGTGAAGTATCTATTCCTGAGCCTGTGTTTTGAACCTGCTCAAAGAATCTGCCACTTGATTGTGCTCTGAAGGAATGCATACTGCCTTAAGAGTTAACTAATAACTGAGAGCAAGATCCCAGGACTGAAGAGACAGCCTGCAGAGCAGGTAAGACTTTGCACCTCTGTTTGGCAACATACCACATCACTGTGGTGTTGTCCGTGTAAACCTCCAGAGGGCTTGGGCAGAGCAGGGGTGAAAAAACTGAAGGGTCAGAATCAGAGCTCTTGTCTCTTTGATGTTGATATGGCCTGACTTCTGATGGGAGAGCCAGAGACCTTGAACTTTCAGATGACCACAGGAAGCCTCCCAATACACATCTGAAGCATGGGTAAACAGTTCTTCAGAAGGAATCAAGGGAATCAGAGGCTGAAAGGGCAGGCCAAGGTTGATAGTAATTTGCTGAATCCAACACTCAAATTCCTGCTTTAGACAAGGAAGGAGGGGCACTCTGAAATTGAGCAGGTGAAAATGCTGAAGCCAAACTGACTTGAGGTACCACTGAAGCGTCTACATGTACAGTCTGGCAAGAGAGAGCACTGGAATAGAAGAGGCCATGAATCCCAGGGCCCGAAGAAATTCTCTGGCAGGAATAGCAGGCAGAGGAAGAACAACCTGAAAGAAAGCTATCAAAGGGAGAAGTTTTGGAGGTGGAAGAGGCCAACATTAGCACTGTCTTAATCCCACAACCCAGATACACATGATCTTGACAGGGAGTTAGGGCAGACTTTTGGAAAGCTGACAGTGAACCCCAGACTCTGGAGGTAACAGGGAACTGGGACAAAGTACTCTGAAGCAAAAGGTCTTCTAGATAAGGAAAAGCTGAATGCCTTGAAGACTACAAAAGGCAATCACAGGAGCTAGGAATTTTGTGAATACCCTTGGGCAGTAGAGAGGCAAAGCAGAGAAATGAAAATGAGAGGAAGAAAGAAAGGAACATAAAAACTTCCTGAAAAGAAGGTAAGCATCCTTCAGATCCAAGAACACTAGAAAAGCCTAGGGTAGTACAAGAGGAAAGAGAGTTTGTAGAGTAAGCATCTGAAAAGAAGGAATCTTGAGAAAGGTGGTGAGCAAGTCAAGATCCAGAACCAGGATTTCAAATGCCCTTCTTTTGAGGACCAGAAATATCCTGAAATAAAACACCTTTCCTACTTGTAATGGAGGGACAGGTTGAATAGTTCCCTGGTCTCCTAGGGACCCAAAGACCTCTGAGAAATGAGGAAATTGTTCCAGAGGAGGTTGGGGAATCCCTGAAAAGCAGGGAAAAACTTCCACACCATGAAGTAACCCTGATGGATGCCAGATAGAACCCAAGAATCTGGGGTGAAGAGATGCCAGTTTGGAAGGCAGAGGGATAGCCGAAGGGATAAGGGAACCTGGCTGAGTGGCAGGTGGGCAAGATGTCAAACAGAAGAAGCTTGTCAGGTAAAGGATGCTTCTGAACTACAGATGCCTGAAAAAACTTAGCAGGAAGAGCTCGCCTACCACCCTTCCTGCCTTTAGTGGCCTGACGAGGCTGCTTGTGAACAAAAGCAGACCTAGTAGAGTAGTTCCTCTGGAACCTAGGGTTGGGGACACAAAATATGTTTATGGCCCTGAAAAGCTTTACCGTTTTACTGAAGAGACTTGAACATAGCAGCAGCAGCAGTAGTCCCAAGGGCATTTATATTATCCAAAGGAGCATCCAACGACTTGACCTTACTGTTTTTGGGTAATGACTGCAGGTGAGGCCAACAGTAACCCCTTATGACAGACCCAAAGGCAGCAGCAGCAGCAGCATCATAACTACACCTGATACAGTGATGATCCATCTGTGTGGGAGAACCCAAATTAGATAGAGCAGAAGATTTTGCTTCAGAAGATTTTGCTTCAGAATCAAGAAGGTCAGAAATAACCTGACAAGCCTGGACAATCAAGACCAGAGCATATCTGGCTATCTGGGTCTGGCAATTGATGGTGGAAAAGGCCAAAGTAGAAGCAGTATAAACCTTCTTACCAATTCTCTCCATTGCTCTACTGTCCTTATCTAAAGATATAAGCTTGGAAGAGGGCAAAAGTTTAGAAGGCTTTTCAGAGAAGACTGACACCACAGCATGGTCAGCAGAAGGAGACTTAAAGATCTGACAATCTTCAGAAACCTTACAGAATCTGTCAGACTTGTTTGGAGCAGATGGACGAGAATCAGGAGACTCAGAAGCAGCTATGAAGGTGTCTAACAAAGCAGACAAATCGGAGGTGCTGCAGAATTTTTAGGAGTGTCCACCTGAAGTAGCTCATAACACCTTTTCTGGATATCAGACACTTGATAAGAATCCCACATAAAGTATTCCATCATTCTAGTTAAATTGTCTCCAAAAGATAATTACTCAAAAGCAGACTCTGAACTAATGAACTCTTCTTCATTAGAACCATAACCCAAAGATGAAGGCATCTGGGAACAGTAAGACATGGACTCATCATCAGACTCTGAATCCTCATCTAAGGAATTGGGTTCCCTAGTCCATTGGGAAGGAATTGACGTCCAAGGGGTGTAAGCACAGAAACCCCTTGGGGAGGTTTCAGGGCCATTAAGGCATTAAACAGGCCCTGAGTAAACTCCTCCCATTCTCATTGAGGACACTTAGGGTGTACACAAGTATACTTAGTTTTCTTCTTTTTCTTGGAAGGGACGTCAGCCCTAACAAACACCAGAGGTTCCATCCCTTTACAATATTCAGTAACAGTACCTGGAACTTCTTTCCTGACCAGACTCTGCATAACCCTCTAGGGCACTACAAGATAATCAACAACAGTCCCCCCTCGACATCTGGAGCAGATGCCTGCAAAGTCTCAGAGGACATGCAAAGGAAGGAAGGATCCATGCTGGCTTCTGATGGGGTTATAGCACAGGAATCTGATGTAGAAACAGAACAGCCTACAGAACTATCACCTGCTTCTACAAAAACATCCAGTGGAGGCTGGACAGTCAAAGAGTCTGGATGAGATTTCTTGGCTTTCTTCTTACTAATGATACCTTGGGGTTAGACTATTCCACCACGCTACCTTGGGCTAACAGTTTAAGCCTCTGGTTCTCAAGATAGATGTACAGGGAAGACAGCCAACTTCTAAGAGTTGTAGGGACAAACACTCTACAAATGCTACAGGATTTATGGTTGTGGGAAGCACCCAGACAAAAAAGACACTGTTCATAACGATCCTTATGGGGAATCTGCCTCCCACACTGACATTTTCCCTCCTTTGATGACATGTACTCTAGGGAACCAAAAGAAAAAGAAAAAAATACCCCAACAGGGAACTTATCTGATGAATAGGTACTCAACACAGCAAAAGGGCATTCAGACTGACATGTGATGATGCCATTTGGATTGGTGGCAATGAAGTTTTGGGCAACTGCGTTTGTACATCACCTTTATGTCTTACGTGCTGTATGGGCATCATACGTGTGACATACAGTGTGTCCAAGATCTAAAGGCTTTGATATACTGATCAGATGTTGTGCTATCCTTGGAAGGAGATCCTGAAGGTGAAATATACTGCAATAGTGATCTAGGAGGACATCAAATAACCAAGAATTAACCTGTGAGACATTTGCATTCTTCATATGGACCTATTTATTTGATTTTGCTTTTGTTTACAAGGTTTATCCAACTGTGTTTAGTCAAAAAAACCTTTTCAGTAAAGGCCCAGGGAGAAAAGCTCCTACATACTACAAACATTTAGTAATATACAAGAGCAGACATTAAGCAACATACATTCACAATCGCACATACGTTTGCTAATTAAATTACATCCATATAATATAAAGGACACTATTACAACATAAAATCTGCTTCTGCAGATATTAGATGCTGAACGTTGATCATTCGAAGAGGTGTATTAGTGGATTTATCAAACCGAAGACAGATGTGATTAGAGATTACAAATTCAAAAAAAAGGAAGTAATGGAAGGAACTTGGTAGTGCAGAAAATGTGAATAATGTAGGCTAAGAGGTTTGGTATTAAGGAAGTTCAGAGTCAGTTGTATATGGCTATCATAAACTTATCATTATTATTATTACTTATTTATCATAAAGTTGGTTTCATGGTAAAGACAGCACTTTTCATGTGGTTTTAGCACTTACCATGCATTCAGACCTGAGGAAAACTACGGAGGAGAGTGTTTCCATATTTATAAGACACAAGATTATTTCTAGCTACCTCTTTGTTAACATACCCCACCATATAGGCATCCAAGGAACACTGGGAAAAAACTGGGTTGAGTTGCACAGCTACGATTATAAAGACTTTGGTGGTTGTTCGCTTAGTATAAGCTTATGAACCTATAAGGTTTATATTAGAAGTCTAGAGGTGGGGTGATGAGCAGTGTTGCAAAACTATGAATATGGCTGGGAGAAGCTAGTAAACCTATTCAAGTACTGGTGAAAACTGGCTGTGGGGCACAGAGAAATGGTCTGAGAATACACCAAGCTGAAGATTACACTGGCATTTATCATGGAGTTAAATAGAAACAGATCCATTGGTTTTACAGGTGAAGTCTTAATTGTGTTAAAAAGTTTATATTCGGAATGGATTTCAGTGGTAGAGGGCTGTAGTTCTATAGTTCAGATACACTGTTTGAATACAGTGTCATCAGCAGTATTGGATGATTTGGCTGTAGCAATTTTTCACTGTAGCATACAATTCTATTGAAGTCCTGCTGCATTAAGTTGTTAAGGGCTTGGCAAATTTCTGGCTAATGGAGAAGTAGGTATATTGCAGTTAGCTGAGAAAGAGCTAGGTGATGTGGCATTTCTAACCAATTTAATTTCCTGAGTGCTATAGGTGTTGGTGTGTTCTATTACTATAGTTTACTGCAATATGGCTATTTTATTATAACAATGCTAAAGTCTGGACAGTTGGGAAACTTGGAAATTAGGAAAGACTGGGGCAGCACAGAGGGGAAATGACAGTAAGACAGTAGAGGCTATAGTTCTTCTGGCCATGAGAGCATATTTTAAATTCTACTTCAAAAACCTATGCCTGACTAATAAAGCAGCTTGCCCTTGATGAAAGAAACAATACAGAGTGTCATAAGTCAATTTAATGTTAGGGGCTTACCTTCACGGGCAGTAGTGAATCACTTGTTAAATAGCAACCACATGTGTGCGCCCAGCCTTTGGGGGGGGGGGGGCAGGAGGCAATCACACTGGTCATGTACTATCCACGACCATAAATAAGAGCTACACCATCTTTTGGAATTAGCTGAGGATCAACTCACATAACATCATATCACCCCTCCCTCCCTCAATGTTTTAAAATAAAGTGCATCACAACATTTAAATCTATTATTTTGCAAGCACACTTAAAACTTACTACAGCCCTCACAATAAAGAGTGCTGACAGCTGGCAGATGTGAGGAGGCAAAGAGGCAAAGGCAAAAGACAAACAAATAGTGTTACTTTTAGCTCTGCCAGAATGCTATACAGAGTTAAAGAGTACCTTTATGGTTCTATTGTTTATGCACATGACAAAGGCTTTTAAGGTATCCAAAACTATAGCAGTTAATACAGGGATTAAAGGAACTTAATGCTAGGGGCTTAGCTTCAAGGGCAGTAGGGCAGCAAAGTGTTGCAGCATTTAACATTGTCACCTCGCAGCAAGAGGTTCTCCAGTTTGATTCTTGGCTGGGGTGCCTTCTGTGCGGAGTCTGCATGTCCTCCCTGCATGTGTGTCCTCTGGGCGCTCCAGTGTCCTCCCTCATTCCAAAGACATGTGTCTAGAGCATTTCTCCCCGGGTCTCCGCTGAAAATAGGCTTTGCCCTAATCAGACTATCCTGGGCAACAAATGTTAAATAAATAAATAAATTTGCTGCTGATAAGCTTCATTCTGTGGTTGGATTGTTCCACTGTGCACTAGAACACTAAGTGATTATCATTTATGCTCTCAGTCACATTTGAAAAAGAGTACATCTCTCTTCTGGGCTTACCTAGCAAGCAAAAAAATAAAATAAAATAAAGCAACAAAAAAAAAAAAGCTCCTGAAGCAGAATACTGATATAAACTTCCATCTAGGCCACCATACAGAGATCCAAAGCCATATGTTCCACAAAACAGGAGACCTACCATAGCAGAGATAAGTATCAAGTGACAGCGCATGGAAAACACCTTTTCTTTTATTCACTCTACAAAACTGGTTGACACACTAATACATAAAATGCTTAGAATGAGAACTAGGGCCTCCAAGGAACCCTAAACCTGCAAATACTGAACCCATCATGTCTGCTGTTGGACCACATGAATTCTGAATATAGTTAGCATTGGAATAACCACTGTTACATGGCAGACCAGTTGCAACAAAGATGAGCCAAGATGAATCTGCTACTCACAGCTGTTACCGCTGCATATAGAATAGGCCTTTTCTTCATCTATGTCCAGCTTCAAACCTGGCAACCAGATGTACTGAGTGGCTTCTGGATTTGACACTTTCTGACTGGCATTAACACACTGAAAATACAGCAGATGACTGGCTTCTTTTGTTGTGCTCACTGATTCACTGATGGCTGCTAAAAGCCAATTATCATATTACAGGAACGTGAAGCGAATTGTTACCAGTGCGGTGAATTTCATAAAAACACTTTGGACAAAAAAAATGCAAAAAGGAAAGGGGAAGAGATAAAAAAAAAAAAAACACGTATGTGAATCTGCAGGTAAATCACCAAAAGTTCCCGATTTTTACATGGATGAAAATGTAGTACCTTGGGAAGAGGAAAATGTAACATAACCACATGGAGTTACTGCATGAAAGTTAAATGATGCAAACTTCTGACATCAATAACTTGCCCTGGTTTTTTGAAATAAGAAATGGGAGTAAAATCCACACACCACAGACTTAAACATAACATACTGGGGGTTTCTGTTACAAAGCAAGATTCTTGCATCCCTGTCAGTGGTAGACTGTTGTAAAAGAGGTGCATAGAAATGTCAGAAAAAAATGTTTGTGAATCAGTTCATAAAGAGCCCAAATGGACCAGCTTAAAAATGCAACATTCTCTCTAGATAATTGTCTTTTGGCTTTTCCCAGTTAGGGGTTGCCACAGCGGAACTCCAGCCCGCTAATGATTGGCAGTGGATTTTTACGGTGCCGAGTTGCCAGCCCGACACCCAAGGTAATAAATAATGGAAACTTCAGTGACAGGTTCCTTAAAACAGAAGAAAACTATCATATCTGGGTTGTCAGCAGTGCTGATGTTGCCCTTGGTTCTGTTGTCAGTACACAGATGTTTTCCTAACAATCCTTGAAGACTAGATTCAGGATTCACAACCGAATGACCATGGACTTTTCCTCAGCTGCATTTGTTGTGCAGTTCTTCAGTCTAGTTGTTTTTGTGCCTGTACTGTTTAACTTTGTTGCTTTTTCTGCATTGGTGCCACCTTTGAATAGCACAACCTTGGAGTAGGAATAACGTCTATATGTACAGTTTTAAAGGGTGGAAGTTTGCATACACAGGAATGGGCTGCAAATGAGCAGCAATAATTCAAGTGATAAGAGTTCTCATTTCACCAGAATAACCATACCTTCACAAGCACTGACACTGTCATCACTAGATACATCAGTTGGAATACTGGTTCGGGTGGTAAGAGAGCTGACAGTTATGTGTTCAATAAAGGCTGTCTTCTTCACTCCCAATACTCCATCAATAATTCCAAGGAGAAAAGGAATAAGGTACGAATAAAAATGAAGTATAGACTTTATTCCAACTACATAAAAACAGGATTAAGCGCTTTCGTCTCCGCACCGGAGACCTCTTCAGAATCATTCTGAAGAGGTCTCTGGTGCGGAGACGAAAGCGCTTAATCCTGTTTTTATGTAATTGGAATAAAGTCTATAATTCATTTTTATTTTCATTTTTATTCATACCTTATTCCTTTTGTCCTTGGAATTATTGGTGGAGTATTGGGAGTGAAGAAGACAGCCTTTACTGATCCGTGTTGCTGTGTGTTTCTTTGGGTTACGCTTGTCACCTTTGGTTGACAGTTATGTGTTCTTGACCATTCTCAAGCAGACAGAATAGCTGTGATTCCATGAATAAGGAATCCCTAAATTAATTTTAGTATGTTCGGTGAAGCTTGAATGGCATGGCTAAGCATGCAGTCTAACAGCTGTTCTTGGGTTAGCATCCTTAATCACCACAAGCACATCCAATGTGAAAAGTCACATTAATTGCAGAGTGTACCTGCTACACAATACTCTCTTTCTTTCACCACAGAGTTTGGCAATATCCAAAGTGGACTATTCATAAAAATGCAGGTTAAGTTTGATAATAAGGCATCTTCAAGGACACCATAAAATACATTGGCAGATTCAGGAATTTGCAACAAAAAGCAGGGGGGGGGGGGGTTGCAGCCTGGAAAGTACACTACTGGGGGATTATGGAAAACAGATCAACAGGGCGGGGGTCTTATGGAAAGATGACCATCTGTGGATGATTCAGACAGTCAGTGTAAAGGATAGCAACATACATTCATGTGCACATCACTCCTGTAGTGTCAGAAGGTAACTCCTATCCAGCACACAGAAAATTTACAGACAGTGCCAGCTGGTTGAATACATGCTTGGATGACATGTTTGGTCACCATGTAAAGTCACAGTTCCTGTCCATACTGACATAGACTGCATATGCAATGTAACAACTTAGCAAGTAGTCCCACTGAAGATGACATGACCACAGCAAGTACCATAGCAACTGTAACTAATTTTTGTAAGAAAGCAATCTGTGCAATGTCATGCTTAGGTGAAGGCTTGTTGTTAGCAGATAGGAAAAACAAATTTAATTTAAGGTTTGCAGTTTCAGATAACAACAGATGCTACAGAAAGGCAAATAGCTCTTCAGAAGACTTAAGGTCACTCTGGTTTGGAACACGTTTTCATAAGATACTAGGGAGTGTCCTTCTACATTTATATATAGCCAAGTTTTCTAAAATCATACTTGCATCATTTCATTTATGTCTAGTAACCATACCATATACATGCATATTAAATCAGCCATTTGC
Source organism: Protopterus annectens (assembly GCF_019279795.1). Lineage (NCBI taxonomy): Eukaryota > Metazoa > Chordata > Ceratodontiformes > Protopteridae > Protopterus > Protopterus annectens. The sequence continues at coordinate 602,527,306 of NC_056734.1, read as the reverse complement.
AACCGTATCTATCTGTACACACGGAATGTCTGGTTGTGAAATTTAAAAGGGCTGTTCCTTAAGTGAAGCTCCACCCCTTGCCAGATTTCTCCCTCACATGCATCAGCACCCATAGGTCCACGTAAGCTTTCAGCGAGTCCCTGGTTGAATGTAATCCCCAAATTAACCTTAATGGAGGGAGGGCTACACATATAACAACTGACATCTGAGGTGTTAGTGTTGAGTCTGGACTACACATGTTCTGGGACACTGAGCTTTAAATAAATAAATCTTGAACATTTGACTAGATTATGTATTACAAGAGGAAAACATTTTCCATTTTTTTTTCTGAAAATGTGATTTATTTTTATTTATTCCATCTTTGTTTACTGGGAAGGTCCTACTGGGGTAAAGTCCTTATACAAATATATTTATATTGGTGTACTAGAAACTGTGACGCCGTCATACAGGATCTCTTCTGAATCTTTATAAAAGGCATACAACCAAACTGTAAATCCCAAACCACTTTGATTGGAAAAATAGATGATCAGCAGGTGTGTAAGATCATACAGTCTCCGAGGTTATTCTTTGGAGCATTCACAATGACATGTCAAGGTTTTTGTTGTCAATTTTTGTGTGTCAACATTAGTGTTAGATTATTTTACATATACTCATACATATACATACATAGTGTGATGCATCTTGTGTGTGTGTGTGATTAAAGTAAAACTATGCCTTTAAATGTTTCACAGGTTGTTACACACTGTCTTGAGAATTAACCAGGCAAGTAGAGTAATGCCTACTAATTAAGCTTGTATAAAAGCATGCAGCCTGGAAAGCGAGAGAGAGTAAGTTCACCATGGGGTAAAGTAGGGTCCCTGCCCAAGGATTCATGCTTCCTGAGGAGTGAATACAGGATGAGGCAAGTTAAGGCACAGACTTTGTTTCAGGAGCTGAAAGGAAGGTCTGTCAAGGCCAATTACTGTCACTTTTAATTTGTAGCCTGTTGTCTGAAGGGTTATGTGGTGGAGTTACCTCTATGGCCTGTGAAATGTCTAAGACTCAGTAAATGGTATAAATAACTTGTGGATTTACTGAGAGTGGAATATACTTTCATTTGTTTCTTCAAATAAGCCTGTATTTTTTATATCTACTTGCGCCTCCAATGATTTTTAAGATTTATTGTGTGTGAAGGGGATGCATGCTTACACACAAGGCTTAGAGCTACAGGAATTACTGTGGTGTGCTAAACTGCTAACGAGGCTCACATCAAATGCAACTGCATCTCAGTCGTCTTGTGAATTGTCACAAAGCAAAATGATGAGGACTGGAAACGCTGTGAATCATTTAACCTAAATTGAACTTGCAAATGACCAATGTAAGCTCCGGGCAGAGCATGCTGAAGTTCTGCTCAAGAGCACCTGGAAAATTAAGGCACATAAACAAACAAGGGAGTTGCTATGGTAACCGAAGAAAAAGGTTTCTAATGAAAGGTGGCCTGCAGACTGTTCTTTACACGTGTCATGTGAAGATCTTGCAGAATTCTGTTTGTATGCATGTATTTACATAAACGTATGTTTCTGAAAATGTTTTAGCAGTTGCATTTGTATAGTGACTAATCAGGATGACACAATAAATATTCTGATCAGAAATGTATTTTCTTAGCATGGGAAAAGCAAAACAAATACTTTTAATTTTGATGCAGATTTCTTAAAGTACTTTAAGATGCAGTATATAAGGAGGCCCATCCCACAACTGTGAAAGTTTACTTAGCCATTTTTCATCTTGTGACTACCTTGACAGTTACAGAAGCAGTGAGTTCCCAAGGCCCATGAAAATCAGTAGCTGAAAGCACACATCAAGGGTCCAGCACCCAGAAAATTCATAATTTTCAAGTACCCGGTATTAGTACATATAGTTAGAACTGACTGTTCATCCTGACTGAAATGAAATGTGTAAGAAGTCTCCAACCCACGTGAGTGTTACAAACTGCAGTTTACCTTGAAGCAATGAATGTTTTGCAGTGGCAGACTTGTATCTGAGCATTATACAGTCCCACTGAGCATGACTCGTGTGCACAGACGATTTATGGAACTTCAACGTCTGAGATAAGGGGGAGGAAATTCCAGCTGCCAGATATTAGGAAAGGCATACATGCACAGAGAATACCAAGTGACAAAAGCGATTCATCAGGTTTGGCTGTCCAGCTTTCTCTCTAGCCAACCACAAGATGTTGTGTCACTCCCTTACTAACTGACATGACCCAAAGTAACAAATGAAGTCATAACCCTTTCATAGCAATGGCTGAATAGTTATTCCACCTCTCCTATTTCAGCAGACTTGTAACCACAACTTAGTGTCCACACCTCAGCAGCGTAAATCATGTTTTTTTAGCTCCAACATGTAGGTTCATAGTGACTCAAACCAGTCAACCAAAGGGTCTGGAAGCATTCTGTGTGCTCCAGTCCACAGTAGCACAAGTCTGTCAGTGGCATTCCTCAGATGAAGGAACAGAAATACAGACATCATTAAGCCACAATGACAGTCAGTCAGGTAACTGCGTCACCGTTCTAAAAACCGGGGCTGCCACTTTTCTGTATTCTGACATTTCATCTCCAGAGACTGGGAAACAACATGGCTTATCATTATTCTGGGCTTGTCAGCTCTGTGTAAGGAATGAGGAATTTGGAATGCAGTATTCATTTTCATCTCCCTTTGTGTTTATACGTTTCATAACTCATCGAGCATTCATATATCCAGGAAACCATATGTTCCCTTCCCCCAGCTTTAGTGGCATACATAACCAGCTTACAGTTCTAGAAATTGACACTCTAAAATGTCATTCTTCATCGTAAGAAGAATAACAGGGGGGTTAGCACATCTTATCTCTTGTGGGATGATATTAGCAATTTTTTTAAATAAATCTATGCAGTGCTGCAGAACCTGTTATTACTTTTAATTATATACAAGTTTAATGTGGTTACATCGAGGGAAACACTGCAAGATGCATGATTTATTTATAAAGGTGCTGGGAACTCAAGGTGTCATCACCAGATATAAAGTAACAGTGGAATACCACATCCACTAGGAATCATTGCATAAAATAAAAATAGGAAGATTTATTTTAAAAGTAAAGGCATGTAAACACTTTTCAAGATACATTACAGTGCTGCAGAAGTTAGATAATTCTTAGCCATTATACCACACACAAAAATATATTTCACAACTGCAAAAAAAGCATGTATAAAAAAGTTATATAAACCTTATTCAGAAGTACGCACCTCGTTACAACAACTCACTTATCATATAGCATTGTAACACCATATAAATTAGACAAGCACCCATTTAAAACAAAATATATTGGAAAGGCACACACATTTTCAATGAAACAACATGAATAGCTCCCCAAATGTTTTTCACAGCAGTAAGTACTTCAGGTAAATGCATCTCAGAATACATAATCAGAATAAAATAGATTTGGATATGACTAGTGGAGTGTCACTCGTGTTTGAATATTCAGGTGATCTAACAGAAGCAATGACCTTTTTGAATATGCAGTTATTGCACATTGCCAGTCTTTACATGGGTCACACTGCCAAACAGCAGAGACTGGGAATTTGCCCTTTCCCCACTGTAGTGTGACCTTGGATTTTGTATATATAACAACCAGAGGTGTGGATGGGAGGGAGCACCACCCCAGAAAAAATTTTGAATGTGTTTTGAATTATTTTCCCTTAAGTGGTTGAGTTTCAATGAAGTTTGTTTTATTACTGCGTATTCAGACACGTCATACACCCACAGTGCAAGATTCACCACACTGACAGTAAACTACACCACACTTACTAGAGGTTGGTAAAACATGTAAGCATTGTAGAACATATAACCAGCTTATCCATAAGAGAAAGTAAATTATCTGATAGTCACCTCTGCAAACTGGCATCTTCAGCTAGTACACCTCACTTCTGATTGCACTGATCTGTTCACTGTAACAGAAGTGTTTCATTACCCCTGTGACGACCAACCAATGGACCAGTAATCAAGCAGCCTCAATCCTTACCACTGGCAACAGTGGGGAAAGTAGATTGGAAGGATAACAGCTACACACACAGTATTTCTAGATGCATTTCTCTGCATCAAGTGCAATTTCCCTTAACAGCACACAGAGATCACAGTCAGTCTGGAGCTGGTTTCTCCCACTTTCTCCAGATCCCAATAAGACTCCCCACTGGTACAGCTACAGAGATGAGATGTCAGCTGAGGGGCCAAGCCAAGACCTCCAACACCCTCTCTGTCCAACCAGTGCTTTGTGTCCTTGCCCAAGTAGCTGACACACACACACTCTTTGAGGTTTGATTTACACGCACGCACACACACACACACACACACACACACACACACACACACACACACACACACACACACACACACCTGGGAAAGGCTAGCACAGGTTTACTAGCCATGCACCCTTTTGCCCAGACTATAAGGTAGTTATCATTGCCACCAGACAACTCCTTATCAGCTACTTTAAGGCCCTTAACAAAGGGTGCCCAATCTTACTGTGTAATATTAATATTAATACAAATGGTAGTTTGACCAAGAGCAAAGCTATTAAGAGTGGCCCACACAGTGTCACCAAATAAATATGCAAGTACTCTCAAAACTTAAATATCTCTATGCAGATCAGTCACAATGAAAGATTTAGATATATTTAATAATACATAATGAAAGAACAAGAAAATAATATATGTGCATAGTGACAACAAGAAAATAGTATATGTGCATAGTGACAGAGTTCAAAACCACAGGAAATATTTAAAACAACATTGCAGGACAATCTTAAATAAATAAAGAAAAACATCTAAACTAAGCTTCACTATATTCCTGAATACATCTAAGAAAGTTACTATACCCTAGAAACTTACTTAAGAGCAAAGCAGATGTGTGGTGAATGGGTCTTCTTTAGTTGTTGTCACGTCCAAGACAGAATACAGAATGCTCTGTCTCACTAAGAGACTCCTCAAAATAATATCTCAAATATTACTACTGGGATAGCTTGCAAAATGACATACTTTCTTGGCATCTGACTCTATCCCAGGTGAAACCCCCACTGCTGGAAGCTTGGCAGTATTTAGCATCTACCTGTGAAAATACATAGACCTTAGATCTTTGGCAGATTCTGGAAGTCAGAAAACAATTACATTCCTTCATACTGTCAGAGGTAGTAATTAGTTCACGCAGAAGACAATACAGAAAGCTTCTCAGCACAGACATTATGTCTCCAGACTAACCTATAAAGTAATTTAATTTCAGCTATTTTTCTGAAGTTAACCACATGTATTCTAGTTTCCACTGTTAAAATATATACATTTAAACAGTTACAATACTGCATGTACATTTCTACTCTCCTGAAGCAAGGCAAACTGTCGTTACATTTTAAGCAAAAGCACTTTATAAAATACCTTTCTAACATATGTCTGTATAGAACAGTTTGATATACACATGATATACAGTTCTAATACAGTTGTAACACAAGCATCTTGTATAAATCATGTTGATATTCACAAATTACATATAATTATTTACAAAATTCCAGATAGCTGTGTTGGTGTTATCTCCCTTTCGTGGCAACCCCAATGTTGTAGTAGCCATGGAGATGAGCATAACAGCAGCAGGGATGCAAAACCCCAGGCATGGGGGGGTGTCTCACTTTTGACGATGTGGTTGTGAATCAGAACTGCATTTCAGCAACATGTTTTCACTTGGATATACCTCATGCAATTGTACACCCTCTCATCAGAGCTAGGTCTCATTTATACATCCACTGTTGTCATAAAGTGGAGCCTCAGCTATGATACTACAAAAGTTCTAGTCTGAAGATAAACCTAGTACAAGTCTTTACCAAGATTCATTCACCTTCAAAATGTCAGTGTGTGGCAGTAATTGTCATACATAGAAAATGCAGAGTATGCATTTAGATTCAGTGGCAACTTCCAGCATGCCTTTTCTCTCTGTCCTTCAAGTGTCTGTACATGGCCAGCAAGTATAACTGCTAACTACTAGCCTCTAGCTAGTCTTGAACCATCATGATTTTTGAGTGTGAATGCACTCAGAAAAAGTTTAAGACATAATCAAAAGTCTTCAGACCTTTATGACAATTGTAGATGAAGAGGCACTGAAGCTTCTAAGAAGTTTAAACCAAATGTCTTTCACTACAGCTCATTCAACTGCAGCAAGCCAATCAAACAAAGCTATCAGGCCTTTTTTTTTTGGGGGGGGGGTTGTCCTACAACTACTCTCCATGCAGGACGAGACAAACTACTTAATCAATACTATGAGATTACCAATTCAAGGAAATTTTAATCCATTTTTTTAGTTTATTTATTCTTTCTTGACCAAGTTATCAATGTTTTATGCTTTGTTGACTGGGTTAGTCCCACTATTCCAGCAGCCTTTTTTCAGGTGAGACCCAAGGTGGTATTCATACCAGCTAGGGGAAATTTTGCCAGGGCACTTGGAAAACTCCCCCTAAGTATCAAAGTATCTCTGATGAAATGGTCATCAGTCAAGCAACTGTAACCACAAATTCCTCTAGTAAATATACACAACACCTTGGGGCTTCCTAAAAAAAACTGCAGGCATCATGGGAACTAAACAGGCAACAAAACGTAATTAGTAAATGCAACAGAAATTACTAGGTCAGGTTAATATCCGCTGAAGGAATAGCTTCAGTATGTCCCTCATTACACTACAGACTATAACAGCAAGCCTATTGTCAGCTCATTACCACTGGTGTCATACAGCATGTGGCCAGGTACATCAAATGTCACTGACTGCTGCAATCACACTGCTATGGTCAAAAGCCCTACAAGTCTTTATTCATCTGAGCATGGTATTTAGGGTGCATTCTTATCCAAAACTTAGACTTCAAAATGTATCACAATAGCAATAAAAGTCCAGAGGTCAGCAAAATACTCTCTGCCCAAAACAATCCAAATGAAGTCAAAAAAGAAAGATTATAACAGGCAAAAGTACTTTAATGCACAATAAAACAATAAAATGGTAAGCGCTTTCACAGTCTATTTGCACAACTGCTTCTTCAGACCCACGAGCATAAAACTCACACCCCTACTTGTATTAACAAATATCCAATCAGCATTCAACATAAATTAAAAGATCATTAAACAACTAACTGAAACACAAACAGAAAAATACATTCTTCAGTGTATTAACTGTCATGCTTTCAGGAGTTGTTTCAAAGATGCTCCTTCATTAAGCCCAGGAGATTTAGCACTGTTCAATCATATTATCCACTCCTGTTCTTTTACCTCAGTTAAATTCTTAACCCCCCCCCCAAGTTAGTAGCCAGGACTAATAACACTAACACTAAAAACTTAAAATTACGGTTCTGCCCCTTTATCAAGTATATGCTGGGCTAAGGAATTAGTAGTTTTTAAATTTCTAATATCATTGACATGCTCTAGTACTCTGTCCTTTAAACATCTATTGGTCTTTCCTACATAATAGGAATAACATACCACACAATATGCAAAATAAATGAGATTGTTAGTATGACAATCTGCATAAAGGGAAGTTTCAACAACAAACTTCAGTAGTGGATGTGTGAACCTATTACCCATATGTATATATTTGCATGCCTTACATTTTCTACAGCAAAACATCCTTTCATGGTCTGATGGAGGGATATATAAATCCTTCATGTTCTTATAACATAACTGACTTTTCAGTAATGGTCTATTCTTAAAAGTAATGCTAGGTTTCTCATTCACTAACCTCACTACTTTCTCATCAGACTTCAGAATTGCCCAGCTTTTCTTGATAATTTCACAGACTACATTAATATTATTAGAATATGTTAATGCCAATCTCATTTCATTCCTACAGCCTTGTCTGTTAACCTGGTTATATCTAGATGAGCTAGGATAATATGGTCTACTTATACTCTCTCTCTTCTCTCTATTAACAACTCTTCAGTGCAATTATTAACCTCATTACTGTTATATCCTCTCTCAACAAAATTATGTTTAACTCCTCTAACACTTCTTTTAAATCATCTTCATCTGTGTGTAATCTGATAGTTCTTATAACCTGTCCCTTTACAACATTACATGTTACATGATGAGGATGCATACTACTGTAGTGTAGTAAATTGTTCTTCTTGCATCCTTTTTTTTTAATTTGTGTTTTTAATCTGCCCCCTACTGTCTTACTAATTAATGACCATAGACTGCAATGAACATGTGTCAGTGAAGTTTAGAAATGATGTTAAGGCATGTAAATATTCAACAAAATCTTTTACTAAACTTAATAGACCATTCCATAAAATAAACACGGCATCTACAAATCTCCTATAATAAAAAATATAATCTACAAAAATATTATTCTTAAATACAAATTCTTGCTCCCATCTAGCTAGAGCAAGATTGGTGTAGCTGTTGGCACAAGCCATGCCCATCGCTACGCTAACCTTCTGTAAATAAAATAATCCATTAAAAATAAACATATTGTTATTCAAAACCAAATCAAGTAAAGTACAAATTAAACTACCTGTATCTGATGTCATATAATTACCAACTGTCAAAAAGGATCTGATATTCTCAATACCCCATTCATTGGGTGTCACAGTAAACAGGGAGGCTATATCCAATGTAATGAAAACAAAGTCATCATTAACATTTATATCATGTGTAACACGAAACAGGTCATGTAAGAAACGTCCAGTATCCTTAAGGACTGTAGCATCAGTATCTAAGACTGGTCTTAATTTCTTCTCAATGTATTTTGAAAGGGGCTCTGTAGCTCAGCCTCTACTCGATACTACTGGACGCATAGGGGGACATACAGCATCCTTGTGTACTTTATGGAGTCCATACAGGACTGGTGTCACAGGACATGTAACCAGAAAATAATTCTACAAGTCTTCCATAATCAGCTTTGTCATAAATCAAATAAATGAAGTTCTAAGCATTCGATAATACCAGATAACTGGTTCTTGGAAATCAAGACAAACTGCAATATCATTCAGCATTTCCAACATTCTCTCAATATATACAGTTTTATCTAAAAAGCCACGGTGGTGCAGCGGTTAGCATTGTCGCCTCACAGCAAGAGGTTCTCCCGTTCGATTCTCGGCTGGAGCACCTTCTGTGTGGAGTTTGCATGCCCTCCCCACAGTTGAGTGATGTTAAAGACATGCAGGTAGGTGTGAGCATGAATGTGCGTGCCTTCGTTGAAGGTTGGGCGTCGGCTGGCAAACCGGCACCGTAAAATCCACTGCCAATCATGAGCGGACCAGAGTTCCGCTGTGGAGACTCCTAACCGGGAAAAGCTGAAAGACATACATACAGATACCGTTTTATCTAAAAGCACTACACCACCACCCTTGTCAGCTGGTCGAATCTCAGTTGAAGATCGCTCTTTCAGTGCTTCACACTCAGAAGGTGTCAAATTAAAAAAACTTACAACAGTCATTATTGGACAAAGCTGTATGTATTTCCTTTTCACAGACATTAAAAAACACTTCCAATGTTGGAGAAATATCAGGTATATAAGTGCTAGGTTTTCTATGATCACTATCCTGAGTAAACTCTATGAGCAGAGCAATATTTCTAATGAACATTTTTAAATCCATGTAAACATTTTCCATGTCCATATTCTGTGCAGGGACAAAAAAAAGACCTTTCCCTAACAGTCTCAGTTGCTCTGATGTTAAATTAACCAAAGACAAATTAAAAACTAACTCATTAGGGCCCTGCTGCATGTTATTACCTTGTCCATTGACGTAAAAGTCTGTTGGAATCTGCCCTTCCTTGAACGGCACCTCAATCTGCCTTTCCTGTGATCTTGTTGTATAAGTAACAGCTCTTTCAATAAAAAAGCTGAAGGGCAAGTGGACGACAATGTCATTTTTTCATTAAAAACCTTAGTCCTTATGAAAGGCTCAGTGCTCGTTCTACAAACTATTGTATTAGAGGTTTCAGTTATTTGAACGGCATTCTCGCTGTTATAATGTCACTTCTTCCAAACTATTCAGTTGGATCTCATTCTGCCTTATAGGAGATGACACCTTCTGTCTTAAAGGGGAAAACACAATTTCAGCAGGATTCTGTTCTACTTCAATATCGGTAGTATTATTAACACTGATTACATCTCTTGTTTCTCCCTTTGGCCAAGAAAACGCAGTCCCTGCATTAAAATCATTCAAGTTCCTCTGCAGCTTATGTGTCTTAATTATTTGTTGTTTCTTGTCATAGGCTGCAACCATGTCAAACACTAAATCAAGATTATCACTGATAAGTTCTGATGGAAAATCTCTATGTACCACCATTTGCATACTCTTGATATCCTTTAATAGCGCTTCTACCATGGGAGAAAAATGTTCATTCAAGAGGCGCATCTAATATAGCCCAAGTTGCAAATTTAAGCCCTGCCAGCATTTCATCAAGTCTGAGTAGAGATCTCCAAAATTTGGCATCTAGCATGTACTTGATAAGGGGCAGAACCATAATTTTAAGTGTTTAGTGTTAGAAGTCCTGGCTACTAACTTGAGTGGGGGGGGGGGATTTTAAGAATTTAACTGAGGTAAAAGAACAGGAGTGGATAATACGATTGAATAGTGATAAATCTCCTGGGCTTAACGACAGAGTATCTTTGAAACCAGTCCTGAAAGCACGACAGTTAACACACTGACAAATGTATTTTTTCTGTTCCTGTTTCAGTTAGTTTAATGATCTTTTAATTGATGTTGAATGTTGATTGGACATTTGTTAATACAAGTAGCAGTGTTAGCTTTATGCTTGTGGGTCTGAAGAAGATGTTGTGCAAATAGACTGTGAAAGCGCTTACCATTTTATTGTTTTATTGTCCATTAAAGTACTTCAAAATATAGAAATACTGTCAGTATAACAATACAGAGCATAATCACACAAGTACACTTTTAGCATCGCAAATTGCCTCCTTAAGTATATACCATCACAGTGTAACACTAAACGTGATTCTGCATTACAATTATTCTATCCCAAATACTGTTAAACTGAATGTTTTCAGAAAACTAGTTTACTATATATGTATATAAACAGGTACACACCAACATTTCTCAGTGACACTCTTCTTTCAATGAACTCCTACTACACTGTAGATTATGTTTTTATAAGAATAAAAAACACAGTAAAATCCATTAAAACACACTCCCTCCTCATAACAGTCTCCTTAATGAAGACCTTCTGAAATAGATGCACAGCCTTATAGAATTTGGCCAGATTTAAACTAACTATTGTTGAATGATGCCAAATTAGTTTACACCAACTATTTACAGGGTACATTGACTCAACCATTAATATGCAAACACACAAGTATGAAATTTCACAGACTATATTAGTAAAGACAGGGATGCAAATACTGAGCAAACAATGATGACACTGATTTATAGATATCAATAAATCACAGAAATTAAGCAATGAAATATTTCTTTTTATTAAATTATCACGCGAGACATGGGCACACATATATTAATAGGAAAGAAAAAACTAACATTTTTTTCATTTATATATATTATACCGCACACATTTTCTTTATTTCTTTGTAACCACGATCACAGTCCAACATTACATAAATTGCTCAATTCCTGCCTTCCTTTAAACCTTAATCCTTCTCATGAGCATTATTCTGCAAGCATTGTCCCCACAAATTCCATTTATTTCTATGTAACTTGTTCCTTCCACTTTTAAAGATCCATCTTCCAGTTCTTATATATCTTTTACAATATGTAGTACTTTATATGCAGTTAGTTTAACTTTGATTTATATTTTCTAATAACTGCTTTTTGGGCAGCCAGTAGAACTAAACTTAATAAGGCCTTACTATGTCTAGGCAATTCAGATCCTGTATCCCAGCTCAAAACAATCATTTCCTTAGTTACAGCCATTTGCTCTCCCAATATTTCTGACCGAGTACTCTATAGGAGTTTTTAAAACCTACCAACTCATTACAATTCCCAAAAACATGTACCCAATTACCTCCTTGTTTTCCATAACACTTCCAACATTTGATGTCTAAGTGAAGAAAAATTCTTTGAAGTCTGCATGGGGTATAAAAATACCTATGCAAACACTTCCAAGAAAAATCCAAAACCTACTAGACTTTGATGCATACATGGGAGCTATACATATGTCCTCCCATTGTTCCATTGTACACTGCTTTTCCCGTCTCTTTTCCCAATCTTTTCTAACCTGTTTGATTCTTATAGTTATTTTGCAATACTTCATATGCCCTACTAATTATCCCTTTTTTGTAGCAGTGTCTGTCTTAGATATGACTAAAAACTCTACCAGAGCAGGTCTTTCACTTAGGACAAACTCTATCCCTTTCTCTTATCCATACTCTGATATCAATCCTGGTAGGGAAGACAGCCTCTAACCTGTGATCCAAATTTCTTTTTGGCCTCATCCCATTCTATTAACTTTCCCTCTCTAATTACTTGTTCCCAATACCTTAGTTCCTTTGCCATTTTTTACCGTAAATTCTATCCCACTCTTGCCTGTTTTCTGTATTTCTATTTGCAGTCATCTCTACTGACAAAATCTTCTTTCTCCATTCACATGTTAGCTTAGTGCTTACAATACTTTCTGCAACTTTATGAGTATAATATTTGGTGTGGCTGTTGTTATTCTCCATAAAGATCTGCATCTAAAATCCCACGGTTTCCTTATTTCTTGAGGTTAGCCCCTGTGTTATGCTTGTGTTATACATGAACCTTAATTGTGCATATGTAAAACATCCATTCAAATCAGATTATCCTAAACAGCCTTGTTCTACTGGGACTATCAACGTATCCATTTAACTCTTGCCCTCTTTCCCTCCCAGATATATTTATTCAATTTTTTTTATTAATTATTGCCCACAACTTCTCTTATTGATACAAATATGCCTGACCTGTATATAAAACTGCTTGTATCTTACTATCTATATCCACAAACAAAAGCTTTGAGTTTCTAAGCTGATGACTTATTTTTGTTTAGTTGCTTCGCACCATCCTTAGCCGCCATAACAGAAGTGTTTTTAATTCATACTCCTAAATACTTCATCTTAGCAAGCCACCACAAATACGAGTATTGCTAAACCAGTTCTTGTGTGGTTACTTTTGTCTTCATAAATTTTATATCCTGAAAAGAATTGAAACTGTCTCAAGATATTTCACAACACCAAGATGTCTTGTTCTGGATTAATCTAGTACAAAATAATATCATCTGCAAATAAAGCCAACTTTTCTTGATTACCATACCAATTATATCCTTGAATTTTTGAGTCTCTTGTTTTCTTTGCCAATGGCTCTAAATAAATAACAAATAACAGAGGGGAAAGAGAACACCCCTCCTGGTTCCTCTGTTCAAACATAACTTATTGGAGAGGAACATTTCCACTTTGATTCTTGCATCCAGTCCTTCACATATCTTCCTAATTAACAATATTATTGTATCAGGGAATACAAATGCTTCCAATGTTCTACTCACAAAATTCCAGCTTACTTTGCCAAATACTTTCTCTGCTTCAAGACACACCAACACTGGTATTTTCTTACATTCTGCTTCTGTCTGGATTACCGTTGTTCTATTAACATTGTCAAATGTTTGACTGTCCTCCACAAAAACCACATGACCCACTTCTATCAATTTTGGCAACCATTTGCTATTCTTTTAGCTAGTATACACATAAACACTTTATAATTATGGTTTAAAATTGAAATGGGTCTATATGAAACTGGGTCTGATGGGTCTTTACCCTCTTTAGGTAATACAGCCACCACAGTTTTCTTCCAAGATGATGGTGCTTCCTCTACAATCACACTCCTCCAGATCTTTATCACTTGTATTCCTATGGAAGGTTAGAACGTACGAGGGAGGAAACCTGTTCCTGGATACCTCCTTGCAGATCAATTATGCATCACTGTTTTATCTCATATCCATCTACACTATTAGTGGATGAGTGTCATCTTCCTCTAACATTGGCGAAATTAACTCCTTCATAAATATTTCCATTTATGTTCTTTTCTGGTTTCACACCTCACTGGTTTATACAAATTTTTGTAACATTTCTGATGTAGGATCTGTGGTTATTTTTCTTGTCATTGGCTCTCTAAGTTTGGCAATAATGACTTCTACTTTCTGCTGCATAAGTAGTTATTTTAAAGATTTAGGAGCTCCCAAGTTATCTTTCTAAACTGATGCATGTTTTCCAAATACTTCCTTATTTTCTCTTTAGCACTCTGCAGTTGCTTCTCTTCTTATTTTGTGAGATTCCCTTTATTCTGCAATACTTTAACCTTCTGTCAGCCCCTCTTAAACAATACCTATTACTTCTTAACCCTAGCTCATCTTTCATTTCTACCATATTTTAGACTCAATTTTCATTTATCCCATCCACTAGCTATCACTTCTGAAGAAATGTATATCTTCCCTAATAACCATTGAATAATTTCCACTGACCATTCTTTAAATTCCTTTTTTTTAACATGCAGCTGGGGAGTGCAAGTGTCTCATTTCTATTACATTATCCTGCATTTGTATCTTAGTTTTTATCAGTGCATGATCTGCAATAATTATTGGATGAGTTCCTGTACAATATAATTTCTATCCAGTCTAATCCAGGTATTGTACCTTGGGGAACAATATGTAAACTCTGTCCAAATTCCTAATACTGAATTCATATAATCCACACCAAATATTTTTATAAACTTCTTCAGAAATCTACCCAGTTTTGCAACATATTCCCTTCTAGGTCCCCCTGATGCATCCTTACTATTGCAAAATCAAGTACCAGTCCCCACCTATAAGTAATATTCTCTCCTGAAAGCGGATTATTTCTTCCACAATTTTCTTAAGTTCCATAATAGCAGCTTTTGGTAGAATATATATACATGCCAACATAATACATTCCCCCTGCCAATACCACAAATTTACCTTTGTCTTTTTTTCTATATTACATATATTGGAACCCCTCTTGCAATCCGCATTGCTCCCTTTTTCCTCCATCCTCGATATTCTAATGAATATTCATCTCTTCTATCACTACTGGAACCCCTCTAGCAATCAGCATCACTCCCCTTTTCCTCTGTTCCTGATATTCTGATGAATATCCATCCTGAATTCCTTTCTTTGTCAAATTCTCATTCTGATTTATTTCCAAATGTGTTTCCTGCAGGATTGCTATTTGCACTCAATATATATCTTCTAATTCAGTAGTCTTACCCATTTAAAAAAAAAAAAAAAAAAGCAAACAAGAATGTCCATCTTCGGTCTTACAAGTCCTAATGTTTGGCAGGATGATCTTTAATACAGTTAAGTCTTATCTCTACTTGAACCTATGTCACATTTTAAGATGTTTTGCTTTAATGAAGGCTCTCATTCATATATTTTCAAATCACCCCATCCTCTAAAACCATGTATTTTTTTCAACAAATGAAGTTTAACACTCCAGATAAAAACAGCTGCCTCAAATCAACAGCTGTACCCACAGGCATTACCTAATCTAAAATTAAGGTTACCCATGCTAAACTGCACATTACAGCCTATAGTCCCACTTACACTGACTGTTGTCTGTTCTTTTATTTATCTTTATTCCCTCACAGATGTGAAAAATAGGACATATACTTTCAGAAAGCATTAACGTTTAGCCATAAGAAACAGCACACTGGCTAACATTTAATAAAATAAAATTGTGCATTGTTTATTAGGTACATTAAAGTATTAAGGCTGCCTGGGAATCTACTATGTCTTATTCACAACTCATAATTCCAGACTTTATTTTACACTGAACTGCTTGCAATTTGTACCTTTAAATTTTGCATTTCCCTCAGCACATAATGCTCAAAATGCTCATCATTAATTGCTTGTAACTGCAGACAGCATGTCTCCACACAGTCAGCAATGAAAAAAAAAGCCAACAACTTTGCAGATGCATAATGGAATCTTTGTAAATTTCACTCATAACAGAATGTACAGACTTCCCCTTGCCAACTGCTTTCTTTTGCAGACATTGTCTCCCAATGAGAGGATTTGCTAATGGAAAAAAAACAAGCAAGCTAATATTTTTGCATATGCAAGAAACTTGGCATTTTTCATGCTTTTCATCATTTTTATAGCCAATTTGCTTACATAAAAACACTCATTTATAGTTTAAGCAAAAAACTTTACTCTAGATATCAACTCTTCTAAAATTTGGGAAATTATTGTCTTAAGTCTACACACAGCATAATCAATGCAGCTACATTTACACCCTACCCCAACAGCCCACGATCACAATATATTAACTTAAATATGCTTCTGTCCTGCCTTTCTCCTATTCTTATACAACAAAGTCTAGACTTCTTACAACTAAAATTTTAGTACTAGTTTAATTTAATATCTTTAATACATACAACAGTCATGGAAAACAATCCCACCACATTAAAAATGCCCCAGAATGCACTCTATAAAAAGGTGCTTCACCAAACAACATGGCGTTTATATCATGTAATGTTTTACACACATACTAATAAAGTTGTTTTACTTACAGTTTTCCCCTTTAGTGTCCTTCTAAACATCAGTGACATAAATTGGGGTATATGCTTTACAGTATACCCACAAGTTTAACACAGTAAAAAAAAAAGTCCAGTGTTTCGCAGCTACTTTTTCTTGCAAAGCTATATTTCACAAATATGACTGATGCTTTATAATCTCCCATTTATTCAGTAAATTCATTGTTGCTGGTAATCTTCCTGATCATCTCCATCTTCCTACACTAGACTCTAGTTCAAGTCCAAAGAACTCCAGATTCCTCTAGTCAACTCATGAGCTATTTTTATTTCTCTAGAGCATTTTCCTTTGGAATATTCAAAAAGGTTTCACTGGCAAAGAAGAATTATCACCTCTGGTAGATACACATTTCAACAGTAAACCCAGAAAGTGTAATTATATGTGATAAGTATCCTTATTAAAACTTTATACAACCCCATACACATTTTGTCATCCCTCACAGTTTCACATGTCAGTATTAAACTAAAAAATCAATGGCATTACTCTTCACCACTGTGGAATTTACATTTAAGGTTCTGGCTGATTTTAATAATTATTCCTAAGCCATTATTCCATTTAATATGGATTACTCTGAGTAGGTAGCTCTACCACATCTGCTTAAGTTATCAATCAACCAAGTATCATAACAAAACATAATTTTGTAATGAGGCAATACCCCAAACAGGAGACGCACTCTATTCAATTTTTTAGTATCCTCTTCTGTTGACAAATAAATCATACTTCTACATACTTCATTTATAAGCAGAAAAAGTATAAGAAATGGAATAAAAAATAAGGGATGAAATAAAATCACCCCCCTGTCACACCGGAACAAACACTGGTTGCCAAATTAGACTCTGAAAACATATTCAGTTCTATACATTGCATATACTTATGGGCCAGTTTGGAACCATTCTACAAATAAGTGCAATACTGCTCCTCCATGGTCTTCAAATACCTCCTCTTTGTTATAGAAGGGCATTTAGCAGGATTACCCTTAGTCTCCAACTTTATCTACTGATAACTACTTATTATCACAAGTCCAAAACATAGTCAAGAGTACTTGGGTAAGCTGTATGATTTGTCTAGATGGCCTGGACTGTGAGTAAATCATCAAAAACTGAGATTTTTTTTCTCAGTGAGTGAGGCAATAGGAAGGGATAGTCTTGCATTTTCTCTTGACTGCAAATGGCTGAAGGATGAAGCATACATAGTACTACATCCATCACCAAACAGTATGACAGACACCCAGTTTTTAAACTCATTTTTTCTTGAAAAAATAGATACATAAGATATACAACATGTCACTCTGAAAGTTACAAAATAATATACTTTGCATATTTCTAAGACTGGGATAACTTTCAATGATCAATTTATATGAGATATAAGAGAATGATAGTCAACATCTTAGAGTATAACAACATTTATATGATATAATACAGACATGTTGATCTAGTATAGCTCTTCAACAGAGAATACATATGCACACAATCTGTAAATCCTAAGAAAAAAACACCTCAGAAAAACAAACATTGGTATTGCTTTAAAGATGAAAACAAAATTATATACTATATACATTGTAAATTCAGTGTAATGCAAAACCTAAAATAATAATGGAAAACACATCCTCACACTAAGTTATAAATTCAATGTAAAATAAAACCTAAAAAAACAGCATTTATCATTTTAAGACAGAATAACATTTATACAATTTACTGCAAGTATTTGAGGTTGAAAGAATTCTCTAACAGAGAGTGGCAAGGCTCAAGACCTGTACCTTTTAAGCCAATGATTACCCCAAAAGTACAAACAAGGTTTTAAGGATGAAACAGAAACTCTCCTAAACATGAGGTGTATGTTTACCATGATAAGCAAAAACAATATGAATATCAGTAATCAAGTTCCTCAAAACATACAGCTATATAAAGCCCTACCAGCACAGTATATGGTACCGTGAATCTACAAAATATATGCAATACAGAATGGGATCACTCATAATGAAGCATATCGCCACTCATTAATCTGTGAAATTATAATCGTTACAAATTTTTGTCAAGTAGTACTATTAATTAAGATGCTCTTTTATATATGATAGAAATCTGTTGGTAAATTTCCTCAAATCCAGATGTGATTTAACATATGATTACCACAACTTATCTGAGCACCGATTCTTGGTTATGGAAAAAAAATATAATAAATTAAATAACCCATGATGATACTAAACATAACAGGAAAACTCGTACATTGTTTAAAGGTATACATAGCAGGCGGTGTTATAATTTACAACCAATGATACTGTTGATAATGAAACTTTTGTATAGACAGATTAAGATACAATACCACATTCTGTATGCCTTTATTTAAAGCCAATCAATAAAATATCACTGTAAAACAATAAAACAGATTTATAATCATATAGCTGATTGCATTAAATTAAACTATATTCTCTGACCATCTATCAGTATGTGTCAGTTTTATTCATAAAAGCTGAAATATAAGGTCCAGAATAAGCAGTGGTGATACACTATGGCACACCAAGTATTGCATTATACTGATACATAGAAAATTAGCTGTCAGTACTATATAGACACCAAAAGGTAATCAAACCCCATATGATAAATAAATACCAGAATTCATAATAAAACTTCCTCATACAATTGACTACAAACCATCTAATTTTATAAATATGGAGCTCAAATCTAGACATGGACAAGACCAAAAAATATGGAGTAAGTCAGTAATCAACTTATTTGTTTTATTAAGTAATATGGAAAATGTAATTTATATACTGCTGTCTGTATCGGGTAGAAAATAAGCATCATATAATAACAGATTGCGGATCAATACATTTTGGGTGAGGCAATCATTTTTCAGTGTTCTGCCAAATTAATTGCCAGTTATGAAAAATATGTATTTATTTTATGAGAAAACCCTGAATGTTTGGCAAATGAACTTTCCAATAACACCCAGAGTCTACAATAGGCTTATAATGCTATGACAGAAATTATTTTTACTTGGATCAGTTCATCCAAGAAATTATTGGATACCCATTATAAACTAGAAATCTGAAAACCCCACCATAAACCTAATTGTGCAGTTAGATCCAAGGACGTATTGTGGACCGTCCTGTATGGGAAAAGCCAGGGTGTAAATCTATAAAAATAACCACAGCTACTTTACCAGTGTGGATATGTAATGGCAACAATAATGTCTAGTCCACTGAACTGGGCTGGTCTGTGGAGATGTTTTCACAGCTGGTTGTAGTCCTTCCCCAGGGGTATTTGGATGTTGTGGGTCAGTGGTTCCTTCACTTTATCCTGTATTGAGGTAAGTTGTTAGTCACAGTAACAAGTGACATTCCTATTAGGGTATCATGAAGAAGTAGCCTGAAGACAATGGGTGAAGGTTTAGTCCTTTTATTCCTTATATTGTATAAGATTAGAGTAACAGTTAGATGAGCACTTTTCAATACAAGTACTCATCTGTCTGTTACTGTACTCTTACACAATAGCTGTTCAACAGTTGCTATTCTTTATTGAAGTATTTACCCTTAGAAATAATTAACCTGAAAATAAAAATGTCCCAGTGCATCCTGAAATTGCCACACAGGCTAGGCACCACCAGCACATAAACATTGTGTGTTACGGTAACAGAAATATGCGGACATCCATCACTGTCAGCCAGTCTGCTGGTTGCACTGTCTTACCTATTTTGTTTTATAGTATGACATTTTAAAGGCAAGCTTATAAATAAGCATGGCACTCTGTAAAATTAACAATTATCTTAAGAATACTATGTTATTCCAATATTAAATAAAAATTGAGAATGTGTGTTTGTAAGACTAGTATACATGACTATGTACCTTTTGGTGCAAGTTACTCTATTAGATTCAACTACAGCTGATGTTTGTCGTAACTATTAAACATCTGCAGCTTGACCAGAAGTTTTTCACTGAAAAGAGAAATCCTAAAGACCACTTGGCCTGCCATCCCCTGCTTTCCTAGAATCTACATAGTGGATACACAGAAAATCCAGTTTTAACTTCTACATACTTGTTCTGATGAACAGAATAGTCTAATCGGGCTTGGATATTTTCAGGGAAGGCATGAAGTGGTACTCATGCTGAGTAGACATGATTGGGCCCCTGTGCTACCTGATGATACCACTAGAGAACTGCCTTATGTCAGCTCCATGCGGTTTTAAATCACACACTTGTATCAAGACAGCCGCTTGCTCCATCTTTCAGTAAAAAAAAAAAAAGTCACAGTGATTTTTCTAAATCATCTTGTCACTTTATTTAACTTCTGTGCTCCTGTTCACATGCTTCTTTACAAGAAAATGTTCTCTGGACTGTGTTAATTTCACTGAGGTGTCTGAATGTTATTACCATGTCCCCTTCCCTTGTCCTGTTTTAAAATATATACATATGTTACTTTGGTATATATCTTTATATATACCATGTTACTTTGGTGTATCTTTTATATGTCTTCTGCTATAAACTCTGCACCATGTTTGTTATTCTTTATCACAAAGCCTACACTCTGCCAGTCTTTCTAAAGGAAGGTTATATCCAGTACACTTTGCATTCCCAAAGGTGTTTATACAAGGGAAAAACTTTTCTGGTGTTAGATCCCAAAATTCCTCAAGCTTTCCCTACTGACTTGCAAATAAACAGAAAATGAAAGTACATACAGCAAAATGCAATAGTTGGATTTAAAAGTATACAATTGCTCGTGTTACAGTATCAAAATCTACCCAGCAGCTCAAATGATTTAACTTAAAAGAAACTGTCACAGTGAGTTTAGCCTTTCGTACTTCCTACTGCTATCCACCAGCTATGCAAGAAGAAGACAAACTACATACCAACCGCCTGCGGAGCGAGGATCTGAACAAATCCAGCTGAGAAAGTTATCAACACTACGGGGTAGGTGACCCAAGCTAGGTACTGAAGGAAGACATTATTGTCAAGTCCACCATACATCCATTTCTGAGCTGTAAGAGAGCAGAAAAGCTTATTAGTAATGCAGCATGTACACCGTGGCTTCTTAACTTAAATCATTCTCTCCTTCTCACTACAGTGTTCAAGGGCAGGTAAGGACAACAAGGCAACCAACCTTGATACAGGGTTACAATGAGTGAAATGTTTCCCTCAGAGCAGGCCATTAACAGCAAAAACACAACTATGGCATTTCAAATATTATCTGTAAGTGTCTAGGCTGAGTATCTGGAGGTGCTTAACAATATAAGAAAATAAATAAGCTTTCTTTTCAGTTACTGTGCAGTAGGAAAGGGTTATTTTTGATGATATGTAAACCCTTCTTATCCTCAATACTTAGATGAAACCATTCCAGTCCAGATAATGTACTCATTTGCAGAGGGGTTTCAAACAAGACAACTGCAGGTAGCTAGTAAACCTGGTTTAACACGAGCAATTTCTTACAAGAGATGCATGCAGAGAATAAAACTATATCAGCAGGTAAATCCAAACAGCATCAAATTAAACTATTAAGCAACTGGTGAGGGTTTAATATAATATAATATACTAGTAGTTGCAACAAAATAAATATAAACCAGTCAAATGTTTTGGTATGTTGACGTCTGTAAGAGGAATATAGTATTAGTAAGTGTTGACAATGACAAGGGAAATAAGGGATAAATGCAGTGCATGTCCCACATCAGGACGTTTAGAAAATTGCAGGAGGAAAATCAATCAGTTCCTCTGCTGTATTTGAACTCATTGGAAGGTGGAGAGACTTTTAATTTCAGAGGAGGAGGAAGAGAGCTAAAAATATCTGAATCCCATAAAAGGGATTTTTTTATAGTGAAAAGCCCAACAGAAAGTAATAGTAAAATAAACAATAGGGAATATTCCAGCTGTGTGGGAGATGGTAACTGCCTGGAAAGAGAAAGGGGAAGATAAACAGAGTTTAGTCCTTCATCAAAATTCAAAAAAAGAACTTTCAAACTCCACACAGACTTTGAACGGAAGTCAGATCTGAACCATGGAATCTGCATCAGACACCTTAATCTAGAACTCATAATGCAACCTAAGATTTCCCCTTTAATTACATTTTATATGACTCAAGTATGTGCATTTAACCTTTAGGATGCCATTTGTTTTTCTCTTTTATTTTGCTTTTCTATATTTTTTTGATTTCATCATCGCATCAGTGGGATGGTGCAAATTATGAAGGAAGAGGATTAGCATATTCTGATTATATTATTTGCACTATGACTGTTTCAATAGGCTTCCTTCCCCTTTTCAAACCACTGACCAGTGGTGGATGCTTTAGGATGGAAATGGCAGGCAGACACCCCTAAGTTAGCATTTCCAGTCAGTCATGATGCATCTTTCATGGACATGGGCCTCTCTCTGAGGGAATCAGGTGGGACTATATATGTCATAAGTTTATATATAAGGTCATAAAATCAGACACAAGACTAGGATCAGTTGTCACACACCACTCTCATGCTATATTTGCGCACTCTTTGGGCTTTGGTTTGGCCTTGAGGAATTTTCTCATATATCCATCATATTTAGAGGAATTGAAAAGAAAATACAAATCATTGCTTCAGCTAATTTTAAAGGCAAACAGACAATGGAGAGAACGTTTGTTAGGTCTCTGGCCCTAGTGTTACTAGAACTGTTTGATTTTTGGAGGTATAAAAGCCATTGGAGTACTGGAATTCTTATGAACCTATCAGCAAGGCACAGATCACCCCTAAGGAGTCTATATGATACTGAATATAGAGATACAGCCTACAGTCTTCCTTGGTCTTTTAAGCTGATCTTTTTAGTTAAGGACCTCTTAGGTCTTTATAATTACTTGATAAGCTTTGTAAAGTACATTCCAAAAGGATGGGTCTAATAAGTGTAGAATACAATGAAATGAGGGGGTCTATATCACTTTATCGAATGCACTTCTTACCGAACACTTCTTTGTCAAACTCTATTTAGCAAAATCTTATTCCGTTGAACAATTGTGTCAGCAAGTTTTTCCAAGGGGAAAAAACAGTTGGCCAACCCAACAACCACAACAAAAACAGCACTATTTAAAACCCACCCTGGTGGAAGGCTGCACCCCCCCACACCCCCTCTAACTAAACATACCAACTCCGAGATCACAGTACAGTGGGGAAAAGGGTAAATCCCTAATGATGGCCCACTGTTTTTTCCACCTGGGAAAAACTTCGCTGAAACGATCGTTCGATAGAATAAAATTTCGCTTAATACAGTCTGAAGAAGAGGTGTTCTGTAAGTAGTGCATTCTATAAACTGATAGGGACCCTAAATGAGGATCTCATTTAATCTAAATGAAATACGTTTTGCTATGAGCTGTACAATGTAAAAAGATTTTCTAACCACTATTACAATGTGAGGGAGCTATCCACCTAAGTACTCAAGCATCTCACTAATCTCTCATTTTGAATGATCATACTCGGTAAGAAATGACTACAACCAAAGCCCCAGACACTTCCTCCTCATAAACTTCAAATAACTGGCCTCTCTATTTTAGCTCATGAAGATTAAGTACAGACATACATGAAGAGCACAGACTAAAGGAAACCAGGAATTTTTGTTAAGGATAAGGCAAGCAGACTGTGCAGATACAAAGGATGTGCCATTCTTACAATGGACAGAAAGGTTCCAGTGTGAAACATTAAAAGATGGCAGAGAGATACAATGGAAACACCACCAGAACAGCTTATCTAGATTTGTAAATAATATTTAGGGGAGAAATACTGGTCTGGTCTTAGAATGGAGTATTGTCACTGTACTGAAAAACTGAAGCAGATGTTTGCAGGAACTAAAGGGACACATTTCCTTCCAGGAAGTACAGGAAATCTTACAGTATGTCCTAAGATTAGTACCCTAAACCAGATGTGTTGACTTATGAGATGTACCCTATGCCAGATGTGTTGGCCTATGAGATATATAGTTAGGCTTCACTAGTGACTAGGTGTGGTCAAATGATTTTTGAACTAGATTTGAAAATGTGAAGGAAAGATGCCACCATCTGTCCCACGTTTTGCCTATGCGAAATTGAAACTTATTTGACTGTAATAGTCTTATGCATAATATTAATCCCAACTTGTTCTGTGAAGTACCAAAGAGGAAAAAGCTATACATTTCCATAAATTTTAAAGAGCTTATGTTCTTTCTCATCTCTTTTTGTTCTATATTTGGATTACATATGAGTGTTATTCCTAAATCATTGACAAGCCTTTGATTTTACACATACACTCTTAATGCAATATCAAGGTTTTCCAACTAATGGGATTTTTAATACTCTAGTTACAGGTTATTCTTCCCAGGTTAAAGCATGAAGTGGGATACTTTTCAATGTTCTGGTAATATCACTGTTTTTTCATTTATCTTCTATTTTACACTACTATTGTGCAAATTCAGTACAATATATCACAGTATGACTATCTTCTTTAAAACAATTCATGTATAATGTACTTATCCTTGCTCTTGAGACACAGGTCATGAATGAAAAAAAGTGTGAGAAGGGTTAGATCACTTACCAGTTAACAAAACTAAATGAAATTCTGAAATGCTTCTGCAGATACAGTTGTTACATCTACCTGACTTGACCTGCTTTATAACTTTTTTGGATTTCTGTTCCCTAAAATGACATATAAGCAGGGCATCAGCAAGTGGGCACTATGTACACTATAACATACATGTAACAAATGAGTAGCAACAACAGTAAAAAGAAATGTTCGATATCTGTATGTTTTTTTTTCTTTTATGATGCAGGGTCAACTATTATGAATGCTGCAAGCAGATGCAGTGCCCTGTAAAAGAGGTGATGTACACCTAATCAATCAATCTGTGGACTTTCATTTCCTTGAGGTCCCACATGGCTATGAGAAAGAGTAGCAGCTTGAGGTGTACGATGGCATAAACAGATTAGCCATGGCAAGAGCAGCAGTATGACACTTTTTTATTTTTTAATCCTGGCCAGTAACCAGATATGGGAAGTGGATGTTTTACAGGTCAAATGGAGTACTTCTCTGTGGCTGGCAAGCAACTCTGTGCTTTTGTGAAAAAGCATTAATTTATTACAGTCAAACATCAGAGACTCACGTAGACAACAAAGTACCATAATCGTTGGGTAGTGGAGTGGTTTGTGAATCAAAATGGCTCAATACTGTCATTAGCTCATTATTCAGGCTTTGCAAAACTAATATGATTTGTAAGAAGTAAGTTGACAATTCAGAATATTGTGGCACTGTTTGTGTGACTCAGCATTAAAACAGATTACTATGGTCATTATTTTTCTCCAAAATCAGATGTCTGAGATGAATAAAGTCAGCAAGGTGGCTTCAACTGCTGGGTGAGAGGATGACTGTGGATGACTCTATAAAACTGACCTTTCTGTTACATGACTGATTTAAACAGTGTGAATTTGGAATACTTTACTGTGGCTATTATATGTTTTTTTGTAAAACAACTTGAAATACATTACTGTGACTATTATTTTTATAGTAAGATATAAGAGGAGTACCTGGTCAACAAAGTGGCTATGATTGCTAGGTAAGATGGCACCTGTACAATAAAATGACATTCTTCACATTTGCTCAACTTAAACAATAAAAAAACACCACTGGACTTTTGCAGAACTCTTTAAATAACCTTTATTCTGGCTTTGCAGGAATAATCTGTATTTGTGTGAAATAAGTTACAATACTTATCTGTGGCCACTCAGCGTTTGTGTGAAACAAAACTGAAATACTTAACTTTGCCATTATTAGTATTTTTAACCACAGTCACACATCAAAGGTATACATGATCAGCAAAAGTAGACATATTTGCTGGGTACGTGGAGTCTGTGGAAGCAAATGGGTGGCCTTGCTATCATCTTTTTAAGTTAAACAGTCATCATTCTGAATATGCATGATTAATGTGTATTTGTGTGAGGTAAGTGGAAATATTTACTGTGGTCATTTTTTTTGTACACAATGAAAGTAAAGGTCCCAAGGGAGAAGCTCAAAAGCAGGTTGTGGTTCAGGAAGGAGAGTGAACCTTAGCTTCTATCCCAAAGTTTTCATATTAAATCCCTTCAAATCTTCAAAATAGGTTTTCTTGAGTCAGTATTCATTTAAAGAAGGGTTACTTGGATTATAGCTCTTTTGTCTTACAGATCTCGTCAGACTACTAAATGTGTAAAGGAACTTACAGTTTTTCTGGATCTGACAAAGTCTATAAGGCAGAAGTACTATAATCCAAATGAAACTGTGAGGCAGATAGACAAGGTTCAAGCTCCTTCCTGAACCTGCTCTTGAGTGACTCCCTTTCTTTTACAAAATCAAACATCAAATGTGTAAACAGAAAGTTTCAGTAACTGATGGACATGGAGGCTTGTCCAGGAATAAAACTGATTTGTACCTATTGTTTTTATTGCTATTAAACAGTCATTAATCTGGCATGGTGGCATTAGTGTTATAAAATATCATGCAATTACTGAAATCACTGTAAACATATCACTGTTATGACTTATTCTTATATGCGACTTTGTGTTTGAGGGGTGATACTGCATATTTAAGAACAATTAGTTGGCCAGAACTTCTTTCATATTCCATAGTCAAAAATTAGTACAGTACATAATGAGTGGCTATCTCTGGTGGCCTAGGCAGGATGTATGTGAAAGCAAATGATAATTGGCATAATGGTACAGCACACAGCTGTTTCATTGCTCTTGATTCTCTGGTTGAGTTCTTGGCTGTAGTTCTTTCTGTGCGAATCCTGAATAGATTTATCCAGGTAATCTGGTTTTTCCAATCCTTGAAGACATGCCATGGGTGAACTGGTTTTCCACCAACTTACCTGTAGAAGACAGCAAACCAGGTGGGCACTGCTGGGCAGTGAGATGGGGGCATCATGTAGTCCTTTGCCAAGGTCTCCATTTCACATAAGGCCACTAATGACTGTAGAGGGAATGTTACCACTGATGTGGGTTAGGGAAGCAGTGCAAGATCTAAGCTGAGTATCTGTGAGTATTAGGCACAAAAAATTCCTACTCCCTAAATTACACTGAGTTTACTTAGTTATCAGTGTTGCAACAGTACCCATTAATTTCATTTACAGACATTTACAACCAGATTTTATAAGCTATTAACCACAATTTATAATGTATTCAGCTACGCAGGTTTTTAAATTTCCAGTTAGAAAGTGAAGGGACTTTTCTTTCACCTTATTTAAACAGTGGTACTTTTTATGTTTGGCAGTTTGTTCAAATGTGAATCTTTTTTGCTAAAAAATCATATTTTCTGCCAGTAGTGTAGTTTCATATGAAAAGTTATGAGCTGCCACTATTACTGGAAAAATAACAAAAAAAAAATAAATCTTAAGAGAAAACAGAGAAAAAAAATACTACGGAGAAATGTAGTACTATAGAAAACAGAAGACAGGCAGAGAAGGTTTAACGGTTGACAATACCTATGTCTGGGTGGCAAACTGGCACAGTGGTTAGTCTTGCTGCTTAACAGCGCTTGACTCTATAGTTTGGTTCTTAGCTGGGATGCCTTCTGTGCAGAGTTTCCACATGGTCACTGGAACAGTGTGGGTTTTTACTAGTTGCTCTGATTTCCTCCCAAATTCCAGAGATGCACCAAAGGTGTGCTGCCATTTCTCCAAACTGCCTATAAGGCTATGTAATGAGTGAGAATGAATGTGCGTATGTGTGCCCTGTGATGAATGGGTATCCTGTTCCTGATTGTCCCCTCTAACCTGTCTTTGGTGAATGTCTGGATAGGCTCCTGTTCCAGTGTAACCCTGAAATGGATTGAGCAGAGCCTCAAAGAATAAAACAATGAATATCTGTCTTTGTCCAGAATATCATCTAGTTAACATGACATGAAATGTCATTGGAGATAAAAGGTATGACTGTGGTCTTGGACACTTGAATTCAATTAGTGACTCAAACACTTGATGATGTAGTCAGGAAGGAAACACATGCCTATCTTCAGACAGGGAGCATGCTGGGCAGAGCTTTCGCTGAGTGCTGTTGGTGGCTGGAGCTCAGAAAAGTGAGATCACCAGGGAGGGCATGTGGAAGGGCTGAGATGGGATTCCCTAACAGCTGGAATCAGCTTGCCCCAAGGCCATTACTCATCAGCTACCCAGTCTAATACATGTGCCATTACACTGGCATGGATTAAGGCACAGGAAAAAGCCTCATAATGAAGCCACAGAGATACACGAAGATGGCTCCTCACTTATCCTGCCCACTCTGCAATGTTTAATGGTGTTGCTGCCATAACCTGTCATACAGTGAAGGCATCCACAAGGAGGGTATGAACAGTTACTCCACAGCAAGGGAGTCCTGCTTTTGTGGGTTACACCAGGGAGCCATCAAAGCACTGGAAGATACAGGGATGGGGATCATGTGAGCAGGCATTTGGGAACCATGAAGTAAGTGAGAGCGGAGGGGAAGCAAAAATAAAGACGAAAAAGAAAGGGAAAAACATATTTACAAGAGAATCGAGACAAAGACACAACAACTAAAGGCAAGACTTTCAGCACAAATTAGAACAGAAAAAGAACTATCTGAAGATAGAAAGTATGAAATTATAACAGGAACAGCAACAGAAGTGGGAAGGACCTGTAATAAAAGTATTATTATGCAGACAACTTTACACAGTAAAAAAGGATCATTATGCTAAACCCGTCTGTATGTGGCTATTATGGAATAAAATACGTACTACACACTGCATGATGATGACAAAAATATACACATACACCAAATTATTTAACATAAATAAGACAAAATATTAGTGTGATACAGTAGAAATAAGTGAATGCAGCGAACACGAACAGAATGGAAAGTTAAGTGGTTATGCAAATACATATAAAACTATTGTATATGCATTTGCCTTAGCCCACCCTACACACACACACACACACACACACACACACACACACACACACACACACACACACACACACACACACACACACACACACCATAAACATTATAGATAAAATACTTAATTTTGACTTTTTGTACTAGAAGACCAACACTAATAGAGGAGATAGATGTGACTGATTAGACAAGAATTACACAACTGTAAAACACAGCAGCAAGAAAATGGGAGACCTCAGTGCTGCTTCAGAGATACATAATATAAACAAGATAAACTTACAAATACTAGCAATGGGTTAAATGATTCAAATGTTCAGCTATGAAGAAGAAGGTGGTGAAAAAAGAAGCTGTGGATACAGCCTTGCAAGATTTTAACATTCAAGGGATATGAGGAAGGAAGGCAGACAAGTAAAACTCGCACAATACAAAATTAAAGACTAAAACTACACCATTTTACCTGCACAAATCTTTGTATATAATGAAAATGATACTATCCTGCAAAACAAACCAAGAACAGTGAAGGAAGTAGCAGCAACATGAAATAAATGTGTTGAGGCTGTCGGCCATACATTTAGTGAAATACAGATGCCAAGTAAAGGCACAATAAAAATGCAACTGACTCAAGAGACACTTGTTAGTGGTTTCTAACTGAAATACTGCTGGTATGGCAACTATTACTACTAACAGTAACTAGAAGTCTCACAATTATGAGGACAGAAAATCAAATGATCGCAACAGAATTACAGAAAAAAAAGCCATCTAAGCATTTATTTAAAATACTGTTGAAGGCAGCTCTTATATTAGCCTTAGGAATCCTGCTGTGCCAGAACATTTTATAGACAGGCATCAACACATTTATGTTCAAGTGTTATGCCACATTAATGAATTTTCTTTACTACACACATATTAAATCTTTAAAAACAACAGGTATTCTAGAGCAAAATGGAGGAGTAGATATTAATTATATGCAGATTAAATAGGGCTTGGGGCAAAGTTTACAACACAGGACAACAACCTAAATTTTCAAAGGACTCCCTCATAGTAAATGAACTGAGGACACCGCCTTTCCTCCTGACAGGATTAGTGACGTGAACAAACTGCAGATTCAGTAGAAGTCAGTCAGTGCCCCTCATCCCCCAATTAATAGTCAAAAGAGAGGACTGAATGCCCAAAAGCAGAACAAAATGAATGACGTTGCAGGAGGCAGTCAAACAAACTAAAGGCCAGAAAGCATGTCTGCTGCAATAGAAAGTGTATCTGAAGGCCATGAGATCCAATATGGAAATATGAAAAATGAGAAGCACCAGAAGAAGTTGTTGGTTAAGAGCCCAGCTAAGGTGTACACAGAAACTTGTACAACAGTTGGGTGTAGACAGAAACTTGTACAACAGTTGGGTGTAGACAGAAAGTTGTGCAACAGCTGAGTGTAGACAGAAACTTGTGCAACAGCTGAGTGTACACAGAAACTTGTGCAACAGCTGGGTGTACACAGAAACTTGTACAACAGCTGGGTGTACACAGAAACTTGTATAACAGTTGGGTGTACACAGAAACTTGTATAACAGTTGGGTGTACACATAAACTTGTACAACAGTTGGGTGTACACAGAAACTTGTACAACAGTTGGGTGTACACAGAAACTTGTACAACAGTGGATGTTTAACCTTGACAACTTGAAAAATATATTCTGAAAATGAAATTTCCAGATTATCAGAATTTTAAAAAGTATACATGAGTTGTTCATTCCAAAACGGGACAGTCACAAAACTACTTAGCTCATGTAGAAATGGAGTGCTCATGTAAGAAAATCCGTACAGTAGTCACAGGTACAGGAAGAGTACATCAGGTTTTAAACTGTATAACTGCCTTTGCTTAATACAGGTAGATTAAAAGGTGTTACATGGACAAAATAAAGTTAAACATACTGCAATATTATTCACAGAACTACTGCCCTTTTTGCAAAGGAGACACAGCCTCTATAGCCCTACTGAGAGGAGTCTGTGCAAGTCTGGACTGATCCATGGACAGGCATAGTCTTTGAGCAGGCCACTTTCTGGCAGAGAACCTAAGTGTGACAACATTCAGAACCCACTGATCCATGGTGACTGCTCTCCTGGAAACATCCCAACACCATGTACTGCCCTACACTGTAGGCAAGACTATAAACAATGGCCAAGTGAAGTAAAACTCTTGGGTAGTGGTGGTGGAGGAGGGTTGAGCCTAAAAAGATAGAGGTGTTTACAGTAGTAATAGTAGTAGTTGTAGTAGGAGGTCACAAAAAGGATTCATATGGTCCTCATCAGTGTAGATGGTCTATTTTGTCTTCAACAGATTATCCTGTAAGGGTTGTCTAAATAATTCTACCTCAATGAATCAGGCTTCTAGAACTGACCATTTGAGCTCATCCTTAAAAACAGGCTATGTACGTATAGGAACATGTCTAATCATGTAATCATGCCGACACCTGAGGTCTTGGTCATAAAATCAGTACAGTCAAAACTGTAATAGGCTGCACGAAAACTCACAAAAAATGGAGTACTGACCATATCATTCTCCAACCCTGGCTCAAGGAGGGAATATTCCAGTCTTTGATGCAGAAGGAAGGACTGCAGTCTGAACAGGCTATTTGAACAGCAAAGATGTCAAACCCCCAACACAGCAGAAAAATGGACAATTACTACCACTGTCCAAGGTTTTAGATTTCTTGCCACAAGGAAAGAATGCAAAATATTGTAACCTCTGGCCTGGGTCCTATGCTAGAATTAAAGATCACAAAGGAGGCAGCACTAGAACTGCTGGTCAGAGTCTTGGTCCAATCAGTAGGGTGTTTGTAGAAAGTGTTCACTTTCTGGAGGCATGGCAGAAGGAACTGGATGCTTCTAGGATGCATGTGAATGCTTATAGCCCAAGGCTTTTCTTCCTTCTTTTTTCCCAGATGCTTATTAAGATGTTTTGGGGAAAATGGATTAGGTTTGAACAATGAATAAATATAATAAATGCCTAATATTTGCCTTTTAAAATTAATTCTCATTCTAATTCTCTCTAATAACAGTTAGTTAACTACTATCTTAGTAAATAATATCTATATATATATATATATATATATATATATATATATATATATATACACATATATATATTTTTTTTTAAAACATATATATACTACTACACTACAGCACTTCTCACTGGAAACCATTCCAGCAGTCCAACTCGTGTAATGTCAACAGTCAAGTCCTACAATAATACTAATATCCACAAAAATAATAACCCAACAAATTTGCAATAAAGTAAAAAAATGACTTAATATTGACTTAATAAAACAACAATTCTGAATAAGTTAGACCCAAACAAAAAACAAATGGAAATAACTGTGGGCCAAGCTGTGATGTCCCCACAAATTATCACATTAATAACAACGCTTAAGCAAGTACAATAAGTCGTGTTGGGCACCGGGTTGATAGAAACCTGACTGAACCTGACCACCACGTTGTCTCCGCTCGCTTGTAAGGAAATTTTTTATGCCCACTTCTTAGAATTATAAGTATCCATCCAGGGACAAGGAGGTCATAACATCCCTGTATTCTTCCTTTCCTTTATTGAGTATTGCAGTTTACGCCCCCTGCGCATGTGCCTCAGCAAAAAATGTGCCTCAAAAAAAAAAGAAACAGCAAGTTCAAAGGACAAAAAAAAGGTGGGACTAAGTTCACGTTAAAGTTATTCAAACAGACTAAAAAGCTTCTGGCTCTATAAATTGTCTCATTGGCTTGCTTTAATCACTGGCTGCTATCCTGCCTTAAGAAAGATCCTCCTTCCTCAGAAACCTCTACCTCACATGGCTTGAACACTACAAAGACACTACAAACACTCACTACAAAGACCACAGCCTTCACTGCAACATGTTCAGTTCACAAAACCTTCAACTTCTGTAAAACTCAACTCATCTTCCAAAAAAAAAAAGTTCAGCAACAAGAAAACTGGATGGATAGCCAAGAATGCTGGATGGATAGCCAGCATGTAATCCCTGGGTCCATAGCAGAGCTCAAATCAGATGAAACTCCTTTCCCAGCTGGATCTAGCTGGATGCCTAAGATTCAGAGTCTACTACCCGCTAAAGAGGGCATGTTTAACTGAGATTCCAATTAAGCAATTATATTCAGTAGCCATATTAAGTATATTCATTTACACACACACACACACACACACACACACACACACACACACACACACACACACACACACACACACACACACACACACACAACAGTAATCACACCTCACCTCTAATAGGCAACCCAGGTGTCTCAAAGAACCCCACTCTCTGAATAAAATTGTCTGAAAGATGGATTCCAGGTTAATCCATACCAAAAGATTGTTTCAGAGCTTCAGCTATGTACAAAACTTTCTCCTAAAAAAAACTCATCATTGATTTTGCCTGCCTCGTAATTATAACTGTAAAAAAATGTTTTTTTAAGTATATTCTGTACCCTGTCTTCTCACTGTTCGAGGTGTAATCTCTGCCATTATATGGAGTACATAATTTATAGCTCAAAGTGTAGAGAGGATTATTTATTTATTATATATTTATTTATTTTTTGGAAAACATCTTTAAAACTGTTAAATTGATTACACACCCAGAAAAACAAAAAGTTATTGTGATTATGTAAACCACAGACTCCTGCAAGAAAACACATTAGCACAGCACTCTATGCTTATGTCAGATGAGATGAATCATACAATTCCAAAAGAAAAAGAAAGAAAAGTAGCTAATAAGAAGGTTATTTGCAAGGTTACATGGCAGTTTATATTTGAAATAAGCAGAGATATTAAAAGCTTTTTTTTTTTTAATTATAAAAAAAAAAGTCTTCCAAAAAACATACAACTTTTTAGTATGGAACCATACATACCTCTCAAACCTTAGATAAGAATCTGAACAAAAATAAAAAAAAAAACATAACACCCAAAAATAGTTATGCATTACATACACCATTGAAACAACTGTAGCTTAGAAACATTATACATCACTTATATAATTTCCATCCCATTATTGTCAGTTAAACATTATATGGCTCATTCAGTCCTGCTAGTAAAAAAAATAATAATAAAACACATGCATCAAACATCCTGCAGTCCATCAACTACCTGCAACCAGAGCTTTTCACTGAAACTAGGGCTGTTTGTTTCCCAGAATGACAGCTCTCCTAATAATTAAGTCTGGTATACAATCTATTGATATCTGTATACTACCTGGAAAATTAAATTATGGCATGTAAATTGAAAGTACACTTTGTTTTGTAAAAACTTATTATATTTTAGCCCACTTACTATTTTTTTTCAGTAACATCCCAATATTCATTTCAATCTACCACTGCTTAGAACCCACCAATGGTTGAAAATCCATACAGTTAAGAGGTATGAGTTCATGTTCAATACAACACTCTCCCTGTCAGGAAAGCCGCATTTAATGAAAGTGTAGTGTACTCTTAATGTATGATATATTTGTAACTGTGTTTGTGTTCATAGGTAGACTGATCAAAACAAAACTAGAAGGGTGCTTTGGCATGCACACACCACCATTTAGCGCTGCAGGTCATGGGAGCTCAAAAACAAAAAAAAACAAAGTGTTTTGGGGCATGCATACATCGCATGTTGTTAGAGGAGGTTGAGGCGTGCATGGAAGAGCTGGGCTATATGCAAGCGCCCCCGGGGGGGCACATGTCTACCATAGGATAATCCAATGAGATCTTTACAAGTCTCAGAGTTTTGCTAAAGGAACAGTTACCCATAGTGGAATCTATAAGATGTAAGGAATTACATCCCTTATTTGTCACTGGATACTTTGGATCTTCATAGGATCCTGACTAGGAGAGATTTCCTGTTCACCACCACCTGCTCTAGAAGGGTGAAGGGAGAAGGTTGTGCACAATCATCTTATGCAGTGATACTGGTGCTAGGAAGCACACCTGTCAGAAGCAGTGTATGGGGACATCTAAGGCCTGCACTGGGTCTAGTGCTGTCATCAGGCCACATTCTTCAATTATGTGTTCTAGCACCCAGAAGGTCAGACATCAAACATCTGTCATATGTCCATGCCTTAATCCATGGACCCTGACATAGGAAGACCTACTGGATCTCTTCAGTCTTCAGACTCTGCTTGGCTTGGTGAGAGGGTGGAGGGGTGATCCTGGGTGAAAAGTCTTCAACCTTAAGTCCCAATCACCTATGGTGAGGAAAGTCACAAGATCACTCTGTAGGATTAGACCAAATGTGAGCTTTCTCCTGACAATCAAAAATGGATGGGTAGCTCCCAAACCCTAGGATGCACCCACTTTGGCAACAGTAGGGAGTGGGGCTATTCCAGGCCCATTACCATCCACTGGAGCAGAGGGTGTACAAGTTCAGTCCTCACATCTGAGAATGAATTCACATGTGAGGGCAGGAAGGCTTTTTAGTAAATGATTTTCAGGCCCCCTTGGCAGTGTTCTGACACAGACCAAGGGCTGTATGCGGACCCTTCTGCTGACTTCCATGCAAACAGCCTTCAACTGTTATCATCCTTCTGGCAATAAGGCAGGAAAAGGTTTGCTTCCTCAGACATCTGCATGTGGCAGGGGTGAAACACAGGCATAAATGGCAGTACATGACTTTGTACCTCAGTGTCAGGTAACAGGGTGCCATCCACAATGACATTTTCAAGATCTAACTTAAAGTACTGAATACGGTTGTTTTTCACAAATGTTAATCAAATCTGAGATTAGAAAAGTGTAAGTGGCAAAAAGGAAATGGAAGGCTCAGGCAGCAGTACAACAAAGATGGGGTTAATGGTACAACCACCCTGAGTGTAAACTGTTAGTGGGTGCTTTTCTACATACTTCGAGGAACAGTGCAGAAGGGACAAACTCAATTAAAACAAACTACCTACGGCCCAAAATGAAACCAAACTGCTTAAATAAAAGTAACTTTTTATTATAAAAATAAATTAAAACGTGTTTAATCAGATAAGCGCTTTCGTCCATTCAGTATAGACTTCCTCAGACAAAACTATAAAGCATTAGAACACCTAAAACTCCTTTGAAGGCCATCCACTGGCTACAGCTGACACACCCCCACAATTTCCTTACACATAATAAAGCAAAATTGTCACTTTTCACCACAGTAAAACTGCATT
Organism: Protopterus annectens; assembly: GCF_019279795.1. NCBI lineage: Eukaryota > Metazoa > Chordata > Ceratodontiformes > Protopteridae > Protopterus > Protopterus annectens. The sequence goes on along the minus strand of NC_056734.1, from coordinate 602,490,725 downwards.
TTAACATTAGTCAAAAAGCGTTTTACTATAACTATGCTTTCCTTTTCCACTCTTCTATAATAAAAACGAAAGGCAGTTCAGAGGTGTTTTTTTTTTCTCCTCTTCAACTGCAGAACTGAGGGGAGCATGTACCAAAGTACCAAATGGCTTTCTGATACTTGCTGAAGCCTTTTTTTTTTTTTTTTTTGTCTTCAGGCAAAAAGCTGAGGGTAGGGGTGGACTGGCTGCTGTAGAAACCAATGCACCAATCAGATTTTCTATAACCATCGAAGTCCTTTTTTTTTGGTTCTTTTGCTTTTCACTTGCAAGGTGGTAGGGCAACATTTTGGAGGCTAGCACAAGGCACTGGGTGAGCCAGTAATGGCTCTGGGTTCAGGAGTGAGATCTTCTCTACTCATGTGACATGGGTATGATATTACTGAGTGTCACTGTAGGTTTGCGTGACTTTTAGCATGGAAGTTTACAACATAAAAAAATGCTGCACTGGAATGCAAGAGACGATCAAGACAAACAGACTCACCAAGGAGGATATCCAATTTTAATTTGTGAACCACATTATACTAAATGAAATCTGCTTTGTTTTTGTATAAAAAAAGTCAATAAAAAGTTATATTCATAAAAGTAAAGGACCTGGCACATTAAAAAACAATTGCGCATACTCAGATATCCAGAGTGAAGCTATAACAAAATGATCAAGGGCACTGTTGTCTGTTTTAAACTATAATTATGGCATATTCCAATCAACATCTACTGCACTACACCCTCAGATATCAATGACACTGTTACAGGAACAAACCTACAAGAAAGGATGAAAGGAGAGAGAGAAAGGGGAAGGGTCAGTCTTGGAAGAATTGTTACCTTCTAAAATGCAGACTAGCATACGTACTGCAACACTATCAACTCAATTGGGAAAGCCGGCATTGAAAATGACACAGTTTTAGGCACCAACAGAATGCATGCCAGAGAAGATATCACACAGGGCTGACAGACTGACAAGAAGTATGTGTGCATTTGATGGGGGGAGGGGGGTGCAAATTAAGATTTGTCCAACAAAAATAATTCAATCACAAGTGTTTGTGTCCATATGCAAGTGCAAATCCACAAATATGCACATAAACAAACAAAATATAAATGTAAAACATGATAAAATATATCCTTCACGTTAACTAGTATCAGTATCTGGAGTTTAGCCTGAAAGGTGAAACACTGATTTCAACCCCACCCCCACCCGCCAGCAAGCAATGGAGGAAATAACACAGGCAAAAAGGAGAGACAGAAAATATTTCTATTTATAATTACAGCCGGCAGGATTCGGCCAGACATTTAGGCAGTAGCAGTTTGGACCTCCCTGATCATACACTCTTGATTCACTGAGGCCTGAAATTAGCTGATGTGATGCAGAACGAATCAATAGAACGGAAACAATTAAAAATATATACTGCAGTAGGTAGGGTGTCTTGTGCTAAAAAAAAAAAAACAGTCACTGGAATCAGCTTTGTGACTAAAAAATCATATTCACTGGCAAATAAAGATCAGAAAAGAACTGCAGTTTTATCAATCAAATCAATCAATAGTCCAACATGAATTGCAGGCAGGTATTTTTTTCCAGTAAAGCAATGTTTTACACTTAGATGCACTACTACTTCCCAAACAGAAGTCTGGCAGGGAAGCTGGCAAAATAAAATAACACTTGCAAAGACCCTTAGACAGCAGAGTAACTCTCTGCTCAAGTCCAGCAACAGGGAACATCAAAACAGATTCATCTTGTAGCCGGGAAGTAGTAAGTCCCACCGGGCTTCTACTCTAAAGGGTCAGGGCCCATCCCTCATAGGGATACCGGATAATTGATGAAGAATAAACAATAAAACATGAACAAATGCAAATAAAACTTAGTAAGGAATATTTTAGAAGACTAAATATTAATACTGAAAACAGCAGTGACATCTAGGAACAAAGTCCAAGCTATAAACCCCATTTGCTCTTCCTGTCCTAATTGTTTGTTTTACAAGTAATCTTTGTGGACCTAGTGCAATTGTCTTTGGATCTTCCTGTCCTAACTTACAGTTTTGGAGAGACCGACTGGCCCCAAAAGGTGCTGGATTGGTTGGACAGGAAAACAAGAAAGATGGTTCATGCTCAGTCAGTGTATACCAAGACTATATACTCCCTGTTCTGAAAGAATCATGGGTCTCCTTGAAGTTGAAATTGATTACATATATCTGCCTTTGTAGGACTGCATACACATCTGTTGACCTTACTAAACCCAACATAGTGAGTGTTTTAAACATGAGGAGAATAAGTCTAAGAAGGTTTCCCTGCTTAGCTTAGCAGAAACACATCTGTGTCAAGCGGGAATGGAAATCATACCTGAAGTAGACAGAAATCAGACAGCAACTGAATGTACCAAAAAACAAAATAATATAAGGTGAAGGATCAGATGAGAAGGCAAGAAATATGGAAAATGTATAAATGTAGTGGATATAAAAAGTGGACACACCCCTGTTAAAATGCCAGGTTTTTGTGCTGTAAAAAATGGGACCACAATAAATCATTTCAAAACTTTTCACACCTTTAATGTGACCTATAACCCGTACAATTCAGTTGAAAAAAAATCTGTTAGGGGAAAAAATATAAAAAATAAAAAACGTACTATAAGCTGGTTGCATAAGTATGCACACCCTTAAATTAATACTTTGTTGTGTGTGCACACCCTTAAACTAATACTTTGTTGCAGCACCTTTTGATTTAATTACAGCATTCAGTCTTCTTGGGTAGGAGTCTGTCAGCATGGCACATCTTGAGTTGGTAATATTTGCCTATTCTTCCTTGCAAAAGCACTCCAAATCTGTCAGATTGCGAGGGCATCTCTTGTGCACAGCCCTCTTCAGGTCACCCCACAGATTTTCTATTGGATTTAGGACTGGGCTATGGCTGGGCTATTCCAAAACTTTAATTTTCTTCTGGTGAAGCCATTCTTTTGTTGATCTGGATGTATGCTTGGGGTCATTGTCATGTTGAAAGGTGAAATTCCTCTTTATCTTCAGCTTTCTAGCAGATGTCTGAAGGTTTTGAGCCAAGAGTGACTGGTATTTGGAACTGCTCATAATTCCCTCCACCTTGACTAAAGCCCCAGTTCCAGCTGAAGAAAAGCAACCCCAAAGCATGATACTGCCACGTGCTTCACTGTGGAGATAGTATTCTTTTGGTGATGCAAAGTGTTGTTTTTTGCACCGAATGTACCTTTTGGAATTGTGGCCAAAAAGTTCAACCTTGATCTTATCAGACCATAACACATTTTGCCACATGCTTTTGGGAGACGATGTATTGTTTTGCAAATTTTACCCGGGCCTGGATGTTTTTGTGTGTAAGAAAAGACTTCCATCTTGCAACCTCACCCCATAGTCCATACACATGGAGAATATGGGAGATTGTTGTCACATGTAGTACACAACCAGTGTTGCTGTAGGTTTCTTGGCAGCCTCCTTGTCCAGTTTTTGTCTAGTCTTTTTATCAATTTTGGAGGGATGTCCAGTTCTTTGCAATGTCACTGTTGTCCAATACTTTCTCCACTTTCTGATGACTGTCTTCACTGTGTTCTATGGTATATCCAATGCTGTGGACATTGTTTTGTACCCTTCTCTTGTTACCTTTCAACAATGAAATACCTTTGATGCTTTGTAAGCTCTCTGCAAACCATGGCTTTTGCTGTAGCAGGCAACTGAGTAAATGTCAGGAAAATCCTACTAGGACGGCTAAACTTTATTTGGGGTTAATCAGAGTCTGTTTAATTGATGGCAGGTGTGTACCCAAGAAGAAGGAATGCTGTAATTAAATCAAAAGGTGCTCCAACAAAGTATTAGTCTAAGGGTGTGCACACTTATACAACCAGCTTAGTGTACGTTTTCTATTTTTTATATATTTTTTTCCTCTAAGATTTGTTTGTTTTTCAACTGAATTGTACTGGTTATAGGTCACATATTGAAGGTGGGAAAAGTTTTGAAATGATTTACTGAGGTCTCATTTTTTATATCACAAAAACCTGCCACTTTAACAGGGGTGTGTACACTTTTTATATCCACTGTAGTTACAAGTATAGGAAACTCTTGGAACAACCTCATGTTGATCAGGACCAAATGCAGGAATGGTTAAGTAGAGGTGAATTTAAACCAAAAGATGAAAGATTAATATTAATGGCCCAAGATAGTGGACTACACACATGGTGATTTAGAAAGTCCATTGAACATGTGGGAGAAACAGACAAATGTAGGTTTTGTAAAACAAAATTGGAAACAATTGCAAATTTTGTTGCTGGTTGTGTTGTACTAATGACAAAAGAGTTGTATACTCAAAGACATAATAATGTGGCAAGACTGTTGCACTGGGGATTGTGCAAACATAATATTTAAGTAACTGAAAAGCACTAGAAACATGAGCCACAAAGCATTACAGGAAATGACGAAGTTTATATCACATCAGATCACCCACTACCAAATGTTCAAAATACTGATGTGAGAAAACCAGATATAGTAGTCCACAAAAAGAAGATAAAAGTAGCACTGATCATTGAAATTGCTACACCTAGTGACTTCAGTGTCTTACATACAGAGAGACACAAAATCATAAAACACCAAGATTTGCAAGCAGAAATAAAGTAATGTGGAAGAAGGATACCCAGACTGTTCCAATAGTAGTAGGAGCAATGGGCCTTATCAAAAAGAATTTATAGTCGTACTTAGATATGTTACAGATACATGTAACTCCATATGAACTGCAGAAGTAGTTATTAATGGGCACACTCTGGGTGCTGAGAACAGCACTTCTGGCTAACAAAGATTCAAATAATACTAATTTCATGAACTTTAATCATACTTTGATTTAGGAATGGGGGTCCATTCCAGTCATGGTATTAGAAACCCAAAAGACTTGGAGAAATTAAAAAAGAAGGCTACCCTCTGGATTTTTTTTCCATCTGGTCTATGTAACTCCAACTACAGTCTTCATTTACCCTCCAAAGACCCAAATGTCATGAATTTCCTTTGCACCAACATCCATCCATCCACACTTATGAGTGACAGCCAACACCTATAGCAACAATGTGAACAATCATGATCATCCATGGAGTTTACTAGATAAGTTGAAAAAACAGAAGACTGCCAAACCTTTCTACCATATCAAACAGACACACACACCCATAAACTATTTAGAAGGGTCTACGTCACTTTACTGGATTAACATATGACCAAAACTGAAAAGAACAAGACAACAACATCAGGACTGCAGAACAACAAATGTTCACAAAAGTGAAACTTACAAGATTAAAACAAACACATTCAGTCCTTTACAAGAGAAATACACATCTGTCCTTTTAAATGACACTGCCATTAACAGCATTTTCTACAGCAAACATCGAGCACTTTCCAGTAACAACCGTTCCAGTGAAATGATGAACATAATCTGTTTAGCTTCACAACAAACTTTTTCTATGTTTTTGCAGGGGTTCTGCACCCCTCACACCCTCAGCAAATTATATATACCAATTCTGAGATCACACTACAGGGGGGAAAGGGGTGAATTTCCCGATCCTCACTGTACTGCGATCTCCATTCAAAAACTAACAGGTTCCAAAAAAAATAAATAAATAAAACATTTACGTATAACATACGCAGCTGGTTTTTCGATATCTTGAGTTTCGGGTTTGTGAACGTTCATTGTTGTGCTTTTTCGGTGTTGCCATCTCTGTTTTCAATTTCGGTAATATGTTAATTTGTCAAACTGAAGTAGGCCCGTTTAGAAGTCATCAATTTTCATACCACATCTTTAGAATATGGGAGGAAACTGCAGTACCCTGACTAAAGCCACAAAATCACAAGAAGGACATGCAGATTCTACACAGAAGACTTCCTGGCTAACAACCGAACCAGAGAACCTCTTGCTGCAAGGTGACAATGCTAGCCACTGCAGCAACATGCCAACCATTCACTAAGGTACTGTGTTTTAAATATCCCTGTGTGCATCCGTCCCTTACTGCTCCTAACATCCTTGTTTGTTTCTGGACTGTTGGTACTAGACGAGAAGTCACTGCTGCTGTGCCTTTGGCATAGTCCTTGTTCTTTATTTTAATTTTTTACTTACTGAAAATAACACTTTATGCTACACATATCTGGTTGCTGAAAGAGTTGTATTTATATGTGCTAAGGTTTAACCTGAGAAAATTTGAGAAACACCAACAATTTGTGGATAGGAGTTGCATTATCAATGCAGGTGTAAAAAGAAGACATGTCGCTTCTCTGGTACAGAGGGGCATAGCTCTGAGTGCACTCAATGAAACTGAGGTTTCATTAGTGAACCCATATGGGGTTGAATGTTGACAGTGGCTCACAGTTCCCAAAGACAGAGCTGCAGCAGGTCTTGTTGTTGCACAACTGCAGCCAGCTATCATGGTAGTGCTCCAGTCCTACCAAGCAGTGTAATGCACTGTAACTGAGCCAACTGTCATGGCAGTGTTCTAGTCTTCCCAAGCATTAAAATACACTAGCTGAGCATCTGCTATGATGGTGCTCCTGTCTTCCCAAGCAGTGAAATACACCGGAGCTGTGAAGAGTCCGACTGTCATGGTAGTGCTTCAGTCCGCCAAGCAATGAAATACACCATAATTGTGCTTTCTGTTGACTGTCATGGTACTGCTCCAGTCCTCCCAAGCAGTGTAATACACCATAACTTAGCCAACTGTCATGGCAGTGCTCTAGTCCTCTCAAGCAGTAAAACAAACTATAACTGAGCCAGCTGTCATGATAGTGCTCCAGTCCTCCCAAGCAGTGAAATACGCTGTAATTCTGCAGAGTCCAACTGTTGTGGTAGTGCTCCAATCCTCCCAAGCAGTGAAATACACTGTAACTGTGTTGACTGCCCTGGTACTGCTCCAGTCCTCAGAAGCAGTGTAATACACTCTGAGCCAAATGTCATGGTAGTGCTCCAGTCCTCCCAAGCAGTGTAATACACTCTAACTTAGTCAACTGTCTCGGTAGTGGTCCAGTCCTCTGAAGTATTGAAATACAGTGTAAGTGTGCCAGCTGTCATAGTAGTGCTCCAGTCCTCCAAAGCATTAAAATACACAGTAAATGAACCAGCTGTCATGCTGGTGCTCTAGTCCTCCCAATCTTTGAAATATACTATAAATGAGCCAGCTGTCATGGTAGTGCTCTAATCCTACCATGCAGTGAAATACTCTGTAACTGAGCCAGCTGTCTTGGTGGTGCCCCAGTTCTCCCAAGCAGTGAAATGCACTATAATTGAGCCAACTGTCATAGTAGTGCTTCAGTCCTCCCAAGCATTAAAATACACTGTAAAATGAGCCACCTGTCATGGTGGCGCTCCAGTCCTCCCAAGCAGTGAAATACACTGTAACTTAGTCAGCTATCATGGTAGTTCTCCAGTCCTCCCAAGCAGTGTAATACACTGTAATTTAGCCACCTGTCATGATAGTGCTCCAGTCCTCCCAAGCAGTAAAACACACTATAACTGAGACAGCTGTCATGGTAGTGCTCCAGTCCTCCCAAGAAATGAAATGCACTGGAAATGAGTCACTTGTTCTATAGCAGTGAAATACATTGTAACTTAAGTCAGCCCTGTGGAAGCATGCTAACAGAGCCAGTATTGTAAGTACTGCTTTGGAAGCATGCAATCTGTTCAGCCACAAAGCCAAGAGGGCTTAAACATAAAAGCCCTAGGCACATGCCTCAGGATGATGGCCCTCAGGTGACAAGCTGCACCCCATCTATGATATGAACAGATAGCCAGTAACATACAATAACATACAGGACTGAAAGAGGCAATCAGCTGGCATGGAGGGACAGCAGGAAATCTGGTGAAATTAGCAAAAGAAAAACAAGAGTATGTGGAAGTTGTGCAGTCTTTCAGAAAAATCAGTGCTTGGAAGCCTCAAGGAAAAATTCTGCTTTTTTCACTCCTGAAAAGAAAAGACAACACAAAAGTAGTGTTTCTCATTTAATTTGCATCAGAGACAAGGAAAAACCTTTACTATCCCAAAATGGCAGGGATCTTCCAGCAAGTGTGTGTGTGTGTGTGTGTGTGTGTGTGTGTGTGTGTGTGTGTGTGTGTGTGTGTGTGTGTGTGTGTGTGTGTGTGTGTGTGTCTGCATGCAAGCACACATCTGCTGGGAAGCACAGTATACTCTTGACTTCTCCTAAAGATGGATTCTTTTAAGAGGCCAAAGACAAGGGCTGCAGATGTGTATCTATGAACTGTAAAAGTCTCCCTTTTGTTGTTTAACATATGCAAAATGAATGAATAAAATCCACCTCTATGTCTAAATAACTGCCTTTCTGCTGTAAGAAGAAAACTGAGTCCAACAGCAGAGCCCAGCAGTAGGTGGAGAAGACCTCGATATTGTATCAGACAGTTCTATAGAGAGTGTTCTTGCAAAACATATACACAAGTAAACACTAAATAAAAGTGCAGACAGAATCTCCTCTTTCCTTTTAGAAGTAGCACACAATATTGCCAATCTGCTGATGCAAAGGCAGGTTCACACCTGAGCCACACTAAACCCGGTTTTGCAATGAGGCCATCTACTGGAAGAGGACGAAATGTGCTTATCTAACTACTCTCCTTTTTTGGAGAAAGATGTGTAACAGGCTAACACACACGGCCGGCCTTAGGCATAGGCGAACTAGGCGACCGCCTAGGGCGCCGTACAGGCCGGCCTTGTAAAGGGTGCAATTTTGGCTTATTTATTTTTTTATTTTAATTAGTGCATTCTTTCTTCCCAGTGCCTGCAGCAGGTGGTGGGAAGAAAGGCGGCACTAACTTAACTAATTAAAAAAAAAAAAAAAATACAAGGGTGCCGGAACCATGGGGGGTGAGCGCCCTCCCACTTTTACAGCTGCAGCAGGTCGATTGCGCTATTAGCGTCTTCTCCTTTAATGAGAATCATGCGTGCTTACGCCAGCTTGGAAGTAAATCCAATTTTCAGATGCGCGCAAATTTTAAGTTAGCAGTTCCGTGAAGTGGGGGGCTAAGTCCATGTGGCAGTTTGATTTAGAAAGAAGGTGAATAAGTGTATGGGTGTGTAATTCAAACTGTTTGTTTCTGTATGCGAGAGAAAGAGAGATTGTGTGTGTGTGTGTGTGTGTGTGTGTGTGTGTGTGTGTGTGGTGTTTGTAATCTCAACCAGTGTTAAAAGGTCACTCGAGAAAACTTCTGCATCCTCTCATCTGCACTGCAGTCAGGGAACCAGCCCGTCAGCAAAAGAAAGATGGGCATTTTGAATGCATTTCAGTGGTCTTACGAAGATAGTTGCTTCCCACTGAAAATAACACATGCATTGTTTCTTATAGTGACACTTAACTAGTCGATGTTGCTAAAAGGATTAAAAAAATGCTAAATATAATACCGTCAGGTAGCACGCGTTTACAGGGAGCAGAAACACTAGCCAGGAAAGCTTAGCGTTTAGGGACTGTATCCTGTTTGCATGCACTTCTTGTCAATAGACCTTATTAACAATTATGTCACTTGTCTAACTTCTTTAACACATCTAGTAATTTATAAATCGAGAGTAAACTATTAAAACACTGTGGACTGACAATGACAAGCACCAACGCCTAGAAGGAAATTCAGTGGACTCCTTACAGTAAAATTATTCTAGTCAACAAGCCTAGTACTCATTAAAATGCAGATGTTACATTTATTCGATTAAAACATTTCGTTAGGTCAGCCCCCCCCCCCCCCCCAAGAAAAAAAAAAACAGCTGGCTGATATTGTCATGTGTAGCATTTTTATACGCAAACACACACACACACACACACACACACACACACACACACACACACACACAGAGCATATTAAGTACACTCGACCATAGGCAGTTTTCTGTTCTACTCACGGCCGGCCTTAGGCATAGGCGAACTAGGCGACCGTGGCAGAGGTATGTATATGAGTATATTAAAATGTACATTCCTGGATGGTTCTGTTCTTTTAATTGATTAGATTCAAAACCCATCGCCATGTAAATACAGCCACTGCCCATTTCATTTTCAACATTCATAAGATGGCGATCAGCTCAGGACTTCCCAATTCCAATCAGACAAAATAAAATCCCACACAAAGAGGTGATAATTCAAATTAGACTTGATAGGTCAGGGAGAAGCAACAGAAAATAGTTTGCCAAAAAAAAAAAAAAGGCAATGGATAAAAGTCACAAACATACAGACTCATAAAGTCATGTTGGGCTCCCACTCTGTTTCACATCTCCTACCGAGTGGCTAAAAGACAGCAGGTCAGACAGAAACATGTGCTTCTACATGATAACTAGCTAAGTAGCTGCGTTACTAGTCTGAAAGATATCAAAGGCTCATTTTATCATCATTGTAATGAAAGAAGTTTTGTGTTGCATTTTTATTACTTTTAGTTTTACAGCAAGTAAAGAGGGTTGAGATTTTTTTTGTGTGTGTTTTATGATGTAGTTTGTCAAATATGTAACCCAAATAGTCAGACTGCAGGAAAAAAACAGATCTTCAGGATCTGTTCTGGTACAAGCACGTATGTGCAATTCACGTGGTTTGTGAGTGTATGCATGTGTGCATAATTGGTCAGACTATATGCACGAGTGAATGACAGAGAGTGAGAGAAACAGATTGGTGTGTGCCTTAACTTTCCACGTTTTGCCTCTGTTTCTCATAAAATGTGAGGTTTTCTGACAAATCTTTGTAGGCTGCAATTGCTAAATGACAGACAATTGATGTCCTTCAGAAAATGCACATTAATGTTAATGTTAAATCTATTATTACAACCTTTTCAGTGTTTAAGAGGATTAGTTAAAATTTTCATAATAATGGATTTTTGTCCACTTATTCTTGAGCTAGAAGATTGTGTGCATGTGTGTGTGTGTTGGACAGGGGAGACTGTATATGTATGTATGTATGTATGTGTGTAAGAGACAAGGAAGAGATTGGTGAGTGGCTTGATTCTCAACTGTCCAAGTTCACAAAATATACATGATCTTATCTCAGGTTTTTGGTTTATGCCTTGCATAACTTTTGATGTGGGTTGCTGTTTCAATTAAAGTGAGTTTTGCTATTTCAATGAATATGAGTTTCAAGGGCAGACAAGTTTACTGCTCATGCTAAGTCTGTTTTCATTGTGAGACTGTATTGTTTAGCAAATGGCTATCTGTGTTTGTGCTATTTCAATATATGTACTCATTGTAGAAACAAATAATAGAATATATGCGTAGTAACTGGTGAGATAATCAATTAATGGAATACTGGAATGGCTGAGGAGGGGGCTGCTGCTGGGGTTTGCTGCAGGAGGGGCTGCTCTGGGGTGGCGGTCTATTACCCTTCCTAGAACTCTATTTGACCATGATCTGGCTCTGGAATTTCAAGTAGAAAATACATATGCAAAGGTAGCTGCAGTTTAACTACATTGCAAGGTATCTTTTTCTTCTTATGCATTTAAATAATTTAAGGAAATGACGGGAGTGTCTTTCTTGGGGAATGACCTAGTGGGTGTGGCTCAAATAGGGGTGTTTCATGAGTGTGGTGAGGATGGAGCTTAAGGGGCGCCGGAGCACTACTTCGCCTAGGGCGCTATTTCGGCTAAGGCCGGCCCTTTGCACAATTTAATAAATCTTGTGATATGAACAATTTGGTGCTAACGAGGTATGTTTCTGTAATCTATGCCCACAGTTTCAAACAAAATAGTTCTTGGCTGGCCATCTCTGGAGAAGACATCTGGAAGCCCAGCCTGTTTCCCTTACTTGCTAACAGAAGGCAATACGTCTAGGACCTATGGGTAGCTGGAAGACCCTTCTAGTGAACATCTGCATTGGCTCATGTAGCAGCAATCAAGGGGGTGTTAGTACTGAGGAAAGGTCAGGCACCAACATTTTGAAATAACAGATATTGTGGGCAAGATGTGGACAAGCAGGGGGTGAATGAGTGGATGCTGCCCCCCAACTCCTGCATGTGCTCTTGTACCCTAGAGAAAGACTGATGCAGTCAGAAACTACAGACTATCTAAAGCCCAAATTATAAAATAACATAAAACCTACTCAAGAACATTTATCCTACACTTAAATAATGAAAATCTATAAAAAGAATCAATCCTTCAGCTTCTATAGGTGAAAAATTTTTAAAAAGATCTAGAAATTCCTTGTTAGCATAAAAGTTTTTGGAACACAGCGGACAATGGGTAAATTATGCCTCCAAGAAGGTCATGTAATCTCTTCCATACAAGGTGAAAAACTCACTCAAGGTTTTGACCCACATGATGACAGTGTAAATCATTCAATTATTGTCTCTCATGTTTGACAGATGGTACTACCTGGTGACATCTCTCAGTATTTAGCCGGCATGTTAAAATCTTCATACAAATATTGACTGTGCCACTGACTGAGAACCACATTGCTGGAAGTACATCATCATAATCTCTGTGACGGAGACAGCACCAGCGATGGTCAAGGTACGCTGCAGTGATGGGAATGTAATTGTGTTCACAGCTGAATACAGTTTTTACAATGGTGTGATGTTCATCTAGCAATTGTGTGTGTGTGTGTGTGTATGTGTGTGTGTGTGTATCTGCATCTCTGAGAGCTACCTTTTCCATCAGATACAGAGGTGGGAAAGTTGATTATAATTACACAAGGAGGCAAGGTTTTCCCATGCATGAAGAGTGTGGGAGGCGATGCCCCTCCAGCGTAAAATACTTTTTTTTTCTTTCCTTTACATTTTGTAGTTTGACAAAGATCTCCAAATATGATTCTGGGTTATGCCTTTGTCTGTCAGGTCATGTCCTGCAAACATGTATTAGTGACACTTTTATTTACACCGTATTTGGTGTCTACCCCTATAGAAAGCATATATGTGACATTTGGTACGGTAAGTGTTTAAGACTATCTGCTACAATGGTGAGCCTGAACAAGGGCAAGTATGTATTGTTAGTGAAGTCTGGTATGACAGCCTGAGTTCACACTGTGCATTTGATAGACACTGACATTTCAGAATACTTTTACATCATCTTCAAAGCTGCACTGATAACAGAGATATCTGACAATATCACTGTATAAATGTTTCTATGTTTTGACAGGAGTTCACTGGTTGGATCCTATATGCATCTACTGGGGGCCTTTTGGTGCTCACTTCTCCAGAGCTGCCAGAAAAGACTACACTGGGAGTACTTAGGAAGTTTTGCTTAGCAGTTTGTATATTTTCACTGTCTACTTGTTTTTACTCTTTTGTTTAATTAAAGTGTTATTTTAAATACCTTTCCTTGAGGTCTCTTCTAGATTAGTGCGGGGAGCAAGTCGTGTGCTTCTTTTTGTAAAGTCAAAGGGACTAACTGTTTCTGAAATGCATAATGAGCTGATACATAGCATTTTTTTATTTAGAGTAAATAAAATAATTTAAAGTTTTCTTGAAATAATGGGCAGTTAAGACAACTTTTTCCATGAGTACTGCTGAATTTTCAGTTTGCCGTTTGCATACTTATGTTTTCTTTCTTCTTACTCTTGTTATTACACTTTATTTTAATTTGAATATTTTCTTGAAGTTTTAAAAGCTTTAGGTTAGTGTAGAAAGCAAACTTTGTGCTTCTTTACATTAGGGCAAATAGATTAACCACTTCAGAACCATGGGAGGAGTTAAGAAACAGCATTTTTATTTAAGGTAAAGAAAATAAGCCAACACCTCTCACTATACAATTTGGTACCAGTTAATAAAATTGCTAATACAGTCTGCAGGCTACTAAGTTTACAATGTCGCCTTGTCCCAAAAAAGCAATACATTTGCTACAGGTAGTGCAGTTATTAAATGTACAAATGGTGCAGTTACCATACTGGTGAAGGTACGAGAACCTGTAACCTGTAATTGAGAAGCCAAAATAACAGGACTGTTTGGGACACTAAAAAGGCTGCAGGTTACCAGAACGGGCTGTTCTTACCTCACACCACTGTTTATATGAAAAGAACAATGCAGGGTGGATAACTGTAATGCAGATACAGTCACATCGCTACTGTCTCTACTTCAGGAAAACGCCTGATCCTCTAATGGAGACACTGCTCCCATCAAGAACAATTAAGAAAAATATAATTGATATAATGAATGATTTTATAGATGGTGCTGGTCAAAGGGGCTTGGTTTGCATCCACAAGGAGGGAATTTGCTTGCAATTCTGCCTACCTCTTTAGTAATTGCCTCCAACTCTTCATTTAAGGTATTCCCATTATGAACAGGAAATCTGCTGTCTCCCATGACTTTTATTTATTTATTTATTTATTTTGTATACAAAGTAAAAATGGTCATTTCAATTTCATGTCCATTCTAGCTGGGAGAGTCTCTCCAGCGACATTTCTCTCTCTCTCTCTTTATTTATATATATATATATATATATATATATATATATCTATATATGTATATATATGTATACAATTATTTTCAGCTTTGTCAAGTATCACTAGCAGAATAGTTATAATTTCGTAAGCTCTAACACTCTGTCCATTTTCCATTCTATTGCATTAATTACCAAGACTGTTATCATGTACCTGCACGTCCTGATATGCCTTTACCCTGAAAACCTGAAACAGCAGTTTCACATAAGTTTGTTACAACTGCCTAAGGAGCATTTAATTTCCATCTATATGATATGGTAAACATTGGGATTAGCAGTTTATGCTGTTATGCTTCTTTATTACCGGACATCAAATGCAGACTGCACTATTTAATGCTTCAGTCAAGAAAGATTCTTTCATCCCCTGGAGTATGCCTGATATGTCATGTTTGAGTCAAGGGGCACTTCAGGCTAACTTTGCAATTTTTGTCCCCATCTACCACCAGTTTTACAACAGACTCTGGCTGGATTTTATCTGTTGACATCTGTCACGATGTTGATCTATATTATATCAGATATTAGCTGTCTGTTTGCTATTTTTTATTTTTTGGGTGGGAGGCTGGTTGCTCACCTTTGTTCTTGGTTACATCTGTGGAATGACTGTGCCACTGTTTCTTCTTGGACATGATTTGTTTTCAGCGTTTTGATTTTCTTTTGACATAGTGCCATTTGTCATACACTTTGCCACTGTCAACTTTAATTTACGCGGTTGCAACATACTAGCTCCTTTGTTTTAGGTGAAATTATATGATTTTCCTTGGAGGACATGCCTGTTTTACTTCAGAGTGGCCATGCTTGAAGTTCACATAACATCAGAATGTACTCATTTTGTTTAACTATACTGCTCCATGAAGTCAATTTGTTTCATGCTTAGATGAGCTAATAATGTTCCATTTCTCCTGCTTAAGCTGTGCAGAAAGCCTTCACGTCTAATTGTGTTACAGTCTAATTTTGCACTAGTCTGCATTTTATTTATCTATTTTACTGTGTATGTCATCAATACATTTTAATGCTGTTACTGTTGTGTTTAATGGCTCTTTTATGTGCTGCCATTTTTAATACTGTGCAGTAGTACATAGACATAAGCAATTTAATTAAAGTGATTTTTATTATAATGTTGTATTGTATTTTCTTCACCTTCCCTCTTATCCTTGAGTGTTCATCAGGATGAAGATCTCTGTATTTGTGCTGCACAACTTGTAACCTAGCAACACTCTCTCTCTCTTCCCCTATTGGGAGAACAACCATAATGATAATTCAAGATGACTGCAATTCAGAAAAGAATCTCTCAAACATTAAAAAATAAATAAATAAAAAAATACCAAGATGAGTAAACTGCCTACATGGGGTGGGAGAGGGGAAATATTCAAATATTAAGAACAAAAAATAATGAATACAATTGCTACCATTATTGTAAGTTGCAGTATTATTGTTAATATATAAAAAAATCAAGACCTTTACTGAAAGTTGTGCTAGTGAGCGGAGCTGGTGTTGGTTGGGGAGTCAAGGCTGAGGAAGTATAGGAAGGGGCTAGAGGGCATAAAATGGGTATGTTTCTCTATGGACTACACAGTACTGCTGTGCCTGTGGGTATGGGGTCCCTAACTATATTGGCCTTTTCTACAAGACTGTGACATTTTGGAGGATTTAAGGAGCTCAGCTACAAAAAATGCACTTAAACCTGTGATTCTTTGCACAAGGAAGAAAAAACAGCTATGTCATAATATTCTGTGTAATCATTTCCAATTCCTTAATACTTTTGCTACAATGAAATAGCCAAAATCTTTTAGGAATAAATACCTACTGCATTTTGTTCTAGACTCTTCAGTGCAGATACACAAATTCTTTTGTAAACAATATCATGGAACTTTGCAAAGTGTCAGATTTTGCTAGTCATTTCAGCTAATTAAAGATGCTCATTCATAAAGCACTGCAGCAGTAGCCCAAGCTGTACAGGTTATATCCTGCCTAGGATACAACACCCTGCCAGTCTTCCAAAGCCCTACTCCTGTGCCTAGGATGCTGGTTGTACATGCTCTAAACACAGAAAAAACAGTTGCCTAGGTGCCAAAAGCTTCAGTACTTTTTTGTCGACCTTAAAGAGTACTTCTCTTGTCGGCTTCAGAGGATTGATGGGCAGCTAAAGATCTTCCATTGTTGTGCAGACAAGTTCCCTTTGGAGAATAAGTTGGTTTCTGTGAAAAATGTGCTAATTGCTGACAGAAACATTTTTTTCAAGGGAAATCTGTGTTTTACACGACTGTCTGGTCTAACAGACTGTTTACCTTTTGTTTTCAAGTTTTATGGTTTGTGCTTATTTTAAGCAATTTTTTGTACAAAAAAGTGTTTATTTTGTGGGACTTACCATGTTTTATTGGGGCAAGTGTGTTTTATAGTGTTATTGTGTATTTTCTTGTGAACAT
Source organism: Protopterus annectens (assembly GCF_019279795.1). Taxonomy (NCBI): domain Eukaryota; kingdom Metazoa; phylum Chordata; order Ceratodontiformes; family Protopteridae; genus Protopterus; species Protopterus annectens. The sequence goes on along the minus strand of NC_056734.1, from coordinate 602,473,899 downwards.
GACTTTTGACAACTAACCCTGTCTCAGACTCCCTCTAGCAGCGATAACTGGGGATCAGGCTTCTTTTTCAGAAAAACCTTTGAACAGCATATCTTCTTCCGGTCCCAAGAAAAATAAAAAGTTAAGGAAGCCATTGCCAACACAAAGGGTTAAGTCTGTGCCTCAACCACAAATGGGTGGCTGCTGTGGCCATTACTAGTACCTCAAACTATTCATTTTGTTCACATCCCTACGATGTAGCAACTTCAGGCACCATGGACCAGGGGGTCAGCCAAGTCCTCTGCTATTCAAGTGCCCTTGTTGGGCATCTTGGCATAGCCAGGCTAAGAGACCTGGGCCCCGGGTGAAGCTCCATGTATGAGTCAGTCTCCTTCTAGGGAAGCCCCTTGAAAAAAAAATATACTAAACATTAAACATTTGTCTTCCTCAGGCTGTTTTTTTTTTTTCTTGAGAAACGGAAGAGTTTATTGGTTTGGCTCAAGGTTTATTACACTCATTTAAAAAAAACTTTGATGGGTGACTGGAATTTTTGTGAAACAAAGAAAGGCAGTTCCTTCAGTTTCTAAGGATTCCCTGTCTGATGATCAGGAAAGGGCATTTTATAGCTTTTCTGGACAAGTTCCTGGTTCTGACTTTGAGGAAGGTATTTCCCCATAGTATCCTATGGAAGAACTTTCACTTTCTGAAACTATTTCTAGAAAGAATAAGATGTTTTAGTAAGAAAAGACTGACATTCCAGCTTCTTTGAAGAAACATTATGACTTATTACAAGTTGAATTTCCACAGCATGCTGTTATTTCTCCTCTTTTACCAGCTTTGAAAGAAGATGATGATGTTACTGCTTGCAGTATGTCCAGCAGTCATCCCATAACCTCTAAAAACGCAGACAGACTTCATAAAGCTCCTCACCCAGATCTGATACTGCAGATATTTTGTGTTATATCCTGCTGCAATAAAAAACTTAGTTAATACTAATCCCTCTTCCTTTCCCCCTAACAAGGGTGGGAAAGCTTCTGACAGATTTGGGAAGAATTCATTCATTCTTCTACCCTGTTGGCCTTTAGGATTCCAAATCATCAGGCTCATATGTTGGAGTATCTTTTGGCTTCTTTTGACATTATCAGGAACATTACTGACAGTTTTTCTCTTTTGAAAGTAAGCCCTCTTCAAACTCATTAAATTGCTTTTGTTTTCCATTGTTTAAAGTGTATTTATGAATGTACTGACTCTCTGCCCAGGGCAGTAGCTTCTGATTCTGTTATGAGGTTTGTTAAGTGCATACACAGAAATTTTCTGAAGATGTAAAAGTCTGACATTTTAGCTTTTCCTTTGGTTAAGGAGGTCTTTCTTGTTCCTTCTGCTACTCTGGTACTCAGTTTGATTAAAGAAAGAAATTGATTAACAAGGGGTTACTCCATTTTTTTCAGCATCCCCCCCCCCACACACTTCTCAAAATTTTCTAAAACCTTTCCTGCAAACTTAGCATCCATTTGTTATAAGCCTGATGAGACTACTTACTTTTGCTTTTTGAAAATGAACCTAAGATTGTTCTAGTGGCTTACGAATGGCAGCCAGACGTCTCAACTATCCCCATTTTTGAGGTACACACACATCTTCAGGCCTAATTTATCCCTGCACATAATGTGCATATTTATGGAGGTTATGTCCCATTTTCAGGCATGATTTACCTCTTACATCAATTTTCTGAATTCTCCTTATTAAAAGTTATTTCTGAAGTTGTCTAGTACACAGAAAACTACACTATATGAGTAACATACTAGCGGTACCAATAATATAAAGAAAGAGGACACACACCTTGCATCTCCCTTTTTTCAAAAGCAAAAGATAAATGACCTTGTATGGTAGTCTTTTACAATATAATTAATATAAATCTCTAGATTTTACACTGTCTCTCTGATAAACTGTTTATATTTAATCATTGTTCACCCTTTTTAAACATTTTTTGAGTAGCAAACCACATTCCTACTGGACGCAGGAAGAGCTACGTGCTATTTGGGCTTCAAATTGTATGTAAATTAGATGCCCAGACTTTTGGCTAGATGCACCTACTTTTCAAGGGCCTTTGTACCTATTTTCAAGATCTGCAGGTTGACAGGTATGATTACAGTGGAAAAGCCTCCATCTTTCAAAGCACCCCCCCCCATTCTCCAAATGTCTTACATTCTGTCAAGAGCTAAATGTCGTGACTGACTAGCTGAACAGGAAAGACCCTAAAAATGGAAACTGTAAGAGGAAGGTCTTCCAGGAATTGATTCAGTTTTGGGGAACTCCTCAAGTAGACCTGTTTGTCTCCTTTCAAACCAGACATCTGAAGAAATTCTGCTCCAGGATTCCTTGCAAGCAGACCTGGAAAATAGATCCTCTTTCATTCTCTATGATGGGAATGTTCATGTACAATTTCCATCTTTTCCACTGATATCAAGGGTCATTCTGAAGATTCAGAATGCTAATAGGAATCATTGCAGTGACTCCCTTCCGGTCTAGGAACAATGGTTCTTCCTTCTTATGGAATTGGCCAAGGGCAATTACCACAAGCTTCCTCACACAATGAATTTACTCAAATAAGACAAGGGGTGTTTGATACATCCCAACTTCAAACTACATCTGGCTGCCTGAATGACTCAGTTATAAAATATTTTAGGCACCTTTTTCTGAGGATGTGAAATATGTATTTAAGGGATTCAAAGAAACCTGCTACTAAGAACTTTTATATTGGTAAATGGAAAAGATTTGCTAATTGGTGCTGTACTAAGAACCAGGGTCCATTTAGGGTTGCTTTACCACTGCTTTTTTTAATATTTGTATTCCTCCATCAAGGCTCATCTATTGGCAAGGCTCATCTATTGGCCATCTCAGCATATCTGCCCATGTTTCATCCTCTTTCATCGCATTTGTTTGGTTAAGCTTTTATTGGACAGGGTTTTACATACATGTCTACTTAGAAACCAGGTGGCACCTATGTAGGATCAACTTTGTTCTAGAAACGTTATGTCCACCATTTCTGTGCCCTGCCCCCAATCCTTTGTCAACATTTTTTATTTAAAAAAAAAAAAAACAAAAAAAAAACAATTCTTTTAAAATGCAGCACACTATTTGCTACAAATTGCTACAATTTACATCTGGCCTTCTGCACTGAGTGCTGCCATGCTCTTGCATTAGTTAAAAAAAAATCTTTTTAATCTGTAGCAAACTGATTCGTGCAAATGTAGCACAGTTTATGCTCTGCCTGCATGTAGGCCTATAGTGCTCTGGTTTCAGTTAAAAAAAAAAAAAAAAAGTATTTATATATTTATTTATTTATTTTTACTTTTAAATTGTAGCAAGCAGTTGTTACAGTTTAGACCACATACAGAGTGCTACAGCATTCACTCAGGTTTGACTGCAAATGCAATACCACCCCCCTCACCTGTGCTAAACATGGAGAATCACGGAGTGAGTGGTCTGATGGAAGCCTGTTTCCATTGCCTGATGAGTCTGGAGACATCCTTCAATATGATCCCGCTACTGCATGCAGAATGTTTACCTCATGCTACATTCTGCACACCATGATTATGTGTTGCTCTGGTGTGCAACCACCCCATGATGGTACTGCATTTATGCTATTGATCCTTCTACTAGTGATGATAGTGTCTGAGGCAAGCTGATGGCAGTAGTAAAGGAATACCTGCAGTAGGTTCTGGTAGGGCAGCCAAAGAGGCAGCATTTATACCATGATAATGGGCCATGACATTCACTTAGTGAAAGCGAAACAACTGAAATCGCATAGATAATACTTGATGTACTGCATGCAATGTTAACTTTGGGCTATACTGTGGTGCATGGTCAACTGACATTGTACATCATCCATTATTTTCTTTACAGTTAATTATGTATACACACACATTATATATATATATATATATATATATATATATATATATATATATATATATATTCCCCCCCATAAACTTCTTTTGAATGTTTCAATATGCACTGTATTAGAATTAGATTTGGTTGTAGCAGTGACATCTACTGTTAGGCAAACCCCTCAACTGCCACATGCATAGTCAATGTTAGAGACAAATTATAGTGGTGAGGATCTGACATTATACACAGATTTTTAAATGTTTTTCCGAGTAATTATTTCCAAAGTAATTTCCAGGTGTAGTGTGGGTGAAGTAGGGCTGTTATGCATTTGAGAAGTATTCCGGCAGGATGTCAACCAAAGTTACAAAACAATATGAATCACAGCATTCATAGTGGTACTATTAACATTCCTCACACTACAGAGGGTACAGAAAGGTTTTCTGATTACACCACTATTAAAGTACTGTTACTTGATGGGCAACTCTCTCTCTCTCTTTTCGTGATGTGCTGTTGTGACTGTTTTAACAAACACAATAATGAGGAAAGGCCTTGGTTTGCCCAGTGATTACCTGATGATTACAGAGGGTTTCATGCTCAATTGTCTTTTTTAAACTATTTGAAACATGTCCACTATGAATGCTGATGGCTATGCTGTGTGGTGCACTGTCAGTTGCCGCTATACATCGGATCTAATGCTCCTCAAAACATTACTGTATCAGAACCTAAATTCCATCATCATCTGCACAGTTTTGATGGTCATGTGGCAACAGTGTTATTTTGTTCTGATAGGATTTCAAAGGAAACTGTATTAAAATATGCATTGGGCTATTAGGAAATTTCTCTCTGCAGTGAACATAATTGTTTGCAAACAGTATTTTTTTTAAATATATTTTGTTTTTGCATTATTGTCTCATCAATGCTGGCATGTGAGATCTGCTGAATGCAAAGGAACTTGTAGGTATTGATCACAGAGTGCTGCAGGACTTGGATCGTGACTAAGAGGGTATACTGAATGCTGTCGATGCCTTCGCTTGTGCTGTGTCCAGAATCACTGCAGACATTTCTTTAGATGTATGTGGGGTCCAGCCTATGTGTCCTCCACTCAAGTGGACAGTACCCCATGCATGTCCACCTATGCTTGCAGTGTCTGACTGGTAAGTCTTTACTAGTGTTTGAATACAGGCAGACATGGATGCATATGTGAAGTCGTACAGCATATGATGGTCATCATGGTACTGTTCCAGGTCTCCACCATTCCCGTTCAGTGGTGGAATTCCTCATGTATACTCTAGAATATGCTAACCATCTCTACCTGACTCTCAGTTGCAGTGGCCTGTGCCTGTACGATGTTGCAGCTCATTTACTGCTGGGCAGCCAAGGTCTTGAGTCTGTCAAGAGCTAACTGTGGAAAGTGTCCTTGCCCGGCATCCCTTTGCACAGGTTTGACAGTATGTAGTGTTACCTCTGAAATGGCAGGGGTGCTGACCTGCATGGTTTGTCTCTCCTTGCTGTAATGTCATATCCTCATTCTGCAAATTGTCTGACTCTATGTCACAACCTATGAAGTTGCCCACCTGCAGTGGAGGAAGTCGTCCTACCAGTACACTTTGAAACTGGGCGCCACTGTACACAGATTGTGTCATGCATATGAGAGTTATGGCATCATCGTTCCAGCCGTGCTGCTGTCAACATCAGCCTGGTGTTGTGAAGCACAGGAAGTGGTTGTGTCTGGTGCTAAGGTTGTGAAGAAATATGTGAGTATATGGTTAATAAGGCCTTTCACATATGAAATGGTTTATCCAGAAAGACGTGACAGCCACATTTACCGTGGCAAGACAGTTGCCTTTGGGCCACACCTGATGTGGACGGTCCTCCTGCTGATGAGAAGTATTAAGTATTCTATGTATAAAGGTAATGTGGCTAGTAGATCTCAGCATAGTGTCATGAAATCAGTTATACACTAACTTTCCACACTGCGTGTCAGTGGTTACTGCATCAAACCAAAAGTATCAGTGTCCACACCAGCTTTGATGACTCCAGCGTCATCCTCATCTGTATCCAAATCATCACCTCTTATAGATAGATACTTCTCACCTGGTGTTAAAGATTGCAGTGTGGAAGGGACACCACCTGTGCTGCTCTGTGAAAATGTCACATGCTCTTTTTCCACATTGTGCCAAGGTGTGATTACTTCCTCAAGTAGCATTAATGCCATCAACTACTTGATTCCATGCCTTAGCTTTCTCTGCCTGCTTTGGACCCCCTTTTGCCAAAGAGACATTCCCCTAGGCCCGACACCTCAGAGCATTCATAAGGACGTGGTTCTGCTAATGACTAAAGTTGCCTCTCCTGTGTTTTGTTCCCTGCTGCTGCAGCATTTTGTAACCTGCAAGCATAAACTGGAGATAAAGTAAACCAATCTCCCAGACATTAAAGGTTCCTGCATGTAAGTTTATAACAAATATCAGACAACAGCAGTATGGATAACTTATGAACTTGGGAGTTTATATTAGTTTGACAGTACTCTTTTCTGTTATGTTAAACTGTACTTCTGAAATGTAAACATGCTTTCTGTTATGGTCTGAAAGTGGGTAGGGTAATGCAGAATACAAATTACTTCCAATCATTTTTCTGGTACTGTTAATCTTTTCTCTAACCATTGAGAGTTTCTATTGTCATCTATAAGCCCCTTAACACATGCAGACAGCATTAAAAATGGTACCTTACACGTTCCCAACCATGTGCTACATAACCCTTACAAATGCTACAAACTTTCATGTCTTACTGTTGAAACAGGGTCATTGCTCAACAGATCTCACTCAACTAAACCAGAAAGTACAGTTGTGTACACTTATCATAAATGTAGATGTTCAAGTGTATTCACTGTTGCAGTCATCACACTTGGGTGATCTGCCTGCAGGTAGCCCTCAGTCGGCCTGAATACTAGTCTTGGGATTTCTGCGTTGGATGCTATCGCTTCTTCCATGATGTCAGGATGTCATGGGCAAAAAACAGGCAGCTGACACCATTACATCAGTTTTTCTTGCCCCAGATGTCAGGAGTCCCCTAAATAGGAAGCAATTACATGGTTTGGAGCACCCCCAGCAAAAAGCAAATACCAGTGATATAAGGTATGCCAAACAAAAAGGATAGGTAGAAGTAAAGAGAAGTCAGGGGGCTGGAGGGAAGGTAACCAGGACTGCAACAGTGAATACACTTGAACATCTACATTTATGGTAAGTGCACACAACTGTACTATGTTCTTCGTGTTTCACTGTTGCAGTCATCACATTTGGGTTGATTCCCAAAGCTGAGGATGGGTGGAGGCAGTCAAGAAGCATTAGGGCTGGCAAGCAGGCCCTGTAAGATTGCTGTAGCAAATCCAGCTCTGGATTTAGAAAAGATAGGTAAGTGGTAATGCTTGGTGAAGGTGTGTGCAGATCTCCAGGTTGCAGCTTCCAGGATGTACCTGGCAGGGACTCTCCAGAGAAATGCTGTAGAGGTTGATGTAGCCCTAGTGGAATGTGTTCTGATCCCCTGTGGGGCAGGTTTCCCATGATGTTTGCAGCAGAAATGGATGCAGTGTGCTAACCATGTACAAATGGTTTGCCCTCTGCCCCTGTAGACAAACTGACTAACAGCTGGTCAGATTTTCAGAAAGGTTTAGTCCTGTCCAGATAGAACCTAAGCAGCTTGTGGATGTCCAGGGAGTGCAGGATCCATTCCCCTGTATTCTGAGGACTAGGGAAAAAAGGTTGGCAAATGAATCAATATGTTTAAAGCCACACTAGATACCACCTTTGGCATAAATGATGGGTTAGTCCTGAGGGAACCCTGTCCGCATGGAAGATAATGAAGGATTCCACGGCCATAAGGGCCTGCAATTCAGACACTCTTCTTGCTGAAGTGATGGCTAGGAGTAAAGCTGTTTTCCAGGAGAGGAATTTTAACACTGCTGAAGCAGCAGGTTCAAAGGGTGGAAGCGTGAATTTTTTTCCAATACAAAGTTAAGGTCCCAGGCTGGAGTGGGAGCTCTCATGGGGGGGGGGTCTTAAATTTCTGGCTCCTCTCAAGAACTGTTTGATTAGAGGATGAGAAAAGAGGGGTGGCTCAGTATTATAATGAGCTGAGATGGCAGGGGCATGAATCTTAACTGAAGAGAAGGATAGGCCTTTGTGGAACATTTCTGTTAAGTAATCTAGTATATGAGGTAAGCTAGGCACATTTGGGTCCATTCCTTGAGACTGGCTCCAAGAACAGTATATTTTCCACTTTTCTGAATAGGATTTTCTAGTAGTAGGCCTTGTTTCCTCCAGGAAGACATCCAGCACCTGATTACTGAGGGTTCAGGGGATGAACCAGGCTGCTAGGTTCAGGGTTTGTAACTGAGGATGAACTGGGCAATCGTGCAGATATGTGTAAATTTGAATTTTTCTCTGCCTGCAAGATGCAATGGCTGGAGCTAGGCATTTTCTGAATACCCTGGGCACAGTAAATAAGCCAAAGGGAAGTGCAGAGAATTGATAATGTATAGAGCCTGCTCTGAAGCGCAGGTATTTCCTGCAAGATTCCCTTATGGGGATGTGCAGATAAGTCTAGGGTGGCTAGCACAGGAAGCAGCTGTTGGAGAGTAAGCATCGTGAACCTTGGAACCACCAGGAAGGTGTTGAGAACAGACAGCTCCAGGATAGAGCACCAATAGTTTTCTTTTCTGGGGTCCAGAAACAGTCTAGATTAAAAACCTTGTCCCCTGTGCTCTGACTTGATACTGAGAAGAGAACGTACTTGCTTTTGGGCCTCTGCCCACTGGTTTGGGGGGAGGTCTGGCCATCCACTTGGGGTTGGCAGTGAGTAGAAGTAGAATCTATATCCCTGGGATACAATGTTCAATACCCATCTGTCCTGGGTGATGTACTTCCAGTTTTTTGCATGTAGGGCAAGTTTTCCTCCTAAGGGTCCAAGTACTTGGGCAAGGCATGGAAGAATTAAGGATAAGTCATTGTGAGATTTTACCATAGGATGTTGGCTTACTACTCCCTGTTTTAGAAGTGGGAGCACTCCATTGCTTAGATCTGTGCATACCCTGAGACTGTAATCGTGGTGGTATGCTGCCCCTGGGTTAGGACTGAGAAGGTCTGGGAGGGACTGGAAAGGACCAGTTTTTGAAGGCCAATGCCTACTGAATCTAGGTGGCTGTACCTGTAGGAAATAAGTAACAGTTTGCATAGATTTAGCTTTTTCCTCCATCTTTTTTAGGACTTCTGCTTTATTGCCAAACAGGCGTTCTTGATTTAGTGGTGCATTTAGTAATTTTGCTTTGACATAGTCTGGCAAGATATGTTCCTTAAGCCAAGCATGCCTTCTAAGAACCGGCCCAGTGACAGCAGCCCTGCAAGATGCTTCTAAAGCATCAAAACCACATTGCAAAGTATGTTTTCCAACTTGGTTAGCAGAATGCATTAACTCTTGTAAATCTTTATGTTCTGCACAATCAGGAATCAACATCATTTTCTGTTTAATTAGCTCCATAATATGTTGCTGATACTTTAACATATGAAGCTGGCAATTTAAAGCCATGATGGCAAGAGTAGCAGAGGTGTATATCTTCTTACCCCATCTATCTAAAGCCCTAGAGTCCCTGTCCGAAGGGGTAGGGCTTTTGGCTATTGTAGCCTTAATGCCTTTAGGTCCCTGGAAATGGTCTCTGGATCCACAGTAGGATTCTTAAAGAGAAACTTGTGGGAGTCAAGTACTCTGTAGTACCTGTCAGGATTCCTGGCCACTGGAGACAAGGTATCACGGGTAAGGCTGGATTCCAAGAAGACATCATCTACAAACTCCTGAACAGGGGGTATAGCTAGAGGCCTGTGCTGAGGCAAGTCTAAAAATTCTCCGAGTCTCTTTTTGGACTGTGGGTAGTCCTGGCATTCCCAGCGGAAATGCTCTCTTAAGGTATGCAAGGTTTCCCCAAAGGAAATGTCCTCTGGAGGGGAAGCAGAGGGGATGGAATCCTCTGCATCTGAATCCTCATAGGTAGATAAGGGAATGTCCTGGTAAACAGAGGGATCAGAGTCATCAGGCTCATGGTCTGAAGAATCAGAAGGAAAATCAATCCTTTGTCTCATAGAGGAGGAGGAAGGCTGGCTTCCCCTATTTACAGTTATTAGGTCTTCAGCCATTCTAAGCATTTGTTTCTGTGGCATGGGAGCTTGAGCATGCACTTTGGTTGTCAGTTTTCTAGGCAAAGTGCGAACCCTGGGCTTGAGAAACTCAGTAGTTTTAGTCAAAAACGAAGATGTCGGTTTAATATGAACATCAGAAGGTTGGAATACACCCTCAGAAGCCGGTGCTTGCACAGCAGTTCCGGACCCATCCAAGGTAGAGACATCCGCAGGATCCATAGTCGAAGAAGCAACTCGCGGCATACTGGACTCCGAAAGGGTCTCAGCAGAGGCCTGCGAATCTGCAGCAGCGGGTATTTGGGGGTTTGAAGCCACCTCACTGAGTACAGGCCTATGCGGTCTGTCTCGATCTTTATCCTTATGTTTTTTTGGAAGCTCGGTAGTCAGATGGCTTATTGAAGCCATTTCGGAATATGGAGAATGAGAGTGAAAGAATTTAGCAACAAAAATAGCCCGACGACGAATAGTTTGGGCTTTGAACAAGGCACAAAACTGACAGCAAAGAACATCGTGGTCTGGGCCTAAACAGATGGTGCAGTAAGAATGAAAATCTCTGTGAGGTATTTGCTTTCCACAGGCCAGACAATTATTAACTTTTTCTGACATTGGTTAGAACAAGAGAAAAGGATCCCCAATGGGGTACTTATCTTTTAGAAGACTTCAGGTCTGAAACTTGAAAAATGAAAATTTCAGCAGGTGGCTGACCAGCACTTGTGAACTGCTTCTGCTTCAGCCACTGCACGGCAAGAAAGACTGATGTAATGGCATTGGCTGCATGTTTTGTACCCATGGCATCCTGATGTCATGGAAGAAGTGACAGCATCCGCTGCAGAAATCCCAAGACTCTGGTATTCAGGCCGACTAAGGGCTACCTGTAGGCAGATAACCCAAATGTGATACTGCAACAGTGAAACATGAAGAACATCACCTTGTTTCCTAAAAAATTCAGCTTTATACTATTTATAGAATATGTTGCTAGTTTATGCTTTACCTGGGCTGTCAATGATGAGTGCGGTGCATAATGCTGCATAAGTTAGAATCGTATGCAACTAAAGCAGAGCAGCACCTCAATTTATGAATCACAATGCTGCACTGATGTGTACACCTTATTACAGGCATAAATGCATTCAGATGGCTGGGGATGGGATGAATTGATGGGCAATGAGCCGGTGAATGCGAGCATTCACTCACACTCCAGTATGCTATACAATTGTTGTAGTGGTTACACATTTCTGACAGTAATAATGGCTGATTAAACTGTACTACAACTTCTTACTATTACAAATCACTATCACTGTGTAGAAAATGGAACACACCCTACCTAACAAATAAATACTGAAACGATGCAGTGCTATAAAAGTAATTATGTAACCTCACCTTAAAATTCAACATTAACATGCTTTACCACATATTAATACTGGTGATTCAGCAATAAAAATAAAAAAGCTGTATAACTGTGCATATCTATCTCTCTCTCTCTCTCTACACACACACACACACACATATATATATATATATATATATATATATATATATATAAATATATAAATACATATATGTCTACACGGGTTTGCTTTGGAACCTCAAAGTCTCAAAACTTCTAACTTCATATGGTCGCGACCATAAGATCAAAGTTTTGACACTTTGAACAGTTTAAATGGAGATCGCCATACAGCGTATAATGGGAAATTTGTCATTCGCTTCACTGTAGTGCAATCTTGGAGTTGGAATATTTAATTAGAAGGGTGTGTGTGGGTAGCAGAGGGATGTGCCCCCCTGCATAAACATAAAAAAAATAGTTTTTATTTTTTTTATACTGAAGTTTCAAACTTTCAAAACTTCAGTGTTATGGTTTCGACCATATGAAGTTCGAAGTTTTGAAACTTCAAGCTTCCAAAGTAGATACTTCTCTACACACACACACACACACACACACACACACACACACACACATATACATTTAGGCACGTAAACCAACCCCTCCACAAAACTAAATAAATAAAAATACATCAGCAACATGTGTTCTGCTGTAACACAGTTGTATGGTTCCATTTCATCAACCCAATCAAACAATGGGGACTTGAAAAATAATGGAAATGCATGCCAGCACTGCAGTCCTATTATTACACAAAACCTTTACACTGCTATCACCTTCACAGGTATTACCCTACATGGGTGTAATAACTGGTCATAGTAATGTCACATCTCAGAGGATGTGGTTCATACTCTCTTATCTGCTGCAACTTATTTCAATCTTGTTCTGGGACTTCACAAGGATGGCTTCTGTTAAAGCTCAGTACTTTCATCTGGATATAATGTCAGACTTCTTCAGAATAAGTCAATTAATCCATATAAAACCCTAAAACAAAGTCATATATTACACACTACCAATGAAAATTCACAAGTTGATGAATAAACATGTAGCTCAAACCAATAAGCATAATGTAGTCAAACATCACCCCCATCCCAGTCTCATTACATTATTAAAAGAAGTCTGACATTATATCCAGATGAAAGTGCTCAGTAAAGAATAGTATAGTTTATTTTACCATAGGTTCATAGGTGTGTACTAGGCTAATGGCCCTGGAGCCTTTACAAGCCTAGCCCATAGGATTACCTTGGCATTGTGCCACTCGACCTTAGTTCCCAGTGCCTCTGTCACTGGAGTGATCCCTGGGGTGAATCTTCTATTTCCCATCCACTCATCAAGATTTCTCTTGAAGAGGGGCAGTGAGGTGCTCTGCTTGGCATGTATGGGAAATCTAAACCATAGCATGGGCAGTCTCTGGGTTATGAACCTGTCCTCCAGCATGCTCTTTTGATTGTGGCAATGAGGTTGAGGTCTCTGGAGTGTGTGGTGCGGAGGGATTGGGATTTATTTAGATGTAGCATTTCTAACAGACTTGGGTCAGACATGGCTTTGTAAGTCAAGCAGAGAACTTAAGTAGGCGATATGAGATAGAGAATAGATGGTGTTTTTTGAGTCTGTCCATATAGGACAAATATTTAGGGCCTAGATTCCTCTTTGTGAGGTACTTTTGTGGCCTCTTCAGTTGTTGCAGGTGTTTAGTGAGGTACATGCCAATTGGGGCACTGTACTCAATGACTGACCTAATGAGGGAAGAGTAGAGGGAGACAATTACTTCTTTCTTCCTGGATGCAAAACCCTTAATAATGAAATGTGCCACATAAAAGGACTTTATGACCACAGTGGCAATGTGGTGGTCAAAGGAGAGATTGCTTTCAACCTGTGTTCCCAGATCTCTTATAACACCATCGATGTGGCAATTCATGGGAACCATGTTTTTCCCAAAGGGGATGACGACACATTTTTTGGCACTGAGCTAAAGCCATAGTTCTGACACCAGTTGTTGATCACAGTGAGGCCTTTCTGTAGGATGCCACCATACCTTGGGGAGTTAATAATAGTACCCAACTTGCAACCGTCTGCGAACTTTGTCAGCCAGAGTCTCTTCGTGTTGGCCAAGACTTCAGAGAAGGAGATACCAAACAAGAGAGGACCAGGACAGAATCCACTCATAACTGGTCAGCAGTCTGACTTGGAGTCAGCTAATTTCACAACATTGGTTCTACCTGTAAGCCAGTTTGCAACCCCTAGTGATATAGGGGTTGATGCCTAGCTTAGTGAGTTTTTCTAGGATTCCTGAGTGGGGAATGGTATCAAAGACCTTGGTCAGATCAAGGTAGGCTGTATGAATCACATTGCCTTCATCCACAGCTCTGGTTACTGACTCACAGAAGTCAACCAGGTTGAGCAGGCATGATCTACCCTTCACAAAACCAAACTGTATGGGATCCAGTGTTTGGAGATTCCCTATATCCTTGTTTTTAGGTCCATAATGATGCGTTCCATAGCTTTGCATATCAGACTCGTCAGTCTAATGGGGCGATAGTTCCCAGGGTCTATAGCCTTTGTGGAGAGGGATAACTGTACAGTGTGCCATTCTGTAGGGACAAAGCCTGAAGAGAGGCTGTGATTGAACAGGGCACACAGGTGAGGTGCCAGTTCACTCTGTAGTTCATGTAGAACTCAGCCAGGGATATTGTCAGGTCCCATAGAAGTATTTTTGGCAGTGGACCTGTGCAGCAGTAATACTGAGTGCCTGGCAATCTACTGATATTTTGACTGGTCCCTGGGGGGTAAAGTTGGCACTGAATCTGTCAGCCAGTATATTGGCAATATATGTTGGATCGGTATAGGAGGTACCATTGTGCAGTAGCTCAGAGCAAATCTGGGTATTGCCGTGGAGATTCTTTACATAACTAAAGAAGGCCTTGTGGTTGTCTTTACTATCTGGTGCAATTCTGTTTTCATAGCTAGCTTTACAGAATTTGATGAGGGATCTTAACTTTTTGTTGAGGCTGATAAGGGAGTTTTTCCCATCTTGGGACTTCACCTTATTCCACATCAGTTTCCTCCTTCTGTTGTAGAGTTTGTTTATGGCAGGGGACCACCAGATTGGCTTCCTTTTTTTTGGAGGAGAGTGTCTTGGTTCTATTGGGTATGGCGAAATCCATGCAATTGTGTACGTGTTCGTACAGTGCATTGGTGTATGATTCGGCAGTCATGCAACTGATCTCCATTTGCATGGGTGCCATGAAGTTAGCCACCTCTGTTTTTAGGAGCCCAAAGCTAGCTTTGGAGAAGTTTTTCATGGTGGTTACCTTTGCAGGGGTGGAAGGAGGGATGTGGATTTCCAAGGTGATTAGTTTGTGGTCGGATCTAACCAGGGAGGAGTTGACTACTGGTGTAGAGCAATGGTCGCCCATGTTAGTAATGACCAGGTCAAGGATGTTGCTACCTCTAGTGGGGGTAAGAACGAGCTGTTCAGGGCACTGGAATTAATGAATTCCAGGAAACGCTGGGCAAGTATATTGGTACATGAGTAGTTCTCCCAATTAATGGAGGGGTAGCTGAAGTCACCCATTATGACAGTGTTAGGCTGGACCC
Source organism: Protopterus annectens (assembly GCF_019279795.1). NCBI lineage: Eukaryota > Metazoa > Chordata > Ceratodontiformes > Protopteridae > Protopterus > Protopterus annectens. The sequence goes on along the minus strand of NC_056734.1, from coordinate 602,458,878 downwards.
TAATATTCTCCAGGGTGCTTAGGAATGTGGAGTGTGAGTCTTGGGACATGATTGGGGACCTATAGCAGATATATAGATCTGAATCGCTGTCTTACCCAATGTTAGCTGCACCTGAAGTATCTCAGATGCGTTACATTGGGCTACCAGTTTGGAGATGTGTGCATCCTTTATGAATATGGAAACACCACCGCCTTTGGAGTTTCAGTCCAAGTTCTGGGGCCGAAAGGTGTGAAATGAGTTATAACCTGGTATTGCAGGGGTGCTTCCTGCTACCTTGAACCAGGTCTCTGTTACGGCACAAATGTCGATGTTCTCCATTTTTAGGATGCTTCAAGTGAGTGCATTTTGAGATTTAGACTTCTAGCACTGAGCAGCATGACCCTCAGATTGCATTTGTTTGTAGCTGTTACAGTGGTAATTTGGCCTTTGGAATACTGCCTAAAAAAGGCACTACAGGGGTGGCAAGAGCCTTGGTCAATATCTGGAAGCCCAGGGGTGACAGATGCAGGCCATCTCTGGCAAAACATCGGGGTCTGTCAATCATGTCATCCCAGGCAGACAGATACTGGATCCCCTTAGAATGACACCAGAAACTTAGCTAATTTTTGAAATCAATCATTTTCTGCTTGTACTGTGGTATCATTCTGGGTGATGGTAGGATGCTGCTGTTTGTCTGCTGTGATAAACATTTCTGTAGTGTTTACTGTCTAAAAGAGTGTAGGCTAGTAGCTGTAATATAGTCCCAGTTCAGATTTGCTGTCTCTGGGCCTGTTCTCTGAACTGTTCACTTTATTGGTGGCAGTTTTACTGCTGTTTGGACTGTGGGCTTCCTTCTTAAAACTGCCTACCTCCTAAGTTTGACATTAAGAGCAATGAATGAACAAGTAATCCACCCCCACTCATCAGAAGACAGTGTGGTACCTCCGAATAAATCAACTGGTGACTGTTCATACAGGCTGAAACAATTTCTTCACTTAAATTACTCAGGAAGGAAAATTAAAATGGTTATGGCATGGCCACAATTCTTAACTCTGCTTACAGCTTTTCAGTAGTCCAAGAAGACCCAATGCAACTGTACAAACACAGTGCCCTGCTTTCTCAAATTAGACATATATAGGTTCACAGGTGTGTACTAGGCTAATGGCCCTGGAGCCTTTACAAGCCTAGCCCATAGGATTACCCTGGCATCGTGCCACCCAACATTAGTTCCCAGTGTCGCTGTCGAGTAGAGCCACTGGAGTGATCCCCAGGGTGGATCCCCAGGGTGAATTTTCTATTTCCCATCCACTCATAAAGATTTCACTTGAAAAGGGCCAGTGAGGTGCTCTGTTTGACATGTATGGGAAGTCTATTCCATAGCATGGGCAGTCTCTGGGTTATGAACCTGTCCCTCCAGCATGTTCTTTTGATTGTGGCAATGAGGTTGAGGTCTCTGCTGCATGTGGTGCGGAGGGATTGGGATTTCTTTAGATGTAGCATTTCTAACAGAGCTGGGTCAGACATGGCTTTGTAAGTCAAGCAGAGATTACCTCTAAGTAGGTGATATGAGACAGAGAATAGTTGGAGTTTGAGTCTGTCCAGATAGGACAACTGTTTAAGGCCTAGGATCATCTTTGTGAGGTACTTTTGTGGCCTCTCCAGTTGTTGCAGGTGTCTAGTGAGGTACATGCCAAATGGGGCACTGTACTCAAAGACTGGCCTAATGAGGGAAGAGTAGAGGGAGACAATGACCTTTTCCTTCCTGGATGCAAAACCCTTAGTAATGAGATGTACCACATAGAAGGACTTTCTGACCACAGTGGCAATGTGGTGGTCAAAAGAGAGGTTGTGGTCAACCTGTGTTCCCAGATCTCTCATAACGCCTTCTGTGTTCAGTGGGCTACCATTGATGTGGTAACTGATGGGGACTATATATGAGTTGTAAAACCTGTTAAACATATAGAAATAAAAGCATTCATCATTGATTCACACACATATGATGGGTAAACAACTTGGATTTCCTTTTTTTTTCATCTCCACAGCTGAGAAGGAAAGAGAGTACAACAGAAGGCAGACACAGCAGCAGAAGCAGGCTCAGTCAATGCACAGTGCTAGTGAGTACAAAGCATGCGATAAATATTATACAAGTATCAATGCATTCCAGCTATAACTGTTCAGTAGTGTAAAGAGATGAAAGGCATTTAAAAAAAGTAAAAAGGATTGTCAACATAGTGCACTACAGTAATACACTGTACATCAGTAAAGCATTCGTAAGTACTGACATTAATAATTTATGAAGTGTTACCACAATAGTCAGGAAATCCTTCTATGTGGCACACCTCATCACTAAGGGCTTTTCATCCAGAAAAAAGGAGGTCATTGTCCCACTGTACTCATCCCTCATTAGACCCATTATAGAATACAACGCCCCATTTGGTATGTACCTCTCAAGACATCTGCGACAACTGGAAAGGCCGCAGAAATGCCTCACTAAAAGAATCACAGGCTTAAAGCAGATGCCCTATGCTGACCATCTAAAAAAATTCCAGCTATACTCTGTTGCATATCGTCTACTCAGAGGCGATCTCTGCTTAACATACAAGGCCATGTCAAACCCAGAGCTGTTGGACATGCTACACTTAAAGAAATCCCAATCCCTCAGAGCCACATGCTCCAGGTATCTAAACATTATCATCACAATGAAGAAAACATGCTGGAGGGATAGGGTCCTGACCCAGAGACTCCCCAGACTCTGGAATAGACTGCCCATACATGTCAAGCAGAGTGCCTCTTTGGCCCTCTTCAAAAGGAACCTTGACAATTGGATGGGAGATAGGAAATTCACCCCGGGGATCACGTCAGTCGCTCTGCTAGACAAGGGTCCAGGGAAGTAAATATTGTAGGAAGAAACAGCCAGGGAAATGTTATGGCTAGGCTTGTATAGGCCCTACGGCTGATAGCCTAGTACCAACCTATGAACCTATAATTCGCATATGCAAGTTAGGCAGCATTGATGTGCTGCATCATTAATCCACTCCCTAAGACTGAAATCAGTAAGAGAGCACATAGTAGCAGTTTCAAAATTAAATAAATGCTTATACAGATCACTAAATAAAATGTTATATTTTCAAAGCACTTATGACACCTTCTTGTTTCCATATCTCTCTGCCCCTCCCCTCTCTCTCCCTTTTATTTCTCTCCCTTTATGTTCCTTCTTCTACAGTCTCAGAGATCCTAGGGATAGTCCAAGTGCATGATTCCAAGTGAGAGACTGCTCACCACCTCCGTGTGCCTGCCCAGGGACGTCTTCACAGGGACTGGGATGACTCCACCCCCCCAGTGAGAAGCAGCCTGGAGAGCCACCAACACTGTGAGCTCTGGGATCTGGTAGAGGCAGAACCAGCAAAGCAATGAAAGCCTCCTCTAGTTGGTGCAAAACTCACTGATCCAGTAGACCCTAACCAGCAACCAACAGGACATCTCTACCTCTAACACCATTGGGGTCCCCCCTCAAGAGCCATCAGACAGGGGAGGATAACTGAGGTCTTCTGGATTGGAGTGCAACATGTGCTTCAGACCTATCCCCCTCCCTCTTTTGTTCTGTCTGCCATCCGTATAAGTCTTGTCTCCCCAACTAATGTCAATCCACCACAGTGTTCCTGTCTTGCCTGTCTTTTATATTTTGTCAAGATCATAACTCATCAAAGCCTCTCTCCCCACTACATCATTTCCCTTACTCTTTTCTTAACTTCCCTCTTATCTGAATAGTTTGGAAAAAAGGGGGAACCTCCCCTATAAAACAATGCCCCTCTTCTCCCACTTTCTACAGCATAACTATTGTCGTGTCTTCATTCTGAGTGCCCCACATCTTCTTTTTCTCGTTCATTTCTTGCTATCCTTTCTTCCCCCAACCTTATAAAAGGCCAATTAGGGTTTTCTCATAAGGACAGCCTCACAATTCAATGAATAAAACCATATAGCTGTTTGAATTTAATGCTAGAAAACTGTGCTCCCCACAGCTCACAGCAGGTAGTCTAACAAGATCTCGAAAAGTGTGAGTGGGCTCACACACACCATCACCTAATGAAAGTAAATTAAATAAATTGCTGATTTAGATAGCTACAACTCCAACACACATGACGACACTAGCTTTAATCCATGTTATGCTATTAATGAAAGGCAAATCTTCTGTATGCACTTTGATGTAGGAATGAATTTTCCATAGTCTACACCATTCGTTCACTCTTACCTGCTTTGCATATAGGCACAGTAGCACTCTTCACAGATTACCTTGCACTTAATGTGAAATTGCAGGACAATGAATAGCACTCAGTATGCACGTATTTGTTTTGATACTAATTTAATGGAAGCTTACAGTGTCTAGGTCAATGAACCAAAAGCAAAGTCTTTGAAAACAAAATGTGTGAGAAAAGTACACAAGTAATAAGCAATCGTACGACAAATATATAAACAGCCGATCTATCAAAAACAAGAAAAACAACACAAGAAAACACTATTACTTCTTATGGGAAAATCTGTCATACCCAGCACTTTGCACTCCCTATTATAGTTAACTCTGAAATTTTTTGAGAGAAGGCACATTCCCTATACGCATTGAGCAACCCCAATATACAAAGAAAATAGTCTATGGTTCAAGGCAACAGGGATGTTTAACAGTAAAGTCCAAAAAAAAAAAAAAAACAATGCTACTTGCAGAAAATGAACAAAAATTAGGTTAACATAAACCAACCCACACTAAGAAAATCTAATACTCCATTTCAACTAATTGTTCCTAGGTCAGCTGACACCAAAGTGAGCAGTTGCCAAACATGACTATAAACACTTTAGCTCTCACACAGTGCTACTGATCAAGCTTGCTTCATGTATGACGGTTCATATGTCAAGGTTCACATTAGCTGATGTACCTATCCAAGGCAAGTTCTCCGAAACTGTTGACATTTTCTATTGAAATGCTCTTTTGCAAAATACATGGAAATGCAACTACAAGTTACCGTAGCAAGTACTTTACTTACAAAGGCAAGGAAACTCTGCATCTTCAAAACATTTCACAGCTCTCTAAAAATCCTATTTTTCTACCTGTACCCTTCAAAATGCTAGAAAATACCACAGTTTTACATTCTGTTTTTGGATCTCCATCCATCTGTGATCAAGCCCTATGCCAGACAAAGTATTTTTTCCTCTCTTTCTACTGGTGCTGGAAGATGCCATAAGGGGAAATATTACAACCAAAAATTATGACTGTAGCCATGTCCTTTGAGAGGCTGTAAAACTTCCATGTTTCTTAATGCTCTTCACCTACTGACTGGCAAGCACAGCGTAATGCCCACTATGATCAGATAAGTGTGGATGATTACACCTTACACCCTGAATTCTCAGATAAGAGTACAAACACTCTTCAACTAGTTAGTACTCATGAGTCTCTATGGTGCATATGAAGTGTATTTTTGGTTCCCCTAGAAAGGACAAGGCGACATTAGTCACTCTCTCAAATCTCAGCCAAGCTGCAATCAAGATTTATCCCAGTGCGCCACATATCCAGCACTGAGCTTAGTTCATATCTTATAACAACACACTATATTTATGACCGTTGATGCTATATGCTTGCATTGAGGAAAAAAACATGTATATGCAGCTGTGTGCCACTCTGCATGGCACAGGATTCTAATAAATAAGAAAAACAGAATAAGAGTTCATTGCAATTATAAAAATAAAATAGTTATGAATGAAGGAAAGAGTTATGTCTATTTTTTCATAAAATACCTCTGAAGCATAATTTTAGGAACTGCCTGAATGAACAGGCTCCTTTTGGCTACAAACAACGTGATGAGTAGAAACTACCTACAAATAAAAGATGTGACTTTCTCTTTGGAATTTTGCAGTTTTTATATATAGACTACGTACCAGAATAGGTTGCCTGGGATTACACAGGTTATGACAGTGATGGAATGAAATTCTGCTAAAGGAATTTCAACTTGTTTCAAATACAGGCATTGCCCGATACAATCCTGGTTGCTCTAGCTGTGATCAAGTGGCAGAAAAGCCATTGTACAAGTTACTATTTATTAAGCAATTAATAATGTATCTGTTTTCACATACTTCAACAAAACCACTGTTTGATAGGCTACACGTAGGACAGCAGGCCTCTGATAAAACTTTCAGCTTCCTTTTATATTCAGGCTGCTCCAAAGCATTGCATTTCTACTCTGTTTCAACGCAGAAAGCCCAGTCTTAAAAATAATCCTATTTCATTGCAGAAAAAGTCACAGAAAATATTCTCCCAATAAAACACATGATCCTTAATGTTGTAGCTAGTAATTCATCTAATACAACAACACACAAGTAGTTCCCCTGAACCCAGCAAAAGTCTTTCTGATAGGGTACACCTCCAGTGACTGAAAAGTCATCAGTGAAATTGTCTACGAATAACTTGTATGAAAATGGAAAACTCTAAAGATATACTTTTAACTTGTCAAAGTGTTACACAAATAAAACCAGGCTATAAGCAGCCAGTGACTGCAAACTCATTTTGTTCTAGCAGTAAAAGTAATAATTAAAGAGTGGAGAGACTGATGTGATCTTGCTTTCTTGGAAGCTACTTCCGGTCCATAATACACTGCAAGGGGAAAGCTGGTGACACTAATTCAGAGTAATCTCTCCTGTCACATCACATTCCTATTCCATTCACTCAGGATGAAAGGAGTGAGAAACACTAAGTTTAAGACTCTTCAGTAAAAACACCAGTGGCTGTTTTACACTGACTCTCATACTGTTACATGGGGAAAAATCCATACATGGGTGTCTTGGTACCTTTGTCAGCTAACATTCGCACAACAGAAACCCAAAAAAGAAGAAACAGTCCATTAGGTTATGTGAAGGCTTCCTTGAAATCAGTATTAGATTGTTCTCTTCCCCATTTCCCTGTTTAATATATAGTTTATAGAATTCTCTTTTTAAAATAGTGTGTCTAATTACTGACTGGATCTGCAATTGCTTGCTAAAACTTGGCATCAAGACACAGAAAATAAATGTTAACTCATTTAAAGTGTACATGTGTCATTTTTTACCATTTATAATACTGAAAATTCATATGCTTGTCTTGTGTATTATTTTACATATCATATTTATTTATTTTTGGAATGAGGGACGTGTTACTTTGAGCAATTTAGTCTTACAAAGTCAGCAGGGGGTGGAAATTGGACATTTATATCAGCACCAGCCGAAGGAATCAGGAATGCTGTAAAATCATAAAACAGTCATTTAACATAAACAAGTTATAAGGCAGAGAAAGAAGACAAGAATGTTTAGGCCTCACAGCAGTGGGGATTATAACAGGGAAAAAACGGGCTACCATTCAGGACTCATGGCTTCAGAGAGGCTTACGCTATCGAAGAAAGCAGTTAATTTTAACTCTTTCCATTCATGCCCAAGAAAATGATTAATTTTTCCATTTGCACCAATAGTACAACCTGCAGAAAAAGTGTCTCTGTATGACAGGAAGAGTGGAAGTAGTACAATGAGTGTGGGATTTCAGGAAGCAGTACAATGAGCGTGGGATTTCAGGAAGTAGTATAATGAGTGTGGGATTTCAGGAAGTAGTACAATGAGCGTGGGATTTCAGGAAGTAGTATAATGAGCATGGGATTTCAGGAAGTAGTACAATGAGCGTGGGATTTCAGGAAGTAGTACAACAAGCATGGGTCAGTGTGATGGAATTAGGGCTTCTGGATTTGAGGCCAAGCAATGAACTCCCTCCTTTACAAGTACTGTAAGTGAACCAACATTCCTTGCCCCCTTCTCTAGCAATTATGACTGTTACGAGCTGCAGCAGGATATGTATAAGATGTGGTTCTCCCATGGACTAATGTACAGGAAGCGATGCAAAAATGGGCAGGTTGTAAGTTGCTTCTATTCCCTCTTTAACTATTAAGGCTGTTCTCCTGGACTGGAGGCACAGGTGTGTGTCTGGACGAATGTACAGGGTGTGTGCTGGTTTGAATCTTAATGAAATATGGACTTTTTAATTTAAGACAGTCATTGCTTCACTTAGAAGTATTTTACTTGAGCATCTTGAATTATTTTTCTTTCTTACAAGTAAGCTTTTCTGGAGCAAGTGCTGTAGATATTTTACACACACACACACATATATATATATATATATATATATATATATATATATATATATATATATATATATATATATATATATATATATATATACATATATATATATATATATATATATATATATATATATATATATATATACACATATAGAGCAAATACAAAAAGGAGGAAGCAGCGAGGACACAAAAAACACTGTTTTGATTGTATATCTATCAAATGTCTTCTTAAACTTAAAGGTCTTGGTAGACAGCAATATTCGAGAAGTTATATTGTTACCCCTTGTCGTGGTCCTTGGGAACATTAACTTTTATATGAAGCATTTACATATATAGTTTCATTTTTATTTATACATACTTTTTAGTTGTATTTTTATGAAAATATTTTTTCAATATTTAGAATTTGATTGGTTTTGGTTATTTGTTTATCATGAATTTGGGTTTGGTTTTTAACGGGCATAATAGATTTATTAGGTAAATACATATTTTATATATTTTTTTTAATTTGGTTTACAAAGGTCTTATGTTTATGATGCAAGTTGGTGTATGTTCTACCTAATCAATTATCCATTTCTTGGTTGACTGAAGTTTAGAAGTACTATTACTTCTAATTCTATTTCTAGTTTCTAGTTTTTAATTTAAAGCAGTTATTTTTATTGCTTATTTATGATGATTTACCTTTGATTGTCAATTATGTATTGAATTAATTAATTATACAATTTAGCATTATTTAAGGCGTTGTATGTGGAGATATGAAGTTTGTCTGAAGAAGTTGGTGTATTACTACCGACGAAAGTGTTTACAGTATTTGAATTAAACAGTGTTTTTTTGTGTCCTCGCTGCTTCCTCCTTTTTGTATTTGCAAGTTTTTCATTTTTGGAAGTGTTTGTGTCCTAGATATATATATATATATATATATATATATATATATATATATATATATATATATATGTGTGTGTGTGTGTGTGTGTGTGTGTGTGTGGAGGGGGTGTACTGTACATTATAGCCTCAGGAACTGGGGGGAAGAAATAACTGGAAATGGTTATATTTATGATGTGAGAATTACAAAAAATGTAGAGTGTGAATTAAAATTTTGGAATCAAAACTGTTCAAGATTGAAGAACAGGAACATGCAGTACCTTTACATGTGTAGGTATACTATTAACCACACAGCCTAATTTTGCAGTAAGTGTTGGGAATTGAATTATGCTGAAATATATACAGTTTTAAGTAATATAAAAGCATCCTAAACAGAATAATATGAAATGATTTTGCAGTCCTAGAAACATACAGTCTGGTTACATTTTCTATAGGTCAAGGTGTTTTGTGATCTTGCTGAAATGCAAGATCATAAAGAGAGAAAAATGAAATAATCTAATCCCAGTCAGTGATTTTACTATGTAAATCATACATCATGACAATTCAAGGTTTCCCTGTTAAATATGTTCATTGATTCTGGGAATCATGTTCAGTTTTTTTTTTTTTTTTAACTTTCAAAGTAAAATTTTTGGAATAAATTCAGACAAGAAAATCTTTAATGAAAATGTTGATGAAAAATGTACTGTTCCCCAAAATTCAGCATCTGCCTCATTTTCATCATGCACATCAAAGGAGTGAAGGTAAAAAGGATGATGTATTTTCATTGTTTTACCATATAAACAGGTTTATTAACGTTGTAGAGTCTGACAGGGAAGATGTAAGTAAAGCATTGATTACAGGCTTATCTAAAACTATTCATTTAATTTTATTTTGACAATCATCAATCTTGCTTGTCACTTACCCTATCAAAAGTATTAGCAGATATTTAAGATTCAAAATCTGAGAAATATGCTGACCTTCTCTGTTGAATTAAAGCATTATATGCAAATGTTTGTCTTAAATGTTGTACTTTTAAGGTTTACTTTAACTGTTGTTGGGATGGAGTCAGTGGTTTGTTCCAGTAGTTTAATAGACTGAACAACATATCTGAAGTTGTTGTGGATAAATGCAAACAAGTCTTTAATCAAGTTTAAATGTTTTATGAAATGCCAAAAGTTATTGTGGATAAACACAAATGGCTCTTGAATCCAATTTACAAGGTTTATGGATAAATTCCATCAAGCTATTGTATTCAATACTCAAGGCTGATTCAGGTCCTTCAGAAAGAGAGATACTGTTTCTTCATTTAATTGTTGTACCGCGGTATGCAGGCTGCTGATTCCACTCGTGTTGCTTCATGCTGTCTGCATTAGTAACAGTTCTCTTTAATGTGAAATTATTCAGATGACTTTTACATCTGCAGAGATTGTACATGTTGACTTAGCATATGTTATTACATGGTTAATATTTCATATGCCTCATCATAAAAATATTCTTCTATTTAAACTGTGCTATAGATGGCTGGGCCTTATGGTGTGACACTGCTGACCTTTATACAATGTCATGCAGTTCATACAAAGCTACTAGTAAAGTACATGTGATTTATTTCTTTATAACAGTATATGGGTGTACACAGTCAAAGTGGCTACAAATGCTGGTGGGGGTGGGGTGGGGATATTTGTTACTAAAATACACCATTCTCTTATCATTGCTATTAAACTGTGTTTGATTTGGATTTGCAGGACTAGTGTGCATGTGTGTGAACTAAGTTGGAATATTTTATTATTGCTACTGTGTGAAACAAATTTCAAATATGTTGTGTTATTTAGAGATATGAAATCTGAGGTAATAGGAAGGGGGAGGGAAGAATATGGTGGTAAAACATTATTAGAAATACTTAAGGGTGGATTATGGGCTACTTCTAATCAGAGGAAAAAAATATAAAGAGGTTATTCATTTTTTTGTTTGCTTGGTTCAGAGGCCTATTGCTTATTTCATTTATTTGCATTTTAAGACTGCAAAGTACATATGTTTGCCACTCTCCCTACTGCTGGATTAATTGCTTGAATACTGCTATAAAAGTTTTGTCTTAACTTGTTATTGTATTGGTTTGTTAGTTTTTCAGTTTTAAATAGCTTTTTGTGTTTTTGCATTAACAGAACATGAGATTACTCATCTAGTGACAGTAGGGGTACAGACTGGTCCATCCGGGAAACACACAGGAAGGCTTAAAGTGAGGTTGTTTTATTGGCCAGAGGCTATTAGCATTTATCAGGGTTTTGTACAGAAACAAGCACTTAGAAACTAAATTTTCCATATAAAACAACCTCTGAAACTGTACCCAGTAACTCAGTTAGGCAAAGAGCAACTACTTTGTGCACTGCCCCACAAATCTATACCTACAAAGCCTAAATTTTGCTCCTAGGTACAAAAGCACCCAAGCTAGTCTGCTATAAACACCTCTTGTACCACACCCTTGTAGGTCACCTAGAAGGACCTAACATCATGGATATGTGCTTTCCTCATTTCTCCATCACCTCTCTAAATTATATGAGCATCTTAAGACAATGTAGCAATTTTCTCATGTTCACTGATAACCAACTAACTGTTAAAGAAACTGGCACAGTATGTGGGAGGTGCACTTATACAATATTACTCGAGGTAACATTCTCACATACAAGTGCTCAGAATAACAACCAGATTGTCAGTAACACACATGCTGCATCATCCACACAAAGTACACACCCGACACATAGACCAACACATGCTGAGGCACTAAAAAAATCTTCCTAAACTTCAAAAACCTTCCAAACACTTGAACCACAGCAAGTATCCTCAGCAAACCCAAAACCACTCAACCAAACAACACCCAACATCACATATACTACCACACCCCATGAAGTCTCAACTGCAAAGTCCATAAGGCAAGCCAACACACTAGCCATTACTCTAATCAGAGGAGACTCCATCATGAGACATTCCAGAACCCCACTAACCCGTCTGAACAAGGAGAAAATCATGGTCATTTGTCTATCAGAGGCCAGAATCTGCCTAGTCACTCATTAACTCAGGTCACTGAACAACAAGTACTAGTATGACTCAATCATAGTCCAGGTGGGTGTAAACAACCTGAAATTTACCTCCCTGGACTACATGAAGGGACAGACATTACTGAGCTCTTGGACCATGTGTCCCAGGCTGGTATTAGCCTAGCACTGAGCAGCATTCTGCCTTCACCATGGAAGATGCCACCATATGAACAGAAGAAGATTGACTTTAATGATTGACTTAGCTTCTCATGTGATTCAAAGAAGGTGCAATATTTGTCAGCATGGAACGTTATGTTCAGCAAACCATGTTGCCTTGACAAGGAAGATCTGCACCTGTCCCTGCTAAGCTGATCGGCACCTGTCCATGCTAAGCTTTTAAATATACAGTGGGTACAAAAAGTTTACACACCCCTGTTAAAATGCCAGGTTTTTGTGATATAAAAAATGAGACCACAACAAATAATTTCAAAACTTTTCCCACCTTTATTCTGACCTATAACCTGTACGATTCAATTGAAAAACAAACAAATCTGTTAGGGGAAAAAATATTTAAAACTTACAATACGCTGGTTGCATAAGTGTGCAACACCCTTAAACTAATATTTTTTTGAAGCATCTTTTGATTTAATTACAGCATTCAGTCTTCTTGGGTACACACCTGCCATCAATTAAAGAGACTCTGATTAACCCCAAATAAAGTTCAGCTGTCCTAGTAGGAGTTTCCTGACATTTACTCAGTTCCCTGCTACAGAAAAAGCCATGGTTCACAGACAGCTTACAAAGCATCAAAGGGATCTCATTGTTGAAAGGTGTCAGTCAGGAGAAGGGTACAAAAAATTTCCACAGCATTGGATATACCATGGAACACAGTGAAGACAGTCATCAAAAAGTGGAGAAAATATGGGACAACAGTGATGTTGCAAAGAACTGGACATCCCCTCACAAAACTGATGAAAAGACAAGACAAAAATTGGTCAGTGAGGCTGCCAAGAGACCTACAGCAACACTGAAGGAGCTGCAGGAATTTCTGGCAAGTACTGGTTGTGTACTACATGTGACAACAATCTCCCGTATTCTCCATATGTATGGACTATGGGGTAAGGTTGCAAGACGGACGCCTTTTCTTACACAGAAAAACATCCAGGCCAGGCTAAAATTTGCAAAACAATACATCAAGTCTCCCAAAAGCATGTGGGAAAATGTGTTATGGCCTGATGAGACCAAAGTTGAACTTTTTGGCCACAATTCCAGAAGGTAAGTTTGGTGCAAAAACAACACTTTGCATCACCAAAAGAACACCATCCCCATGGTGAAGCATGGTGGTGACAGCATCATGCTTTGGAGTTGCTTTTCTTCAGCTGGAACTGGGGCTTCAGTCAAGGTGGAGGAAATTACGAACAGTTGCAAATGCCAGTCACTTTTGGCCCAAAGCCTTCAGACATCTGCTAGAAAGCTGAAGATGAAGAGGAATTTCTCCTTTCAACACAACAATGACTCCACGCATACATCCAAATCAACAAAAGAATGGCTTCACCAGAAGAAAATTAAAGTTTTGGAATAGCCCAGCCAGAGCCCAGACCTAAATCCAATAGAAAATTTGTGGGGTGACCTGAAGAGGGCCGTGCACAAGAGAAGCCCTCTCAATCTGACAGATTTGGAGTGGTTTTGCTAGGAAGAGTGGGCAAATATTGCCAAGTCAAGATGTGCCATGCTGATAGACTCCTACCCAAGAAGACTGAATGCTGTAATTAAATCAAAAGGTGCTTCAGCAAAGTATTAGTTTAACGGTGTGCACACTTATGCAACCAGCATATTACACGTTTTTTATATTTTTTCCCTAACAGATTTGTTTGTTTTCAATTGAACTGTACAGGTTATAAGTCACATTACAGATGGGAAAAGTTTTGAAATGATTTATTCTGGTCTCATTTTTTTTATATCACAAAAACCTGGCATTTTAACAGGTGTGTGTAAACTTTTTATATCCACTGTAGGCAAAAACACTGTCCACCTCCAAAGTGCCTTTTTCAGGCAGTGCCAAACTGACAAACCTTCTGACTTGGCAAAATCAACCCAATGGAATCTAAAGTTGTTACTGCTCAGTGTTAACAGCCTAAACAAAGAACTCCAAGAAACTCTACTCCTTTCAAGATCTCCTCACCCTGAAGAATGCGGATATCTGTCCAGTTAACAAGACATGGTTTAAAGTCATTAAGGGCACCCTGACAGTGCAGAGATACAATGCATTCCACACATTTAGACCAGTTACTACGCAGGCAGGGAATAAAGATGGAGGTGTCTCAATCTACATAAAAAAACAAACATACCTCAAGGCTTATCAAGCAGGATGATGCACTTGGGCTTCTCTGTGTACAAAGTACCATAGGCAGTGTCCCATACCATATCCTTGCAAGTGTGGATCACCATCTATGACTGACAAACACTATAGCTCGCACTCAGGCCTACTGGAAAAACTTACCATTCTACCCAATACCACATTCATGGGGGACTGTAACTACCCCTCTACAAACTGGGAATCCTATATGACCCAAAACCTGCAGGACCAGAGATTCCTAGACTTTGTAAACACACACATAGTGGACCAGTTTATGCCACTAAAATACTGGATCTAGTACTCACAAACATGGGAGAAAAGTACCCCCCCCCCCCAAGTAGTGTCCTCTCTGGTAAGGTCACACCATAAAGCAATCTCCTTTGAAATAAAAGTCAATGCTGTAACCCCAGCAAACCCTGTAACAGTTAGCGACTACTCTAAGGCAAATTATCTGTTACTGATTGCCTCCCTCTAAACCTGGAGAATACAGCTATCTATGCAGACTTGTGCACAGACACCCTGTACACTCATGTTAATAGATGCATAGAAGAAGATATGTCAACCAGAAACAAGCCAAAAAAAAAAAATCGAAAAACAAACCACCTTGGTAGCAACAAAAGGAAAAAAGTCAAAACTAAAATTAGGAAATGCAATGCTCGACAGGCTAAAGGCTCTCTCATCAGACTAAACAACAATGTACAGAGCAAAATAAACATATCAAAGCCAATTCTGAGGCAAAGATAACCTCCCAGGCCAAGGAGAGCCTCAAGGATTTCTTTAGCTATATCTGAAACCTCAAAAGCAGTACACACATGGTCACAGACCTGATAGCTAATGAAGCCACTTACAAGGAGACAGAAGATAGACAGTACCTGGTAGCGGACAAATTCAGCTCCAGTTTTAGCCTCCTCTCCCACCTCCGCCACCTCACCCCCAAGTAATACCATGACACATAACCTCCCAACTATCACAAGACAGCAGGACATAAATGCACTAATGATAACACCACGGCAATGGGTCCCAATAATATCCCAGGATACCTCCTAATAGCCTGAAGTATATCCTACCTGGGCCTTTGCATTCACTATTTAACCACATGAATGGAGGACTGCAATGGTCATCACTCTGCACAAGGGCGGGCCATCAACAGACCCTGGTATCTACAGACCCAGATGCTATAAGGATGGCAGAAAATAATATAAATCATGGATATAGTGGGTTTCCCAAAGACTACACAATGGCCTTAAGGAAGACTTTGAGAACAATGGAAGCAGAAATTTTGTACTGGAGGATCTTTATTTTTATAATGAAAAATATGACATATTTGCTAATGAAGGTTTGGCTTCTAATACCGTCATTAAATATGGTGTAGAAAATCATTGCAAAGTGTACAGTGAATAAGCAACAGATGTGGAAAAAAGGTGGCTACATATAGTATTCATTGGTTATATAGTAAGAGAAATTTTTAGAAGGAAGGAAGGGTGCAGTAGGTCATTACTGGGCTAAAGCTACCCCCCCCCAACACACACACACACACACACACACACACACACACACACACACACACACACACACACACACACACACACACATACACATACACACGTTTCATATAAAACTGCACCTGTATCAATAAGTGAAGAACACCAGAACATCAGAATATTTAGTAGGTTTTAAAACAAAAAGTACAAATAAGAAGTTGTTACTTAAGTTGTATAGGGGAAATGTTTAAACCATATTAGATGTGCTATACTGCACAATGCTATTAACATTGTGGCTGTAAAATGCATGATTTTCGTCACATTAATTACAGAAAAGTTATAACAAATAATGTACATAGAAACATATTACAGTGGGATAGAAGAAAATAATTGTGTGTGTTATCAGGTATTAGTAGAATCAAGTGAGTTAGAGGAGAAGCTAAACATATATTGTGAATCTAAAGTATCAATAAGGTTTTACTGACTTACTAACTTATATGAAGATACCTTGTTGTAAACTTATTTTTAGAATCAAAGTTGACCTACTTTTTCAATAAACGTCATGTGATATTTAATGTCTGCCTGTCTAACCAAGAACTCAGGAAAACAGGAATTACATTTGATGTCTCATATAAAGAACAGCACCCTGCGTATCCTAAAATGCAATGGCTGATTGAAACATGAATCTCAGTTACCTAGTGTGGGGATAGAACACACAGCCTTCTGATCTCTCAGACACGTAAAGTATGCTGTTAGCCAAGCCACTAATACCTGCAAGGACAAAAGCATTGTGAAACTGTATGCAGAGTTTAAGAAATTTACTTCAAATAGCACCAACTATCTCTTCCTGTCCTCCTATGTTCTCTTCATTACAGACAACACCATTATGAGTGCATCAATAAATCTGATCAGCTAATTTCAACAAAGACAACTAGGGGAATTCTTATTCAGTAAACACATCTGAAATCATTAATCACATATAACTCTGTAGGCAATGCTAAATTATCTTTGAAAACGGAATGACTATCTAAAAAAAGGATGCTTCAAAGCAAATTCAGACTTAAAGCAACACAACAGTATTCTTTAGAACTAGTGTCATCTCTCTGTCTACCATTTATTCTTCACCATCCACTATTTCCTCTAAAGTCTACCAAATGAGGCTAACACAGAAGCAAGTTGTCTATTGTGTTAACTAGCAACACAGGAAGCTGGCAAATCCAGCTGCTGAGAAGTAATTTGAGAGTGATTAGTCTGAATGGTAAGTGTTCTGCATTCTATTTTGGAGGAAAAATAAATCTATCCCTCCAACACCAAGTATAATAGAGGCCATTTGATACCATTCCAGCCAGAAGCAACAATGGTATATGTATTAAAAAAACCTCCACCCTCTCATACACTTTACTTCGTGCAAGAGTTTTCGCCTGTATTAACAGCTAATCATGGAAGCACTGTCACACCTTGTCAATATGCAGTGAGAAATGATAAGTTATAAGGAATGAATATGGGACCATAAAAAAGCCTGTAATTATCCGTAATTATCTACTACATCTGAGAAACATTTCTGAATGTACCTCAAACTACTGCTAACAGTTAAAAAAAGACAATATATAAATGGAAAAGAAATACTGGCAATAACTTCAAAATCAATCTGAAAAGCCAGTGTACGTAAATGAAGATATAAAGCAGATGAAATTATGATCTCCATTATGATATCTGTGTGGGATCCACAGTTTGGAGATTCCCTATATCCTTATTTATTAGATCCATGATGATGCGTTCCATAGCTTTGCATATCAGACTCGTCAGGCTAATGGGGTGAGAGTTCCCAGGATCTGTAGACGCTCCTCCTTTGTGGAGAGGGATGACTGTAGTAGTACACCATTCGGTAGGGACAAAGCCTGACGTGAGGCTGTGATTGAACAGGGCACACAGGTGAGTAGTCAGTTCACTCTGTAGGTCATGTAGAACACAGCCAGAGATATTGTCAGGTCCCACAGAAGCTGTATTCTTGGCCTTGGACAGTGTTGTTTTAACCTGTGCAGTAGTAATACCGGGTGCCTGGCAATCTGTGATTGGTCCTTTGGGGGGGGGGGGGAGTAAAGCTGGCACTGAATCTGTCGGCCAGTATATTGGCAATATCTGTTGGTTCAGTATAGGAGGTACCATTGTGCAGTAGATCAGAGCAAATCTGGGTATTGCCATGGAGATTCTTTCTATACTTTGTTATCAATCCCTGGTAAGGAAGGTGGTCTCTAAACTGCATTCCAAACTTCTGCCTGGCCTCATTTCACATTATTACCTTTCCCCTCATAGTTATTTGCTCCAAATACATTGGTTACTTTGCTAATTTTCTCCAATAACTTCCAGCCCCCTCTTGCATATTTGCAAGACCCCTACTTGCAGTCATCCATAATGGCAATATTTCATTTCTCCATTCCACTGCTAGCTTAATTCTTAAAACACATTCGACTTTATAAATATTCTGCATGGTTGCTGTTATTCTACTTAACGGCCATGCATCCAAAATCCTGCTTTCTCCATATTTGTTGTACTCTCCCACTTTATCATACGGAGTTGCAATCTTCTGTTTTTATTATGTATATGCACCTCAGCTGTGTAGTTCTAAGCATCCCTTCAAATGAGGTAGTCCTAAACCACATTGTTGTGTGTGGAGAAACAGCTTATCCCACCTAACTCTTGTTCTCTTCCTCTTCCAATTAAATTCATTCATTTCTTTATTAACTATACCAAACAACATCCCTGCTATTTGATAAAAATATACCTGACCTATTTACAACACTAAAGGGACTAGAAATATTTTCACTGCTTGCATTTTGCTATACCAAATCTATAATCATGAGCTTCTGGCTTCTCAAATTTTGTATTATCTTTTGCTTAGTCTATTTGTACACACCCTTGGCAGCCATAACAGGATATCACTTAATCCATTCACCTATCTACTTCATTGCAACTATGTTCAATAGATTTGGATATTGCTGAATCAATACATGTGCAAGTATATATTTTACCTTTACAGACTTTGTTTTATTCTTGTTGGTGTATTTTATATCCTGAAAAGTGTAGATATTGTTTCCAAATGTTCTATACCATTGAAGTGTCTTTTTCTGGATTTATTAAATACAAAATAATATAATTTGCATAAAAAACTAACTTTTCCTGATTACTGTAATGGCTATCTCTCTGAATTTGTGAGCCCTTTATTTTATTTGTTGATATCTCTAAGGATAAAGCAAATAGCAAATAAAAAATAACACACCCTTGACTGGTTCCTCTGTTGTAAAAACATCTTGTTGGTAAGGAATCCTTATATTTTTAATTCTTGCCTCTAACCCTTAATACATCCTCCTTTGTAACTCTATTATTTTATCAAGGAATGCAAATGCTACCATTGCACTACTCATGACACCCTAGGTAACTCCACTAAATGCATTCTCTGCAAGATCCACCAACATGGCTATTTCCTTATAATTTGCCTCTTTATGAATTATTATTACTCCATTAATGTTGCCAAATGTTTGCTTCCTCTCTGCAAAATCACATTGATCCACAGCTATCAATTTCGGCAACATCTTAGCCATTCTTTTGGCTAGTATAGATTTAAACAAGTTAATAATCATAGTTTAAAATGAAACTGATCTATATGAAGCTTGGTACGAAGGGTCTTTACCCTCATTGGATAATATAGCCACCCCAGCTTTTTTCCAAGATGCGGGGTATTGTCCATCCTTTTAAAATATTGTTAAAGAAAACCTTCCAGATCTGTATCACTTTCTTCCCTCCTAACTTCCAAACTTCCACAGGGATACCATCTGTTACTGAAGACTTTAATGCAGATAGATTAAAAATCAATATTTTCTCTCACCCATTCCTATCTTAGCTTTTAATTATTGAGTTGTTTCATTATACATCACCATTTTCTCTCATCCCTTCCTCAGCTGTTAACATCAGCCTTAGCGTAGTTAATTCTTACACAAATATTTACATTTGTATCTTTTCTTGGTTTCCCCTTTCTTCTGATTTATACTAATTTACATAAAGTTTCTGATACATATCTAATTTCTCTGTAGGATCTCTTTAGTTTTCTTGTCAGTTTCTCTATGTCTGGCAATAACCCAATTTCCTGCTGCCTAGGTCCATTGTGCTAAGAGTTTCTGTGCCTCAGAATTGTTATACAAAATTCCTGCTTAGCGACATTTCTAAACTCATTCCCATTATCCAAACACTCCATTATTTTCCCTTTAGCATTCAGCTGCTGCTCTTATTCTGTTTCCATGAGCTCCATCTTTCTTGCTGCAATACAATAACCTTTAGTAACCCTTCCGAATAACTCTCTAACCTCTTTCCCCATCTCTCTCTCATTTTTATCATATTTTAAACTCTAATTCCATTTTATCCTGCTCACTACCTATCCCTTCAGAAGAAATGTCTGTATTCCCTAACTCTCAAAACATTTCCACTCCTCATTCTTTAGATTTCTTTTTTTTAACAAATAAGTATGAAAGTGCCAGTGTCTCATTTTTTTAATTCATTTCCTGCATCTTTACCTTGCTCTTTACTGGTGCCTGATTTGAAATTGTTACTAGATGATTCAAAGCTTTCAATGAAATACCCATGCTCCTATGAAATGAAATTTCTATGCAATCTACCCCAGTGTTTGTACCTTGGAGAATAATCTGTACATTCTATCTTAGCTTTGTTTACTAAATTCACATCTTCCATTCCAAACATTTTCATACATTTCTTCAGAAATCTACCCTCTTTTATTATATTTTCCACATTGAGGTTCCCCTGATAACACTGTTCCAGTCTCTAATCAGAACAAGAAGTTATGTACTCACCATAACATTCAATGTATGTAGTCCATCTCGCCTCACATTCTTACCTGTGGGTTTGGAGCCGAACCTCGCTCCGACTCGGCCATACTTTAGCTCGAAGTCTTCAATTGGCTCGTGGCTAAGAGGTATCCCATGCTGCACTGCTCTCTTTCCCCAGATATTGTTTGCTGCAAGCTCAGGCAATCACACCCCACACACACAACACATATACAGGAAGAATCAGCTCAACATCAAAAGGAGTACTGAAACCAAAACTAACCTCTAGGCCCTCCAGGAGGGGGAAGGCGGGAGGGTAAGTTAAGAATGTGAGGCAAGATGGACTACATACATCGAACGTTATGGTGAGTACATAACTTCTTGATGTTATGTAGTCCAATCTCACCTACATTCTTACCCGTGGGACAGCGTCCCCAGCACCAGAACCTTGGGCAGCTCAGTGGAAAATACTCCTGAGCACTGTGAAACCAAAGGAAGATCTGCCTCTGGATACCAAATCCAATTTGTAGTGAGTAATAAAGGTGTGAGGAGATGCCCATGTAGCCACAGCACAAATATTATCCATAGACATCCTGGCCTGAAATGCCGTAGAGGTACACATTGATCGTGTAGAATGAGCCTTCACCTTAAAAGGTAATTCCTTACCGTTTGAGGCATAAATGAAGGAAATACAACTAGAGATCGATCTGGATAAGGTTACTTTAGAGACAGGAGACCCAAGTCTATTGTCTGAAAATGAGACAAATAGCTGATCTGATTTCCTAAGATCATTCGTTCTATGTAAACAGAAACACAATTGTCTATGAACATCTAGCTGGTGGAATTTGAATTCTGCCTTATTAGAAAATTCTGGGAAAAACACAGGCAGCTCAATAGACTGGCTGAGGTTATTAACCGAAGCAACCTTTGGCATAAAGGAAGGATTTGGTCTGAGGGAAACCCTATCCTTGTGAAATACCAAGTAAGGAAGTCTAACTGACAAAGCTTGGAGCTCAGAGACTCGCCTAGCTGAAGTGATGGCTACCAAAAAGATTGTCTTCCATGACAAATATTTCAAGTCACAAGTAGCTGAAGGCTCAAAGGGAGATAAAGTGAGTCACTGTAGCACAAAATTGAGGTCCCATGGCATTACGGGATCAAAGACTGGTGGCTGAAGCATCATAGTGCCCTTTAAAAATGCCTTACACAGTCTATGCGCCATTAGACTGGGTTCATTAGCAACGTAGAGATAGCCGCTAACTGAATTTTAATGGTTGGAGCAGCTGACCCCTGACTGAAATGCATGGAGAGAAATTCCAGAACTGATGAAATTGGTGCAGTGTAAGGGTCAATCTGTCTTTCATGAGCCCAGATGGAGAATCTTTTCCATTTACTGGAATAAATCTTCCTAGTTGAAGGCTTATAGGAAGAAGACAGAATATGAACTACTTCCGGAGAAAAATGATGAAGCCTGACTAGTGATGGAACTGGAGTAGCAAAGCTGTCAACCGGAGGGTCTGAAGAGGGGGATGGAACTGCCCTGACATACGAGTCAATAAGTCTGGCTGTGGGTCCAGAATCCAGGGGTCGTCCATGAGATAGGGATGCAGAAAGAGGAACCAAATTTGATGAGGCCAGTGTGGAGCAATCAGAATCATTCTGCTTCCCAAGAATTGTGCTTTCTGAATAACCTTTGCTATCAGAGGAACAGGTGGGAAGGCATAAAGTAGACCGGAGGGCCAATCATGAACTACAGCGTCCCTGGGTATCTCCCCCTGAGGGGGGATAAGGGTGAAGTAGCTGCTGCACTTGGTATTGAGGGGACTGGCAAATAGATCACAGCAAGGCTGACCCAATATGCGGAAAATCTGCTCCGCAACCTGCTTGTTCAGGGACCACTCGTGAGGCATCAGAATATCTCTGCTCAACCTGTCGGCAATCACATTGGACTTCCCTGGAATGTACATTGCCACAAGAAAGCATTGGGAAGACACTGCCCACTGCCACACTCAAATAGCCTCTCTGCAAAGGGGATATTACTTGGTTCCCCCCTGTTTGTTCAGATACCATACCACCAACATGTTGTCCGAGTTGTTTGCAATTGTCCCGAGAGGAAGAAAGCTCTGGAGTGCTTGCAACGTTAATAGCACTGCTCTCATCACAGGACATTGTTATGCAAATTTATCTCGTGCTCTTGCCACGTGCCTTGGACTGTCCTGCCGAGATAATGCCCCCCCCCCCCAATCTGGGAGGCATCCGTGGTCACCGTGGCAACTGGAGGAGGTGGAACGAAAGGCTTTCCCACATTGAGATTGCTGGTCTGAAGCCACCAGCGTAGATCCTGCTTGCACTTGTCTGTAATCATAATAAGATGGGAAAGCGGAAGGTGTTGTAGGGACCACTGAGCAAAGAGCAGCCACTGAAGGAGCCTCATGTGTAGTCTTGCAAGAGGGACTAGCATAATTGTGGCAGCCATTGTCCCTAACAATTTGAGAACCATTTTTGCCTTTACCTTTTTCAGTGGAAGCAATGCGTAGACCTGTTGTTGCAAAACCTGAATTCTTTCTTGTGGTATGAAAGCCCTCATGAACATGGTGTCTAACTTGGCGCCTATAAAGGTGGCACGCTGCGAGGGCAACAAGGCAAACTTTTCCCAGTTTAGTTTGATACCCAATCATTGACACAGCGCAATGGTGGCATCCCTGGTCTGTAGTAGTAGATGCCTGGTGGTGGCAGACAGGAGCTAGTCGTCTAGGTACGGAAACACTTGGAATCCCTGATGTCTCAAGTGAGCCGTCACCACTGTCATACATTTGGTGAACACCCTGGGGGCTGTGGTGAGACCAAAGGGCAGAGCTCGAAACTGAAAATGACTGGGTCCCAGCCGGAAGTGTAAATTACTTCTGGATGCCCTGTCCAGCTTTACATGGTAGTAAGCATCCTTGAGGTCGATGGAGCACATCCATACTGCTTTCCCCAACAATGGGAGAATAGACTGTAAAGTGACCATTCGGAACTTGGACTTTTTTACATGGAGGTTCAAGTGGCTGAGATCCAAGATGGGTCTCAGGTCCCCTGTTCTTTTCGGCACCAAAAAGAATCTTAAGTAAGTCCCTAATCTGAGCTGGTCTGAGGGGACATGCTGGATGGCTCCTTTTGCTAGCAGCTTTAGAACTTCTGAAGCTGTGGAATCCCTTTTACTGGGTGGAGCATCTGGGATTCTCTTGGTTGGCGGGGGATGAGAAGAGATGGGAATATGATATCCTCCGGAAATTATCGTCCTGGGTGATGCCTTACCAGGCTTCTGGGTATAGAGAAATGCGACCCTCGACTGGCTTTGGAGAAGTGCAGTCGGGCCTCCCATCAGGAGCGCTGGTAGGAGGAACCGCGAAAGGAATCGTGGTCCCCCTGGTTACGCGGGCCTCCTCTGCCTCTAAGGCAGTGTCTACCTGAGTTTCCACCCCCTCCCCTGCCTCTGGAGGGGGAATCACTTTGTGCATCTTGAAAAAACCTCTGTGGCTTTCTGAACCACATTTTCCACCCTTCTGGCCCTTGGGATAAGGTCTAGAAGGCATGGAAAAATGGACTCCCATGGCAGACAGGTTTTTCCTTCCTACTCGCACCTAGTGAGAGTATCCTTCACCTTAGTTCCGAACAATGATGAACCGTCAAATTGGGTATTGGTGAACGTAGACTTGAAGGTCTCCGCGAAATTACACAGGCGCATCCAGGAATGCCTCCAAAGAGAGACTCCTGAACTCGCTGCCTTACTCGCTCCATCGACTGCATGCGAGATCAGCCTCACAGAGGAGTTAGTAATGGAATTTAGGGTAGTCATCTGGGCATTGATCTTCTGAGCCACTGTGTCAAAAACGTTACCCTGCAGGGACTTTCCAAGCTCTTTTAGAAGATCTCTTTGGAGCCTTGTAAAATGTGACAAATAGTTCAGTAACTGCAGAGTAAAGGCAGCTGAAGAAAACATACGCTTCCCATACCGGTCCATGGTCCCTGACTCCTTGTTAGGGGGATGGACGGTAGATGAAGTCTCAGCTAGTTCCTTTCTTGGTGGCCGCTGCCACCACCATGGCATCTACTGGAATGCCCTTTGTGAGAAATTACTTGTCAGCAGGGGCAGACAGAAACTTGTTTGGTCTCCTGGGGACTGGTTCCACAGTGTCAGGGGTTCCCACACCCTTCGACAAACAATATCCAGGAGTTCATCGAACGGAGGAGAAGCCCAAGAGGTGGAGGGTTGAGACCCAAAGGCCTTCAGGAACACCGACTGCTCCTCAGAGGGAGATTTGGAGGGCCAGTTGCCTCTCTACTTCAAGATCTCCAGAATATCTAAGAAAGAGATATCTTCAGAGGACGACTTGGGGAACCCCTCTGACACCTCGAGGTCCGTGTCCAAAGTGACAGACTCATCCTGGGAGTCGATGTGCTTTCTCTTGCACACTCTTTTTCTGGGGGGCTCCTCAAACACTCTGGGGAGACCTCAGAAAGTTGAGGACCACTCATGGAAGTATCCTGAGGCCTTGGGTCTCTGCTGTCCAAGGACAGAGGGTGATAAGAAACTGATACCGGTGCTGGAGGGGGTGGAGTGTCAGTGCCATCAGACGTAGCTGAGGACCTGGCCAGAATGCTCTGCATGACCTTGAAAGCTGAATCACCCCGGCTCCGAAGAACGACCAACCATGGAAGCCCTCAGAGCCAAAGGGATAAGGTCCAAACCCGAGGCAGGGCCCAAGCTCACCCGTGCTGATGCAATGAGCAGGAGGCTCGTACCCAAAGAAGATAGACCCGAGACCTCTCCCTCGGGTCTGACCGAGGAGCTATGAGCCCTGGCGACAGGGTCGGAGCGGAGATCGGAACTGAGATGCCAGGATGGGCTACTGAAGCCGACGTAAAGGCATCAGACGGAACTGACAACTCTGGCTCCGAAGGCCGAGAAAGGCTCTGAGGAGGAACTTATGAGGATGGATGGGTGACAGGCTCCAGGGCCGATTGGGCTGGAGCTGAAAACAATTTGGCCAACACCAGTGATTGGAGCAGTCTCTGTACCACTCTATGCACATCATTGTCCGAGAGAGTCCTAGAGGATCTAGAGGATAAGGTCAGAGATCTGGACCTCCCTACAGAAGGAGACGTACGAGAAGGAGAAACTGGTCTAGAAAATGGAGACCGGCTCTGAACAAGTATCTCCGTCACCGGCTCCGAGAGACTGGGAGCCGATGTTGACTTGGTCAATTCACCCACTTCCTTCAGTCCTGAAGCCAATGGAGCCGAGGAAGCTAAAGTAGACTTGGCAACTTTCTCTGGCGGCTCCGATAAAACTGACGGAGCCGGAGAGCGTTTTTTTGATTTAGAGGTCTTGTCTACTTTAGAGGGAGAGGACTTAGAACTGGAAGCCCTTGCCAAGTCTTCTTCAAAGGAGGGTTTCAGTAATCCCTTCAGAATCAGTTTGTTCTTCCTCTCTTGAAGAACGCATGGGCTAAAGGCGTGACAAAACACAGAGGATTCTTGGAGGTGGACAGCCCCCAAGCAATATACACATACACAGAGTGCCCATCAGTAATAGACATTTTTTATATCCACACATCACATTTTTTGAAGCCCGAAGGCTTGTGTTCTTTTGTAACCTTAGAAACATTGGTATGACACTGCACACAATATCTGAAGACAAACGCGACACCAACAACAGAAAAATGCAGGAACTATGCCTCTAAATTAAACAGTCATAGAACAATAAACACCACAGGGAAGAAAGGACCTCTAACTTAAACGGCCCTGACAAACAAAACAAGGGAGGACTAGGTCTTCTAAGTTAAACAGCCCTAGCCCAAAGGGATGGGGCAACACCGGAATAAGCACACACAGGGAAACTGGGACACACACAACTAGAAGGGAGGACTAGGTCCTCTAACTGAAATGGGCCTAGCCCATAAGAAGGGAAGGACCGCAAACGGGATACCCAGACAAAAAGCCAAACAGGCTACACAAACAGTTTTTTTATCAAAAAACAGAGACTAGCTATGAAAATAGCTTTTGGAGCAACAAACTACTAAAAAGTAGAAGAAGGTTATACTTAGCCACGGCTAAGAGCAAGACCACATCTGAGCTGTACGAGCAGCAAATGAGATCTGGGGAAAGGGAGCAGTGCAGGATGGGATACCTCTTAGCCACAAGCCAATTGAAGACTTCGAGCTAGAGTATGGCTGAGTCGGAGCTGAGGTCCGACTCTGAACCCACCCGTAAGAATGTAGGCGAGATTGGACTACATAACATACAATATTCTCGGTTGAAAGATAATTATTTCTCCAAAATTCTCTTACTCTCCATAATAGTGGTTTTAGTTAGAATATAAACACAACGTCAGTGTAAGCCTACTTCCCTGCCAATAACTCCTTGTTACCACAAATCTATCATTACTGTCTTTCACCTCCTCTTCTATCACAACTGGAGCCTCTCTCACCATTAGTATTATTATCCCCCCCTTTTTCCTTATAGGTTCATAGGTATTTACTAGGCTAATGACCACAAGGGCCTTTTTAAGCTTAGCCGTGTATCCCATATCTCTGACAACTTCTGGTTCCCTTGATAAGTGTAACCAGAGACTTAGGAGATGAAACATGTACAAGCAGGGGACTGACTGTGTCCATTAGAGACATAGGTGCCAGACCAGGGATGAATTTCTTGTTCCCCATCCAACTGTCCAAGTTACGCTTGAACTGGGTTAGGGAGGAACTCTGCTTCTCATGGATGGGGAGCCTGTTCCAGAGAAGGGGGAACTTCTGGGAAACATACTTGTCTCTCCAGCAGAGTCTATTTATATCACAGGCAAGGTTTAAGTCTTTAGAATGGGTAATTCTGCTGTTATTTATTTTGTGGATCTACGGTCAAAGTAAACTTTATTGTCGATCGTCTATACACAGCAGTGCAAGCTGAACAAAATTACATTGCTTCTGTCCCCATGCAAGACATAACAATGAACACATAGTTTGAATAACAGTAAGGTCCATCAGGGTGGGGTCTGGCAATGCCTTGCATGTGAGGCACAGATCTCCCCTCAACAGCCTGCTGGAGAAATAATACAGTGACAGGGCCTTGAGGTGGTCTACATAGGACCTGTTACTTACGGCCTGTATTCTTTCAGTGAGGAAGCTCTGTGGTCGTTCCAATTGTTGGATATGCGTGGCTATGTACATACCAAAGGGGATCTGATGAATGCTGAATAAAGTGGAACAATGACTTGCTTGGACCTAGATGCCACACCTTTGTTTATGAGTTGCACACCACAATGATTTCCTCATCACTACTGTAGACATGTGATGGTCAAAGGCTAGATTACTGTTTGTGTGCGTCTCCAAGTCCCTGACTACTGGGTTAATTCTGAGGGATGTGTTGTCCATATGATAATTACCAGGGGTGGATGACTTCCCAAAGGGTACTACTATGTATTTCTTGGCATTTAGTTTTAGTCCATGACTTGACAACAGTTGGTTGTCTGTGTTGATGCTTCCTGGAGAACATTTGTGTCTCGGGGTGGGGGTTCAATGACCGCTCCTAATTTGCAATCATCTGCAAATTTACTCAGCCAGAGGACACTGACACTGGCCTTGACTTCAGGGAAGTAAATGCCAAAAAGGAGCAGTACCAGGACTGATCCTTGAGGGACTCTATTTGGGACTGGCCTCTTTGTAGAGGTGGACTGTCAAATTCTAACTACCTAGGTCCTGTCAGAGAGCCAGATAACTTTCAAGTAGGTGACATATGGGGTTGTACCTAACCTCGAGTTTGTCAGCAATGCCAGAGTGAGGTATTGTGTCAGATGCCTTGGCCAGGTCAAGGTAGGCAGTGTGAACCATTTTGCCCTTATCCATTTCTTTGGTGACCTTCTCAAAGAAGTCCACCAGGTTAAGTAGGCATGACCTGCCCTTGGCAAAATTAAATTGGGTTGGGTCGAGTGGCTGGACATTTCCTATGTCATTATTTGTCATTTCCATGATAATTCTTTCCATGGCTTTGCATATGAGACCAGTAAGACTTATGGGTCTGTAGTGTCCAGAGTCTGTAGATGGTCCACGTTTGTGCAAAGGGATCAGTGTTGCTGTTCTGCATTCATGAGGCAAAAGCCTGTTTGGAGGTTACAGTTAAATAATTCCAGAGGCCCTGACAGGTCATGTTTCATGCTATTTAGAAGGCATCCTGGGATATTGTCTGGGTCCACTGATGCAGTGTTCTTGGCCTTGCAGAGAGCATTAAGGACCTGTTCCCTAGTGATATCAGGGGGAGTTGCATTTGATGATATTTCCTGATGGAAGGTTGAGGAGGAGACAGGGTTAAAGCTGGATATGAATTTATCAGCCAGAAGGTTTGCTACATCTTCTGGCTCAGGATAGGTGGCTACATTAACAATGAGCTCAGCACACGATTGCATATTGCCTTTGAGGTTGCGGATATAGCTACAGAATGCCTTGTGGTTGTCCTTGGCCCCGGGGACCAAATTTACCTCAGATTTGGCTTTGGTGGACTTTATTTGTCCTCTGCGTTGTTTGCTTAGTTTGTTGAGAGTTCTTTTACACTGCGGGCTGTTGCAACTCCTAATTTGTCCCTGATACTCTGTTGAATACTCATTCTCAATCATTGCTTTGCCAAATTCCCATGCTCATTTCTATCCAAATGTGCCTCTTGTAACATTACAATTTTACCCTAACTTCTTAAAATATAGTTCAGTACTCTCTGATTTTGTCTATACCTGAAATGCCTCTCTCATTTAATCCTGAAATATATTTAATGGCACCAATATAGTTGTCTAATTTTAAACATTTTTTTCAGCAGAGTACTTCACTTGTGCTAGTAACATATTCCAAAGCCTCTATCATTTGTATAATATATTGATCTCTTTTCAGATGTTTTTATGATTACCTTTAAAAGAAGCCCCCTGCATCTTAATCCAGAGTACTGCAAAATTAACAATAACACTATTTTTTCAGTTAATGCCAAATAGTGGACCACATTAAATGCTAAACAAAATTTACTTCTAACATGTCTATATAATACTATATGCAAAGCTTGATGTTTTTGCCAATCAACAGATGGTAGTTCTTTAATGGCATTAACTTTTTTGTAAAGTCTATTCTTTCCAGATTTTTGATTTCTTCCCAAATAAGAGAGCAAACACAAATATGTAAAATATAAATTGGTCTAATTATTGGTGTGTGTGTCTCTGTGTGTGTGTGTATGCAACTTCCATGCACACATTAATGCTTGCCAATTTGATCTTGTGTGTAAACACTGCTTCTTGTCTCTGTTTTGAACCCATGCCACATTTTCCAGACTTTTTCTTTCAATAAAATGCTCAAGAAAAACAAAGCTAAATACATTTTGAAATCTTCTAACCCTTTTCAATAGTTAGTAAACATGGGCTATATATGGTTCCCATAAAGGGAAGTTACCCCCCCCCCCATATACTGGCAGTTGCAACAGACAACTACATCCGCAGGCTTTTACTTTTTCCAAAGTTATGTTTAATCATGCTGGAAGCCCAGACAGTAGTATGCTCCCCCTTATACAAATAGCTTCTTTCATTACCCTATCTCTGTTTCCCTACTAGATATGAAAAACAGCTTGCATACCCACAGTTAAATGATTTTTTTTTGCCTTAAAAAGTGCACTGGCCAGTCTTTAACAAAGAAACTAACTTGTACACTTGCTACAGTTAATATTTGGTAATAAGGCTGCCAGGTAAGTGACTGCTTGGGAAAGACATTTATTTCTCTCAATATCAGACTTTGTTATTTTCACTGAACTGCTTGCCATTTACCCTTTAAATACTAATTGTGATCTTTTTTTATGAAAATGCATCAGAGCATATTCTTTAGTTACTTCCTGAGTAACTGTTTGCATCTGCAGGCTCACCATCTCTAGGTGCTGGCACTTGCTGATGGAAAAAAGGAAGAGCTAATAATTTATGCTAAAAGTAGCTCTTTCTAAACACTAGATAAGTTCAGTTTTCTTTCCTGTTTTCTTAGAAAATATCCCTCTTCTGCAACATAAAATTAAGATAATTAATTTAAACTTCCACCTCTATAAAAACAGTGTGTTGTTGACAGAAAGAAATCGAGACAAAAAAAAACACATCAGTATGGCAGATCCCATTAGGCCACCTGGAGTATAACAAACTATAATATTAATGAAGAATGATGGGCGTGGATTAGTGTTAACTTTTAAGGGGAAAACACCAGCTCATGCATATCACCAAGACATTTGTGCAGATCATAAGGGGGCAAAGAGGAAAAAGTGAGAAAGCCACAAAAAAGACTTGTCCTTACTTTTGCATGTATGTAAGTCAAGGAGTCCTACCAGGAAACATACTTGAAAAGAATCTTGAAAGTACAAGGAAGATAATTTATATACTCTACTTTAGTAGTGGGCTAAAAGATACAATTTGATAAAAGAAAAACTGAATGGGATTCAGACCTGGCTAACAAACATTGGTGGCCAGGAGCTACAAAAAACAGTAAACAATATTGCTAATGAATGGGAAAAACACAGAGGAAACTAGGTGCATGAGTCAAATGTCCAGTCTATTCAATTCTTTCTTTCTTTATTTTCATTTGTTAACTGGGATACTCCTACTGGCCCAAGGCCCATTTTCAGAGGAGGTCCAGGCAGTAAATCTCAATATTAAGGTACATTTTGCATTCCCACTCATCCAAAATATGCTGCAACCATTCCCAAGACAATTACGTAAGAAGCTGAGTACAAATGATAGTTACAGGTGTGGTCTGCACAATAACCCCAGTTCATGTAGTACAAAACAGAAGATCTAAAGCCACAGTCTTCCTATCAAGGACCATATCACATGGACAATGGAATTATATGAATTACAGAAGATACTCCATGTCTCAGCATTTCAGTTCCACACTTCCAGATGGCATATGTTTTTAAAATCCTACTGAGCACATGTGTGTGTGGCATGTGTCTGCCTGCCTGTCCCTATGCAGAAAAAAGCACATAAAGAGAAACGTATATTATTTAAATGCCACATAAATTCTGTAACAATTCTACTCAGGGATTTATCTATTTCCCTCTCAAAAGGACATACCATCCTAAGTGATTTTTCTCAAAAACAGCTTTGTTGTATATTCAGAATACTAGGTATATAATGAAGGTGTTTTAAGAATTCATATTCAACCAATTTAGCTTTCTTTTTATGGCTCAGAGAGCAACGACAAATGTGAAGTACTGCTTACTGTTTCAATTACCCTCAAATCATGGCTAGCTGACCCATGGTTAACAAAATGCATGTAGCAAGCTAACTATCCTCATTTGGTTTCTAAGCAGAATCAGCAGCTTACAGATACATCCCATTTCCATAATGAACAAACTGCTATAAGTACTCACACAGATGTTTGGCTATTTTCACAGTTAATTTCAGCTGGCAGACTCCCTAACAGCTCTTTTCCTATTCAGCCCCCTCGTGTGTGAACAGTTTGCAGGACTGCACTTTTGATGTGTTGCTGTTACAGCATGCAGGTGTGAAATGTCATTTGTGGATTTAACTGAGCCATTAATTGTTAGCAGCTCAGTTAGACCATCTTGTTCTTCGCATTCTCTGAGTATTTTGCAACACATCTGCATCTGTGGCAATTGAGTGATATTACATTAATTCATGGGCTGCAACACTGTATTCTTACATGTTGAAACAAGAAATTAAGGTAAATGAGCTTGGTTTTCAGCAACTATAAATGGTGTTAAGAAAATTATGGATTCCCAGTTGCTTGCATATTTTGTAGTCATTCAGCGAGTCAGAAATACTTTGGCTAGTAGAGTAATGCAGTGAGGTACTATAATGTTCTTCCATGGTGATTATCTGCATACCTAAATGAAATTGTATTAGT
This sequence comes from Protopterus annectens, assembly GCF_019279795.1. Taxonomy (NCBI): domain Eukaryota; kingdom Metazoa; phylum Chordata; order Ceratodontiformes; family Protopteridae; genus Protopterus; species Protopterus annectens. Next base: position 602,426,299 of record NC_056734.1, on the reverse strand, counting down.
TAATTAAATACATATATCAAGGTAGAGTGTCAGCTTAACGAGCAAACTCGAGATTACATGCAAATAAGCATGAAAAAAAATCTCAGACTATGTGAAACTATCTAAAACGTCGAAAGTACATTTTTTTAATGAAAGCCACTTTCTAAAATACAAATTCATAAAGACCTGGATCTGGTTTATGAGATGCCATTGACTTCAACCATTTCAAAATGTGCAGCATATGCTACCTTCTAACACGTTTTGTGATTCAACCTGAAATTTATACCACAAAATGACTCTACATATTTGTGTTCAACACACACAGCACTCAAAGAAAACATCTTGACTGATTAAACATTTCTCCATGGAAACGTAACATTCTTTTATATAAAATAGTATGTCTAGATGGCAAGCATATTACTGCATCCTCTTCTGTTAAAAGGATGTTTGGCAATAATATTTTGTGGCTACTGACACATCTTCATGAGTTACGGGTACATTTACACCAAATTATCACTACATTAGGTATATCTACATTATCCCCATAATGTCACTAAGAACTGATTAGACTGTCACTGATAGTTCTTATCCTGCTTGCAGCTATTCTGTACACTCACTGATTTACACTTTCTCTAAGCTCCAAGAATCAGATGATGACACCACCTACAATGCACAGTGTACAATACTGTGTAAAATTAATTCAGAGAACACAGCCCAGTGGAAGGCAAAACAATTTTACAACAAACAAATGGAAAAGAAAAACATTGAAGCTAACCAAATCCATTAAATTGTAGTTTTCAAACAGCAACCAGGCTTATTTTAATGGAGGAGCCTCAAGTAAGGCTGAAAATACTGTAAATGTAAGTATTCAGAATTTTTTGGCTCAGGGTAAATATGCTAAAGGATATTAATCACTGCATATGTGTATATGACTGCAAATGAACAGAACAACGTACATTTTCTTTCCTGCACTCATACGTTTGGCTACTCCAACAATCTTGTGCAATGACGTACTTGAATGGAAGTTGGTATCATTCATCAAATGATCCTGATTCAATCCACAGAGGAGTTTTAATGTGACTTTTTCCTTGTCAAGATTTGTTAAAACCATGCTAACTTGTACAGAGTGAGCCAGGCAGTGTACATTATGCAGAATGCCTATTTACTGAAAACAACCATGCCCATTT
>NC_056734.1:602340133-602420133 GCF_019279795.1 Protopterus annectens | reverse complement strand
TGTGCCGCCCCAACCTTAAGCAAACTTCAAACAATAACACAGGATAACTTTACTTTGGCTGAAACATGGTTTTCTAGCATTAAACTTCTACTAAACCCTAAAAAAACAAAACTTATTCTCTTCAGTCCTGGTAGATCCTCTCCACCAAATGTTGACTTCACCATAAAATCTAGGGACAACACCACTATCACCCCAACAACACACACCAAACTCCTAGGAGTAGTAACTGACAACAATCTCAAATTTGACATACACATAGCACAAACAATCAAAAAAGTAAACAAAAAACTGGGGCAACTGTATAGGAACAGGCAACTCATGACCAGCCAAACCAAAGCCGCTGTCGCAAAAACTCACCTGTTTATCCACCCTTTTGTACACCTCCCCAGTCCTGACTAATCTTCGCCAAAGTGAACAAAACAAAATTTCATCTTGCTATAAAAAGATTGCTAAGTTTGCCACTGGCGCTTCATATAGATCCCATCAATGTCTCTCTCTCAAAACAGCTCAACTGGCTTGAGTTGCCCCAACTACTACTAATTACACAATTCTTCATAGTCCATAAACTGTACTACTATTACCCTGACCAAACTCCAGTGCTACAGGAGCGAATACAGTCTTATACCACCACCCATACCTTAAGATCTACAGACCAAAATCTCATAACTGTCGTCAAACACAAGAATGAAGCAGGCAAAGCTCTCTTTGCTTGTACAATAGCTAAATTTTGGAACTCACTCCCAATGCACATAACTTCTACCAGCTCTGTCTCACTATTCAAGAAACTACTTAACACTCACTACTCTACCATTTGGCTGTGCCCTTGTGACCCCCCCCCCAGATTAACTCACTTTCCTTTCAGTACTGCTACGATTCTGCAGAACCTTCACCACTTTTCTATTAACTACTTCATTCTTAACAAACAAGGTTTTTAAATTACTTATTTTTCCAAACAATGTTATTCAGAAGGTTTTTTTGTTATACTTCACCTATGTAAAAATGTTAAATATGTTCCAATATGATTGTATGGGAATGTACTACTGTTCTTGTTTTTGTTTATGTTTTATATCTGGAGCTTTTCTCCCCAGGCCTCCGCTAAAAATGGACCTGTATCCAGTCGGACTTTCCCGGTTATCAAATGTAAAATAAAATAAAATAAAAATAAATAAATAAAATGATGGCCCTTTATGAACAGCTGATGTTTGATCACCTCTGCTGGCTTTCCCACCATTGATGAAAGGTTTCACTGACAAAAGACTCTGCTCTCACATCATTCTTTCTCTTTTTTTGTATGCATGCATGTATGTATACATTATACATATACAGTTGATATAAAACGTTTACAGACCCCTGTTAAATTATATATATTCTAGTGGAAAGCAGTACTGATCATTTAATACAAAAGTATTTAATTAAAAATAAGGTCCCAACAGAAATGGCTAAACATGTTGCTTTTTGTATAGTTTAACAGTGGTGATCATTAATGCTTGCCTGATAAATTAGACTTTACTCTCAGCATTTTGAGGTAGCAACGTATTTTGTGCATAAACAGAATTAATAATTGGTAAGCTATCCTCTAATCTTGGAATTAGCACAAGAAAAGCAACACGAGTTATGGCTTATTCAGTAAGTAGATGTGATTTTTATTGGTAACTTTTAAGTTAGTGTCAAACTTAAGTTATAACAATTTCTGTATTTGTATGAAATGATAAGGTCTGGTTGGGCATAAACTCTACATGTTTCTGTTGTGTAGTTACACATAGGGTATTACCAGTGATGTACACGAAGCCAAGAAGCTGCTGTTTTTATATCTTTTTAGCTATACAAAAAAATCATAGTGGTAGATTTCTAAGAACTAAAGTATAATTTAATGGTGCACAACCTCCATATTAATTTAAAATACTTTTACAGTGTTGAATTAGGGTTAATAACTGACTGGCATGCTCTTGCAAGAACGATGCTGTCTGCATAGAGTGACATTTAATTAATGCAGATGCCAAGACAGATCACTTATATACTGTAAAGGCAGCAAGGGGCCTTAACTTAATCTCCAGTGGAACTTCTCTATAAAGAAATCCAGTCTGAAAGGGAATTCTGTCTCATTACACAAAAAGTTCGGTTTGTGAGGTAACACGTGGCTACTTCATTTGAGAAACTATCAACAGCATACCTCTCAACCTCTTAGAGCAAAAAATCTGGACAAAGCCATGAATAAAAGTCTGACAAACACCCCAAAATAGGGACAATTTTAAATATTGCTCTTATAAACTTAAACATTTGATAGAATAACAAGTTTTGCATTAGCATGAATTTTCTGAAGGGTATCAAGTCTGAAACTCAAATTTCTGCCATTATTTTTCTAGCTTTAATCTTAATGATTTGCCACAAAAAACACAATTTTATGAAAAATGGACCAAAAATATGATGCAAAAATCTGGACATTCTGCAAAAATCTGTACAGCTGACAGGTATGATCAACAGCACATTTGTTAAAACAGAATGATGAGCTATTTCAAAGGCTCTTTTTAAACCTAGAAAGACAACTTCAGATAAACTATTGTCCATGTTTGTGTCTGTTGGACTGGTCGCTGTGAATAGTGCAGCATGGGTGCTGTATTTTGTACAAAAAACACTATTTACTGGACAAAAAATCAGATTTTTAGAACAAGCTCATGAATTTAATTACTTGTGATTTTTTTCTGCTAAGGTACAAATAATAGCTATAGGTCTGTAATCAGAGATTATTATGGGGGTAGGAACTCTAAGGAAGCAGGTGATGAAAGCACGTTTGATACGATTAGGCATGGTCCTTATGGTTTTAGAAAGATTTGGAGGTACAGGTTAAGTGTGGGTTGTATTTGTCTAAATTCTGTAAGCATCACTCTACTACCTTTAAAGTGAATTTTTAAAAACAGTAAAATGTATGTTAAGTAAATTTTATAAACTGGTTACAGCTTTTATCGGTTTAATATAAATACTATATTACACTGGGTGGTGATACTATGGAAAGTTTGACAGCATGAGCATATAACACTGTTTAATTGGCAAGCTGCTCCTGATTTACTGAAGCTTTTGTGAGTGCTACAGTCTATGATATTCCACAATGCCTCAGACCTACTGAGATGAGTACTTTGAAGACTTCTGTCGTATTCTGCTTTGGAAAAAGTTTTCTTTTACTCTAGTACAATGCTTAAGATTTTGCTATTTTTGAAGTTTCGTACATTTGAGTCATTTTTCCAATTATACCATCTTTATCCATTCCATTACGAGAGATTTTTAACTCTGAAATTAGCCAAGGCAGGTATCTTGAGACCTTTTTTATGTTGAAGCCAGTCTCGCCTGAACTGACATCAGCATACTGCAGAAAATACTTAAAGCAGAAGTTGGTTCCCTCTAAGAGTACACATACGTCCGTTTATCATTTGCACTTCAGTAAGAAACAAGGATTCAAAGTTGGTAGGGAAAGAATGAGTTACAAATAGTAATGGCTTAACGTTACACATTTGTATGTATGGACGTGTTAGAAGAAGATAAGGATCACTGAGGATGTCTGGTAAAATGAGTGCACATTTACCTTTGCTGGGTATGATGGTTATGATTACCTTTAGTAAGGAAGATTTATGTGTGGTTTTGCTTGGTCCTGTGCCTTCCCCTAACTATCTGATATGAATTACAGGCGGAAGTACTGTATTCAGTTAGTTCTAATTTAAAATGTTCCAAACTAGCTTAAGATCACCATATTCTAATGATTTGTTACTGCTTATCTGTTGCAGTATTACTTTTAGTGTAGATTCCAACAGGAAGATATTTGGTAAGGATGGAATATATATATATTTTATGCAGCCTTCTCAGTTTAATGTGTGTGCCCAAATAGGGTCAGTTTCATTAGAGGTACTACTTTTTGCAAGTAAAGTATGATGAACTAAATTGCAATCAAGATGGTTAACATTAACACCCTGCCCCTTGTCTTGTTTTAGGTCTATTTGTAAATGAAATGTACATAATAGAGAAAACACTTTGAAACCCAAGATGTGTACTTTGGTAAGGATTTATCTCTAAGTTGCAGTTATTTTGGGGTTTACTTTGAATTTCTCAGGTTTCCAACTATACCTATTTATTGTTAATAGTGCCATTCTTTATTACTGCTACAGAGAAGTGTTTAATGTTACATGCATTAGTTGCAGATCTTGTTTCATGCTGTATGCACCACCAAGTACACGGTTATGTAAAGCTGATATAACATGGCACATTTTTGACATTTGAAAACTATATTAGTAATTAATTGTTTAGTTAATTTAATAGTGATAATAAAAATTATGTCTATGTGTGGCATACATGGACTGCCTACATATCCACAAAACAAACAGCACCAGAGTTATCCATTTTAAAGACTTAAACCTTGCCTGTGATATAAATAGGTTCTGCTGGAGAGATAGGTTGTATCCCAGAGACTACCTTGTGTATGGACAGTCTTCCCCATCCATGTGAAGCCGAGCTCCTCCCTATCCCAATTCAAGTGCAACTTGGACAATTGGATGGGAAACCAGAAATTCATCCCTGGTTTGGCACCTATGTCTCTAATGGACACAGGAATCCTGTAAATGGTTTATCTCCCAGGTTCATTCTTACACTTATCAAGGGTATCAGAACTTGTCAGAGATTTGGGATGCATGGATAGGCTTAAAAAGGTCCTTGTCATCATTAGGCTAGTAAACACCTATGAACCTATGTTTTGGTAGGGGTATAACCCAAAGCATGAGACCCTGCTACCATTCAGGAGAAGCAACTGACACTGGAAAATGCTCTAACAATGCACATCAGGTGTCATTTAAATGCACCACTGCAGAGGCATACCAAGTTATTACATAGATGGTATATTATAGCCACATTTAAAATTAAATATTTAAATAACTTACAAACTGCTGTTGCTAGATGAAAGGAGCAGTTATCTGCTAGGTATTGAAGTGATGATAACACTGTTCCGCTGCAGTTAAATGTTTAGTATGTTTTGTAATTATTAAGTAGACAACATTCTAAACCATCTCTAGTACGGTAAACAAACTATATCTCTGTTTATTTAGTAATACACTCATTACCAGGTAAACACATTGGTCCAAGGGCTCCTTCATGCATGACCCAGTCTAAAAAGCATACTGTATTTGGGAAAATTGTAGTACAATCGATGACATAGCAGTGATGCATCAAAATATGCATGTCATCCAAAATAATTGTGCTTATGGTACTGTGATGAAAAGCGACACCTTGACTTTACAACAAGAAGCACATTTAACAAAGTACAAGCAGTACAATTTGCACGTCAGTGTATAACAGATATTTGCAGGTTACGTTGTGGGGTAAAGAGGAGGTTTGGGTATTATGGAAGTGGAGGAATTAGAAGAAGAATCATTAAGGAGGGGAGAGGCTGTGGAAACAGGGAGTTCTCAAAGTTATTTATTGTATGCACAGATATTTATAGGAACTACTTGTGTCTGACTAAAAGTTTTCATAGTTTACATGAAGCCAGGTGGGGCAGTAATGGAGTAATCTAAGCATGTTTTTTAAGGATTGTCAACCTGAACATCCTATGTCTTTTCCTTTGCATGAAGTATAATTTCAGTGAACCTTGGCCACCCACAGTATTCATATCCTGCACAAGTCCCTACCAAATATAGTCCTGACCATGCTTGTTTGCAGCACCTTTGTCCAGGATGCACATGCCATGAATGTATAGGGCCTGGAGTATCACTTTATTCTGCTGGCTAATGAACCTTTCAAGAAGTTGCCAATCCTGGATAGCCACATCAGTACCAATACACCTGAGGGCAAAACATGTCAGTCAATGGATGTGTACGCTATGCTGCAGCATGCACATGAGTATGGCCACGACGACACTCCCCATCCCTAATGCAACTGGTCGACAGCTGCATTCAGTGGTATGTACAGTTTCACACCATTAGAGGTACTGTAGCCATGCCTCCAATTATGACCCTGTCACATTGCCACAGTAGTCAGGAAGTCCTTCTACGTGGCACACCTCATCATAAAAGGGTTCTCATCCAGGAAAAAAGAGGTCATTGTTCCCCTCTACTCGTCGCTCATTAGACCCATTATAGAGTACAACGCCCCTTTTGGAATGTACCTCACAAGACATCTGCAGCAGCTGGAAAGGCCACAGAAGTACCTCACAAAGAGGATTACTGGCCTCAAACAAATGTCCTACACTGACCACCTCAAAAAACTCCAGATTTACTCTGTAGCATATCGCCTAATCCAAGGTGATCTCTGCCTAACATATAAAGCTATGTCAAATCCAGAGCTGCTGGACATGCTACTCATAAAGAAATCCCAATCCCTCCGAGCTACAATCTCTAGGGACCTAAACCTTGTCACCACAATAAATAGGACATGCTGGAGGGATAGATTCATGTCCCAGAGACTTCCTATACTCTGGAACAAGCTACTCATCTACGTCAAGCAAAGTTCTTCATTAGCACCCTTCAAGAAAAATCTTGATGAGTGGATGGGAAATAGGAAATACACCCCGGGGATCACTTCTGTATCTCTGCTCGACAGTGGCACAGGAAAATAACTTTCTTGGGTGGCGTAAGCCATGGAACCTTGCTGGCTAGGCTTACGTAGGCCCTTGGGCCGATAGCCCAGTACCTACCTATGAACCTATAAGACCACTACCACAATATCCTATGACCAGAGCATCACCCTTAACACAGGAAGATGATACTGTGCCATGCCAAATGTCATGTGGTTCCATCTACAAATACACACTGGCATCTGTATCAGTGACCATAACATTCGCCACAGGGGCTACAGTTTTTACTGAAGTAACTCACATACAGGACTCTTTACTTAGCTCTGTGAAGCTCCACATCTACAGGGGCGTGACAGAATTTCTCTGCATCATACCAGTATGGGTGTAAACAGTGTTGTACGATATAGCTGTGCTATACCATGCTAACAGGAGGGATGCAGCATGACGATTGTTACTGAAGACATACACTGTTACTCTCAGAGAATCACTACCTGTGTGCAATGCACTACAAAATACATATTAGTCTGAGTGATACACATCACTGTGAACACAAAGTGTGCAACCTGAATGTTTGTGCATATGGCATGTAGTAAGTGCTTACTGCCATGGGGCACTTCTATGCGATGCATTATTCAGAACCATGCAAACATGTGCACGGGTCTAATATATTACCGCCTCAATAAGGAAGAAAAGCAGAGATCATGCACAGTGTGTTAGTGACAGTAGGGTTTTCTTGCAGAGAGACTTCAAGGAACAGCTGTTGGTATAGTATGATGACCGCATAAAAAATCCTTCACAAATGCTGGAGGCTATAAAGACGGGCAGACTATATTACACAATCCAAGCCTATCAATGTATTCATTAATTCTTTAGTGCAATGAATAGAGAAAAACAATTAGACAATATAGATGTCCCTATGGCTTTTGTTCAATCCCACAATCATACTAATATCAGAAATATTACTGCATGATATTGCTAGGAAATAGGATTGCATTATTACAGGGCACCTACAACTTACACATGTAAATAGCTGGAACTCTGAAAATGGGCTAACACTAAATGCTAAAAAAATGCAATATCATTGCATTTGGCAAACAAACCTTCCATCCACCTTACAGTATAAAAAACAACCCATTTCAACTTGGTACATGGGCAGATAACACTATATCCTTATATCATCATGTCAAAACAGTGGTCAGGAAATCTTTCTGTCTGGTTCAGCTGATCACAAAGGGTATTTCTTCTACATACAGCAAAGTTTTTACCCTTCTACATTCTGCAGTGGTCAGATCCATCATGGAATATAATGCCCCTTTTGTAATGTATTTTAGTAATCATACCAAGAAGCAGGTCAGACCTCAAAGCTTCCTGATAAAAAATCATCATTAGCTTATAGACCGGAGGCTGGAGGGTTAGTCCCTGTATTTAGTGTCCTAACAGTTTCTTAAAGGTGATCTGTACCTTATGTCCCAGGCCATTTGGGATCTGTCAGTTCAAGACCTTTTACTTCCCTACAAATCAAACAGTCCAGAAAACACTAGAACCAGAGATCTGAACCCACTTTAGCAATTAGACAAATCACAGTATAGAAACAGATTCATCAAGTAACAACAACTCTTTCTCTGGAACAAACTTCTTCTGCAGATCAAGCAGTGTGACACAATGTCTTCCTTTAAGAAGGAATTGGATGGGTATTTGTAAATTCACCTCTGGTATGACTGCCCCACCACTCTTTGAAAAAGGAGGCACTGTCTAAGGCTGAGTAGTAGCAAGATGACAGTTGCCACATGGCCCAACTGCCCTGTACATTTTGTGATCTCATTAAAAAAAAAAAAACATCTTTATTAAATCACATTATAAACAGATACATATGTACACACAGTACTAGAATAGAAATCATAGCAACACTTTCATTATTTTCATGTATTATATATACAAGTTTTCTTTTCAACAACCATTCACTTTAACATTATATTAATTGCTCAATTCCTGCCTTCCCTTTAACCTCACTCCTCCTCCCAAACATTATTCTGTAAGTGTTTTTTTCCCACAAATTCCATTTATTTCTCTGCATTTTGCTCCTTTACCTTTGCAAAGATTCCATCTCCAGGTCTTTTATCACCTTTACAATATGCAATACCTCAATTACAACTAGTTTACATTTTGATATTGATTTTCTAGTAATCGCTTAGTAAGGCCTTACTATGTCTATGGAATTCAGATTCTATGTCCTAGCTGAAAATAAGCATTCCCCATTTGCTGGGGGAGCAAACTGTAAGTATCCTGAAGGAATTTTTTTAAATCTGTCAATGTGTCAACATTCCCAAAAACATGTCCCAGTTACCACTCTCTATCCCATGACACCTCCAGCATTTGCTGTCTGCCTGAGGACAAATTCTCCGAAGTTTGCTTGAGGTATAAAATTATAGATGCAAAATCTTCTAAGCAAAATCCCTAAACCTTCTGAAATTGTCTGCATACTTCAGAGCAATGCAGATGCTTTCCCACTGTTCTTTTGCAAACTGCCTTTCCAGACTCTCTTCCCAATTTTTTCTAACCTTCTATGACCTTTTTCTATAGTTAACCAACAATATTTATATGCACTACTAATTATCCATTTTTAACAGCAACTTCTATTCTAGACTTAACCAAAACCTCTAACAAATCTGGCATTTCACTTAACACTTCCCTACAGCTTTCATTTTGCCAATGCTCAGTTAACAATCCCAGGTAGGGAGGGCAGTCTCTAACTTACAGTCCAAACTGTTGCTTGGCTTCATCCCACTCTACTTCCCTTTTTCTCTATTGTTTTGCTCCAATACTAAAGTTATTTTGCTATTTTTCCAGTAAATTCTAGCCCGCACTTGCCTATTTTACATACATCTATCTGCAGTCATCTCTATTGGTAAAATCTTCTTTTGTCACTCCTGTGTTGGCTTAGTTCTTAGAATATTTTATGCTACTTTATGAATATAATATTCTGCATTGTTATTCATAGGTTCATAAGTAAGCACTTAGCTAGCTGCCTTTGCAGGCCATTTTAAGCCCAACCATCTTCCTTTTTTGTGCTCAAAATAACCTGTCCCATTTGGTTATTGACTGGTCTTAGCTATCCCTGGTTGATAATTACATACTACCACTAATAAGAATAACTTAGATCATACCATAGATTATTTGAGGGGACCCATGTGTGGGGAAAAGCATTTTGAAGTTGCCTCTGTCCATTAGTAGCACGGAGCAGTTCTGGGGTACATTTTCTGTTTCCCATCCATAGATTTAAGTTGCGCTTGAAAATGAGCAGGGCTGAACTTTATGTGGATGGGGAATTTGTTCCGCAGCAGAGGTATCCTTTGTTAAATATAATACCTGTCCCTCCACACCATTCTAAATTCCTTCAATTCTTTATTAATTATCATCTACCACTTATCCTCTGGGTGATAAAAATATGCCAGATCTGTATATTAAACTAAAGGGACAAAACATTTTCACTGCTTGTATCTTACTATCCATAATTAAGAGTTTCCAGTATCTCAATCTTTGCATGTTTTTTTTTTAGTCTTTTCCACATACCCCTATCTACTATAACAGAATCCTTTTAAATCTGTTTACCTAAATACTATTACTTATTATGTCTCCATAAATAAAGTTGTTGCCTAATCAATTCATGTGTGGATGCAGTTTACTTCTATAGTCTCTGTTTTATCTTCATTATTTTTAAACAAGAAACACCTTTATTAAATTTTCACTTATGACATACGCAATCATGCATTTACATAAATGACAACAAACCACACTGACATCATTTTAGTTGCAAACATTACACATCACAAACCATATTGACATAACTGTAGCTGCAAACATTATAGATCACTTAAAAACTACCCAGTCATGGTCAGTCAAACTATCTTCATTAATTGTATCTTACCCTTACCCTTACCCTATTGCTCTTACCCAAAACAATAATGTCGAAATAATCTGCTCTAGAGTTCAAATTAATACTACTAAATCAATAAACATCATTTGTGCTTATCTGCCTCCAGGAAATAATATCCCCACATTAGAACAACTTCTTGAACAACTCCCAAATTACCTCCCCCAAGAAACACTACTTCTTGGAGACTTTAACATTGACTGGAAATCTTGTAACAATGCTAACCCTACTTCCCATTTAAACCTTTTTGGTTTCAAACAACTAATTGATAGTGCCACTAGAATAAATAAAACAAGCAAAAAAGAAACCACCTTAGACTGGGTTCTTACAAACTCCCCCTCACAAAGCTACAAAACTGGCATCCTTCCTGATGACCTTAGCGATCATTCCCTCACATATGTCATTAGAGCTAAAACTCATCAAAACTTACCTACCTCACATAGAACACTATATTCAAAGAAACAATTTAATCCCCAAAGATTTCAAACAGAACTCTCACAATACAATTGGACCCCTCTAAAGCACCTCTCTCTCAACAAAGCCATAGAATATTTCAACTCAGCATTCCTTACAATCCTAAACCACCATGTCCCAAGTCGTACCATTAGAATAAAGACCAGAACAGCACCCTGGCTTACCTCTAATACTAAACAAAAGATCAGGCTTAAAAATAAATCTTGGAAGAAATAGCTCACATTTAGAAACCCAACAGACTATCAAACCTTTAGAGAGCTGAGAAACAAAACCAAAATGCTATTATTTCAGACAAAAGAACTACTATGTAGAACTTCAGCAATCCACAAAAAGAACCAAAAGGTTCTGGTCTACTATCAATCATCTACTTACCCAGGTAAAATAGTAACACCTAACCCACAGAATCTAGACCCTGATAATCCCTCTTTAATAGCCAATAACTTCAATAGCTTCTTTACTACTTCCATACAAACACTAGCAAGCCATTTATCCCTGATGCTTCCCAACTGATCTTAAGTAACACCAACAACGCTATTCCTTCCCTTCAACTTCAACCCATACCCACCTCCTACATACAATCTCTCTTACAAAACTTAAACCCACTACCCCCTCAGCAGATAAGCTTCCTGCTGAATTCCTTCAGGTAGCAGCAAAAGCTATAGCCTACCCTGTTTCGATCCTAATAAACAGATCCATAAAAGAAAGTGATTTTCCAGCAATCTGGAAGATATCACACATCATACCCTTACATAAAGGAGGCAAATCCACTGACCTCTCTAACTACCGCCCAATAGCACTATTATCTCCACTAGCTAAAATCATGGAAAAATGTATACACAAACAACTACTTAACCATCTCCTTCAAAATAACCTACTAGCAAACACTCAACATGGATTTAGACCCTCACATAGTACGACCACTGTACTACTTTCCTTTACTAACACAATAAACTGTAACCGTAATAATAACAAACTAACTGCTTCTCTTTTCCTAGACCTGTCAAAAGCCTTCGACATGGTCAACCATAAACTTCTCCTACACATACTAAACTCACTTGCCTTGGATTTTTCCTCCTTAATGTGGTTCTCATCCTACCTTGAAAACCGACAACAAGCAGTACTCTGGAAAAATTCTCTATCTGCTCTACTACCTATCTCCTTAGGAGTACCTCAAGGATCAATATTAGGCCCACTCTTATTCTCTATCTTTATTAATGATCTTCAATCATCTATCCATAACACTATCTGCATACAATATGCAGATGATTCTACCATCATCTGTACAGCTCCCACCCAATCTGAACTCCAGTCACTCACACAATCTACCTTTTCAACCGTTGAACAATGGTTCTCAAAAGATGTCTCCTTCTCAACTCCAAGAAAACAAAACTATTACTATTCTCACCTACCCACAAATCTCCTCAACTAAATTTTACTATTACTGCAGCTGACAATTCTCTTATCTCCCCAGACTCTACTACCAAACTGCTTGGTGTTACTATTGATAATAATCTTAACTATGATTGTCATATCAATAACACTATAAAAGCAGTAAATAAAAGATAGGTTCACTGTACAGAATAAAACCCTTCCTTACTCCAGAAGCACGGACCACCTTAGCTCAATCACATCTTATCTCCACCCTACTGTATGCTTCCTCTATTTACACCAATCTCTCTAAAGGTAACCTGAAAAACTAACTACATCCTATCATAATATAGCCCGTTTTGCCACAGCATCCCAGTACAGAACTCACCATTGTAATAACTTAAAACAATTACAATGGTTAGAACTACCTAACAAGCTTATCTATCAACAACTCTTAATTACACATAACATTCTTTATCAACCAACAAAACACCAGCTCTCAGTAACCTCCTTACTCCCTACAAAAACTTGAAACAGTTACGATCTGCGAAAGATAGAAGTCACCACAACTAGAATTACAAATTCAGCAGGTAACTGTCTATTTTCAAACTCCATAGGGAAAATATGGAATAACCTCCCCACACATTACCTCACTAGACTCCTTTCAACTTTTCAAAAAAACAACTTCTATTACATCTTAACAACTTCTGGCTCTGCTCCTGTACCAATCCAGACTAAATGACTTCTTCGCTCTTCAGCCATACCTCCCTACGTAAAAATCACTATCTTTCCCTGCTATTTCAAATGACTAAATTACTGTACTGTTCTAAAAAAAAAAAAAAAAAAAATATGAATATATAGCTTAGGCTATTTGTTTTTTACCTGTTTTTTTCGCTGTATTTTCTACTACACTAAAATGTATGCATTGTTGCTTAAATGTTTAACCTTGTTTTAATTGTGGAGCTTTTCTCCCCGGGCCTCCACTGAAAATGGAAATTATCCAGCTGGACTAGCCCGGTCAACAAATGTAAAATAAAATAAATAAATAAAATAAAATCTAATTTTTGACTTACATATTTCTTCCCTGTCGTCAAGAACAGTGATCTTCTTGGATACCAATTAGTACAGGTCTGGCCTACCTGAATTGCTGATAATATAATACTGGTTCAACAAATGCCTCCACAGGGTCAGCAGAACCACATCAAGGTGAGATTGGGCAATAACCAGGGTAATGGACCAGACCCCCCCCCCCAGTCATACCGATATCCCATCACTTGGCTGTCCCTCCCCAGTTACCATACATCCATGTTCAAGCTTTTCAGTGTACATACTAGTCTCTTCTTTACTTATACAATAATCAAAGAGATGTGGATTTAATTTAAAACTTGCATTTAAATTTTACTGCACAACTGACAGACATTTTCTAAACAAAATCCTCACACATTGAAAACAGTCTCAACACAAGCAGCATTAACCTTCTCTTCCCTTACAACTCAATTTACTGAAAATGCTTGTGGCATCCCATTAAACTAGAAGAGCTATGCTGGGATTCACAGTCACACAGCATGTACTGAAGCATCAATTAAAGGCTATGTAAAGGGTACAGGAATTCAAAAAAAACAAATGTTTAATGTATTTGCTATCGTCCTGGAATCAGAAGTGCCCCTTTTCAGATGCAGCCCAGGAACAAGTGACTTAGAAAGAGGCTGGGGGAATCAAACCATGAACTACAGGAAGAAGTTCTTTAGCAGTTCATTACTTATCTGCACTGAGTTGGAGAAAAACTGTTGTAGCCAAAATATGAGAATTTCACACCAATACGCCTGCCAAAAAAAAAAAAAAAGGCAAACAAGCTAAATTAAGAATGTATGCATAGTTAAAATGGTAACATTAAACTCGTAAACCTAATGCTGTTTAGTTTAATCACAGCCAAATGATAATCATTCAGTCAACAAGACAAGGAAGGCAAGGATCATACCAAGAGAAAGTGCATCAGATGATGATGCTCTTGTTTACTACAATCAATTCCTTCATTTACACCATGCCTACTCTGGGATGTGACCATTGGTTAGACCCCCCCCCCCCCGGTATGACTACATACACCTCAGGTGTTTGCTTGCAAACAAATAATGACCTAAAAGTGTATATCCGCTCACTATTGTGAGAATTGTACAGTGGGACTCATTACAATCCCATGACCTCCCAACCTCTTAACTAGAGAATCAACACAGACAAAATCAAAAACTAATTTTTCAATACTGGTCTTACATACTTTTAAAGTATTATAACTGGTTTTGCATTACCACTACACATTTTGTGAAGTCTATGAACTCTGACATGTTTGTCATTATTTAGTGACTCGATCCACAACAGAGAAGGCACAAACTTTAAGATGAACAGATCACACATGTGATGAAAAAATCAAGGACAGCTGGGAACTATGTTCTCTGTGCACACTCGCCCACACACAACCACCAGTTACCGCCACTTGTATGACTGTACATCTCAGATATTTACTTAAAATTAAGTGAAAGAATAAATCTTAACCAGACCACAAATTATACAAGGAACAGCCCAAAACACCTCTCAACTTCTTTACGCAAGAAATTTGGGTATAAATATTACTCAAAATCAGCGACATTTCTTTTCTGAAATCTAGCATCTTGGTTTGAAGAGAATAACTTTTTTCCTGCAAGATGTTTTGCTGACTTATTGAGAAAACAAGAGTTGAGGTTGAGCTTCCTGAGGATCTTCGTGAAGGAGACGGGAGACATGCACATTACAGAGAAATAGTTTTGGACCAAGGCTTGAGCATTCTGAGGATCTTTATTCATTACACAAACACACACACCCAAACAAACACACAGGAGATGTGCTCCCCTGCCAAAATCTGTGGTTAAATACTCCATCTGTCAGCCAAGATAGACGTTTAAAATAATATCACATTATCGTTTATATGCATTGTGCTGTGCATGCATGAAAGCAAACTTGCGTGATATGACTGTTATGTTCAGCATATAAGATGTCTTTTAAATGTAACAAACAAACAGGGCAGTAGTTAGCTAGCCATGGGCCTCCCTGAAGCAAAAGGCCCAGAGAGTCAGCCGAATCACTCCTCTTATAATCCGTCACTGATACCAGAACAGACCAGGCGAGATGGTGTGAACATGATGGTTCACAAGATTAGTCAAAGAGATGTGAAGAGGTGCGTTCTAATCAGAAAGGAGAGAGGGGCACAGGCAGCACATTGAAGAGGCCAACAACTTCCTGGATCTACAGAAGTAGTTCTTCACAGCGGGACATGCACAGAGCAATGGACTAATGCACTGGGCTAGTGGTAAGGGAATTAACAGAGGTGTATTTAGGAAGGTATGTGGGCAGATTTAGAAGGGCGAGGGGGTCGGTAGACTGTTAATTGAACTTAAAGGACAGTTGATAGGCTTTCCTGCATCCTGCCACAAAACAAATGAAATAAAGTTAAATTAGATGGTTGTGTATTGAAAAATTAGAGTCCAAGAGTGAGGATAAGAAATAATTTTGCTCAGTATGAAGTTCCATAGGAGACAAAGGAGAGCAGTGACAGAATTCAAGTTACTCCACACAGGGAATGCCTACTGCTGGTAAAATATTCAATGAATGCTTGCTTCAGGGTACATAATATTAGAATGTTTGAGATAAACACCAACACTGGAACATTTCCTTGATTGCTTAGTGTACCAGAAGAGTAACAATGAAACCATAAGAGCTATAACTCATTCATGGCAGGTGCACGCTGCACTTACCTTATCTTCATTTAACAGATAAAATTTTTTTAATTGATTTTCTTGTGAGCTAGACAGCTTTGGTTTCAAACAACTTGTGAAATGACAGCTAACAACGAAAGTCAGTCGTTACTACAATACTTATGCTTCCGCTCCTTAATGATTCTCCAAGTACCTCACTTTTACATAAGCTTGGTAGTATGTTGCGAGAAAATAACCTAATTCATGTACTGGCTAGCATAAGAAAGTGGGCATAAAAAGGAAATACTACAAGAAATGCTGTGAGGTACAGCAAACTGAATACTACAAATCAGTCTACTGAAACTGAATATGCAAGACTACATGAGTGCAGCAAATTTGCTGTGTGTTCTGACAAAATAGTTTCAGGGCAAATGAATTAAATCACAAAATTTAGAGGAGCAAAAATCAAATATTTCAGCAGTTCATGGGGTACATAGGAAATACTAGGCTAGCTGTTCTTATGGACCATTTAAAGCCAAACAAATTTCCATTTTGGTGCTTGAATTAACCTGTCCCGACTGGTGTTAGCCTGGCCCTACTCATCCCATGGTCGATAATTTTATATTACCCTTAGTGAGAATACATTGGATCATGCCATAAATAATCTGAGGGGAACCATGCATAGGATAAAGCATTTAGAATCTGCCTCTGCCATTTAGTAGTACAGGGGGCAGTCCTGAGGTAAACTTTATATTATTCATCAATAGATCCAAGTTGCACTTGAATATGGACAGGGATGAGCTTTGTTTTACGTGGATGGGGAGCCTGTTCCAGAGCAGTGTTGTCTTCTGTGAGAGGTACCTGTCCCTCCAAACCACTCTTCTGATTTTTCATAAGAGGTTTAAATACCTGGACCAAGTACTTCTGATTGCATTTAACTTGACGATGTGCAGTAGGTCCATCACTGTTGGGTTGAAGGTTGCCTTGTACATGAGACAACAGATTGCCCCTTAGCAGTCTGTATGATATGAAGTATAGTGACAGGACTTTGAAGCAGTCCTCACAGGACATACTGTTTAGGTTTTGCATCCTTTCAGTAAGGTATCTCTGTGGACATTCCAGATGTTGCATATGTCTGGACAGATATATGCCAAACAGGGCACTGAACTCAATTATTGGCCTAATGAGAGCAGACTAAAGGGGGGGGGCAATGACATTTCTAAATCTAGATACAGTCCGTTGGTTTATAAACTGCAGAATACAGCAGGAGTTTCTAAAGATAATGTACAGATACTGATCAAAAGTTTGGTCCAAAGTTAGGTCACCACCCACATATGTTCCTAAAACCTGAACAACTAGGTCAACACTAAGGAGCATTTTGTCAATGTGGTAGTTCCCCAGGGTAGATGACTTCCAAAAGGCTACAATAACGCACTTTTTGGCATTTAAGTTCAGTCCATGATTCTGGCACCAGTTATTTGTCTGGGACAAACCTTCCTGCTGGATGGCTAAGTCATTTGAATATTAAATGACTGCTCCTAACTTGCAGTCATCTGCAAATTTAGTCAGTCAGAACACTTTGGTACTGGCTTTTAATTGAGAGAATTAGATGCCAAACTGGAGAGGTCCCAGCATCAAACCCTCAAGGACTCCACTGTGACTTGTCTCTTTGTGGAGGTGGATTTCCCTTATTTTATTGTCCTACATCCTATCCATGAGTCATCTGGCAATGAAGTGGGTGATGTAGGGGGTTATTCCAAGTTTATTTAGCTTTTCAATTATGCCTGCATAAGGGATTGTGTGAATAGCTTTGGCCAGGCTGAAGTATGCAGTGTGTACTGTTTTGCCTTCATCCATTGCTTTGTACACCTAATCAGAAAAGTCCAGCAGGTGGAGTAAGCATGACCTGCCCTTGATGAACCCAAACTGAGACAGATCCAGTGTCTGGAGGTTTGTTATGTATTTATTGATTAGTTCCTTGATAATTCTTTCCATGGCTTTACATATGAGGCTGGTCAGATTTATGGGTCTGTAGAATGTCCTCCCTTATGCAAAGGAATGACTGTAGCTGTTTCTCCACTCACTTGCTGCAAAACCTGCATGGAAGCTGAGATTGAACAGTGTTGTTAGAGGTGTGGCTAAGTCATGCTTCATGCCATTTAAAATGAATTAAGAGACTGTCATGACTGATAAATGCAGTATTTTTAGCTTTTGATAGCACTTTTGGGGCTTTGTCTTGTGTGACAGCTGGAGGTCTGTCGATTTCAGTGGAGAAAGGGGTAAAGTCTGAGCTGAATTTATTGGCCAGTAGGTTTGCTATATCTTCAGATTCAGTGTAGGTAACATTATTCACAATCAGTTCAGCACATTTCTTGCTGCATTGTGCTTCTAAGACTATATGTACATAAATGAGAAAAACCTTTGGGATTCTTTTTGAATTTGGTGGTTGTATTAGCCTCGAAGTTGGCTTTGGTGGATTTTATTATACTCCTGCGTTGTTTGTTTACTTCAATGACAAGGGCACTATCATTCTGGGAATTACTCCTCTAGATTTTTCCAAAATTGTCTTCCTTTTATTGCAAAGCTTGTTGATGATATTGTTTCACTGTTGGGATTTGCCCTGTGCTTGTACATACAGATTAAAAACTGGCAGTGTGATGGTTTATTTTTCCATGTGTTCACCAGAGTTAACTGGGTTTCATGGGGATTTGTATTTTGCCAGTGTGCCATTTAGAAATAGGTAGTTTGCCTTAGAGAAATTTTTAGAGGTACCATGGACTGAAGCGGCTTCTGGTTTCAATTGTATTTTGAAGGACATTTCTTTATGGTCAGACCTAACAGTAATAAAGATACACAAGGGATGGCGCAAGATGCCCCCATATTAGTAAGGACAAGATCCAAGATGTTGCTCCCCCTAGCTGGTACTCTAACTGTTCCAGGGCATTTGTATTTACAAACTCCAGGAACCTCTGTGCTTGTGTACTAGTGGTGGTAAGTACCCCAGTCTAAAGCTTATTGGTTTAGATCACCAAGGAAAACCGTACTGGGTTTAATACTGAGTGACTCCAAATCCTGTAGATAGGTGCTGTAGCTTTCTTGTGTCACAGATGGAGTTCTACAGGCAATTACTAAATGGCACAGGACCTTTCTAATGATTATTTGGATATGAAGTTTTAGTGCATTGTGCTGCTTTATCAGCCTTGATGCAAGTCTCATCTGGTTGAAGATTAAGACACCTCCACCTTTTGTGCCCTCTTGTGCAGTAGCTAGTCTAAATATGTGGAGGGCATTATATCCCTGTGCAGACAGACTGCTCTCTGTCATTCATTTAAAACCATGTTTTAGCCACTACACAGACATACATCATCCAGGGTAAGGAGTGCTTGTAGGAATGCAGTTTCTAGTTTCGGCTGCTAGCACTGATCTGTAACACCTTCATATTTTCCCTAGCTTGATTTGTTATATTGGTAGGTTTATCAGGGTGGCATTGCCTAAAAAAGGAGTTACGGGGGTGGACAATATTTTTCCAATATAAACCCTAGAGGGGAACTGATGTAGGCCATCCCTGCTTAGGCAGCATGGTAAAATTTATCACATCTTTACATGCTGACAAATATTGGTCCCCTTCAACTGACACCATAAACTAATCCAGATACAGTGCCCAAGTAAAATGGTGAGAGAAGGACCTTCTACTAATTAAAAAGATGTCTACTTATGCTGTGAAGAAATAATGTTGCATCTGTGAAGGTGGAAAGACTTCTTGGCATTACTGCAGTGAGGTTACTCAAAGGAAATTTGAAATCGTACCCTTTCTTTTAATGGCCATAGGGACAACAGTTGATGTCAGTCTCTCTTTCTCTCTCTGTGTAGCTGAATCACTAAGTAACAAAAAATTACAGCCAGTAGCAATTCTTACTCGTTTAATTACTGTGTAATGCCTATGCTATTATAACATAATGCCCAGGGACTTATACAATGCAACAGCTTTGGTGGTAAAATAATTCTTGGGCTCTGCACAAGTAGCTTTTTGTTGTTTTATGTCACTAGGCTGTCAGACATACAAAAGTAATATGTTGATGGACAAGCCATTATCACAATGTTACAGACTCAGTTAAATGACACACGGCATCTATATCAGTAGAAGGCATGATGCAAGTTTTACGAATTGTCACCGATCTTTTAAGAAGAGTATTAAGCCATGATCACACATCTGAAATCACTTCAGAGAGTGACATGTCCCTCTGTTCCATTTTAATACTCTTACGCAACCCTGTTTAAATCACTGTAGTTGTGCTGTTGGGACCAGGCACACAAGCTATGCTTAGTGACTCACATCTGGCTTGTTCCATGACATCACATTAATCAACAAATGTCTGTAAAAAGGCATAATGCAGAACACATTATGTCATTTACTTATTTGTCTGAAACATTTTCTCCTACGGGGCAGCTTATTCAACTCACTGTTTTTTAAATTAAAACATTTCTACTAGGAATTCACTCAGTCCATCTAATGTGGTGCTGAGTCAGACTAAACAAGCTGTTTATCTGTTATCTTTCTTTATAAATAAACTCGACTGGGAAACCATCCTTTTAGGATGTCTGGACAGCCTTATTCCGGATCCTGTTTGCACTCACTGAATACCATTTCGCAGATGTATAACACACTGATCTACAGTGTTTTGCCCTGGTCTCAAAGTAGGATCCATTTCAGCTGTGTTTAGCCACTTTTTCTGCATCTTTTTGTATTTGTTGCAAAATGATGGGATCCAAAAAAGGCAGAATTTTACTACAGATGTGAATGGTTGCAGTTAGGCTTGTCCTCAGAAATGCTGGCTTTTTTATATATGGATGTATCACTAGTGTGTTACAGATGTCTCCTTTCCCTATGTCAGTATGACCTTTGAGTTGACATATACAAGTAATGGAAATGTGGAGGTTGGAGATGGGACTCATCCCTCTGGAAAAGCATCTTGTGTGCGTTGTATGTTTTACATTTTGGAATGCTGTTCACAGTTCCATATCATCATTGATTTCTGTTCGCAACTGTGTGAGGCACTCACAAAGGAGTCAAAATTTTCTCCGGGAGCTGAAATGGCATATGATCTAGATTCTTGGTAAATACAATACCATAAAGGAAATTTCAGACCAGGAGATGATAATATATCACAATGAGCAGTGAGGATAGCATGTAACTTCTTCAGATTTCAGACTGTTCTGCTTTCTTAGACTGAAGAATCTTTTCCATTCCATGCTATTCATTTATTTATACATGCATTCATTCTTTCTTACTGGAGTAGACCACTGTTTATAACTGACCTACTTCAGGCCCAGCCCGGGAAGACAGGAACACAACAGACTAAAGTCTTTTGGCTTTTCCCGGGCTAGGGGTCGCCACAGCGGAACTCCGGTCCGCTAATGACTGTCAGTGGATTTTTACGGTGCCGAGTTGCCACACCGACACCCAACCTTCAAAGAAGGCACACCCATTCACGCACCCACCTACCTGTATGTCTTTAGATGTCACTTGACTGCAAGGAGGACATGCAGACTTCACACAGAAGGCACTCCAGCAGAGAATCAAACGAGAGAACCTCTGGCTGTTAGGCGACAACGCTAACTGCTGTACCACCGTAGTCCTCACAACAGACTAATGATAATGTAAAATGTTATATAATGATACAAATAAAACAATACCCACACCCTGCTTTGGAAAACACAGAGATGCTTAGCAGGAAATGGAATTTCACCTATGCAGTTTCTAATCTGGCTTAAAAAAGTAGGAAAAACATTAAGCACTTAAAATGTGTGAGTAAATATGAAGTTAAGAGGATGACAATTGAAAAATAAAATAAGCTAAGGAGAGTAATGAAAATAAATACAGTTGTTTGTGAGCAAGATTTCATCTATATTGAGGTCTTCTTCAGGGATAAGATAGTTAAGCTTCCACTGAGTAGTAATTCGAGCTTCTTGATTCTTCCATCCTTTCTGGTATATAAACCCTGTGTCTGCAAAGGGCTGTGCTTGTATTTACCAAGCTTTTGATAGTGATTCATTACTGGGACTAAGCAGAAATTCCTTAAGATTCCAAGAGCAGAATAAGTTATTTCTTACACTTATCTCATTGAATTGCATTTTTGTAATGCTTATAATTACGCTATACAGTTAATCTACTACATTTTGCACTGTTATAAAGCTTTTTTTACTGTTTCACTGCATTTATGTACTGTTTATATTGTTTTACCTGTAATTTTCATTGATAGATACTGTTTCATTACTCTACTTGCATACTTAACTGTGAACTGCTTTTTAAACTGAGTTGTATTTTCTGTTTGTGAGTGCTCGATCTGTGCTTTTCTGTGCATTTTTTGAGGTTTCCGTGTTCTAGTCATGTATCATATAACTGATTTGTTTGCAGTTAAAAGCATTCACTAGAGTCTCCTTGCTCCTTTATCTGGTTAAAACTTTCATTTAGTGGCTACAGCTAGTAGCTGTAATAGTGTGCATTACTAAAATTGCATTTTTATTGAATTACTAAACTGTAATTTGCTTTTCCATACCAAGACTTGTATTTTCTGTTTGTGAGTGCTCTTTCTGTGCATTTATCGTGAGGTTTCTGTGTTCTACTCAGGTAGCATAATCTTGATAAAGGCCTGCTGTTGTCCAGGCCTGCTAGTTTTTTTGTTGAGTTTCCTGTAATTCTGGCAGCCATTTTCTGCTGATAGTGTGTTGTCTTCATTATTATTGAGTGTAACAGGGTTTCCTGACCTTCTCTAGCACAAGTGATTGGGTGACAGCAGGGGTAGTAGGACTGAGTAGTAATTCAAGTTTCTTGATTCTTCCATCCTTTCTGTTATATAAACCCTGTGTCTGCAAAGGCCCTTGCTTGTATTTACCAGGCTGTGGATGGTGATTCATTACTGGGACTAAGCAGAAATTCCTTAAGATTCCAAGAGCAGACTAAGTTATTTCTTACACATTTCATTGAAATGTACTTCTGTAATACTTATAATTGTGCGATACAGTTAATCTACTACATTTTGCACTGTTATAAAGCTTTTGTTTTTACTGTTTTCATGCGTTAATGTACTGTTTTAGACTGTTTTAACTATATTTTTCATTGCTAGATACTGTTGCGTTACTCTAATTGCATGTTTACCGAATTACTTAACTATGAACTACTTTTTCATACGGAGTTGTATTTCTGTTTGTGAGTGCCTACCTGTGCTTTAATGTGTTCTAGTCAGGTATCATATAATTGATTTGTTTGCAATTAAAAGTATTCTCTAAAGTTTCCTTAATCCTTTATCTGTTTAAAACTTTCATTTAGTGGTGGCTTTGCAGTTGCCCACCCATACTGTATATTTGATCTGGGACACTCCTCCAAGTCTATTATCATTACTTCATTCTACCTAACAGAGAGAGAAGATTTGAGAAGGCCAACCCACTTAGATTCTTAACCTTGAATTATCTTCTGTTCCAGCATTCTCCTTTTCCACTTTACTAAAAAAAAATTCTAAGCTTGTTTCCCCCCTTTCTTGTAACGTGTCTAGTCCAGATACAGTTTTGTTGTATCCAGGACTGTTTCTCAGCTCCTGAGCCCTCCAAGCCTTTCTGTGTTGGAGGCAAGCCTTCTAGCTTATCAGTGGGAGTGGTAAGCACTAGGTAACCCATCTACCACATAAGGAGTGGTTTCTGGCCCAGAAATTGTAGTTATTGGCCCTTTGGGTAGTTTTTCCATCTCTCCCAACTTCATGATTTAAAATCAGCATTTGCACTTGTTCCCCCCTTTCCTGTAACTAGTCTAGTCC
The DNA here is from genome assembly GCF_019279795.1 of Protopterus annectens. Classification (NCBI taxonomy): domain Eukaryota; kingdom Metazoa; phylum Chordata; order Ceratodontiformes; family Protopteridae; genus Protopterus; species Protopterus annectens. The sequence goes on along the minus strand of NC_056734.1, from coordinate 602,396,283 downwards.
AGATACAGATTTGCTGTATCCAGGACTGTTCATAAGCTTCTGAGCCTCCCAAGCATTTCTGTGTTGGAGGGAAGCCTTCTAGCTTATCAGTGGGAGTGATAAGCACTAGGCAACCTTTCTACCACATAAGGAGTGGTTTCTGGCCCAGAAACTGTACTTATTGGCCCTTTGGGTAGTTTTTCCATCTCTCTCAACTTTCTGATTTAAAAGTCCGCATTTGCACTTGTTTCCCCCCTTTCTTGCACCTTAGTCTAGTCTAGATACAGATATGCTGTATCCAGGACTGTTTGTAAGCTTCTGAGCCCCCAAGCCTTTCTGTGTTGGAGGGAAGCCTTCTAGCTTATCAGTGGGAGTGGTAACCACAAGAGGAGTGACTTCTGGCCCATAAATTGTAGTTTATTTGCCATTTGGACAGTTTTTCCATCTCTCTCACCTTTCTGGTTTAAAAGCCTGCATCTGCACTTGTTTCCCGCCTTTCCTGTAACTAGTCTAGTCCAGATACAGACTTGCTGTATCCAGGAATGTTTGTAAGCTTCTGAGTGGTGCCTGAGTCTGCTCTTCAATTTTTCCCTTAGATCTACTAGTTCTCTCCTCTCCTGCACTTATACTAGCTTATTAGTCTAACAATTTACCAGACTTTTTGCAGAAATTATTGTAGCACACAAAAGTGCTACCAGCAGTAAACGTTCTGCAAGGAAACCGATCCAGTACTTATTATCAATGCCCACCCCTCCCAGCATGTCTAAAGGTCAGTTCCCTGTGCTTTCTCCTATTAACATGGTGAACTTGGGCATCCTGAGGCAAGGTAGCAACTGGCTCATGTACACAGACAATCCTCTCCTCTTACCTTTCAACACTCAGACGTATGAGAGATACACTTATATAGCCAAAATGGAAGCCACACACTCTCCAGCCAAGATCACACATAGCCCTCCAGAACACACACTAGTACTGCATTCACATAAAAACACAAATCACGCACCCACCTACGCGGAGGCCCTCAATAAAAATCTACCGAAGCAGCAGAGACCTCCAAGGCAGAAAAGCACTTGACCACCACAACACAACACTAATTACAAGACACATAACTCACCTGCATCTGTCACTCCTGGGCTTCCAGATACTGGCCAAGGCTCTTTGCCACCCTTATAGTGCCTTTTTTAGGCGGTGTTCCAAAGACCAAATTACCACCATAAGAGCTACAAACAAATGCAATCTGAGAGTCATGCTGCTCAACGCTAGAAATCTAAATCTCAAAATGCACTCGCTCAAAGCACTCCTTAAAATGGAGAAGACTGACATTTGTGCTGTAACAGAGACCTGGTTCAAGGCAGTAGAAAGCACCCCTGCATTACCAGGCTATAATTCATTCCACACCTTTCGGCTCCAGAACTTGGACCGAAGCTCCAAAGGTGGTGGTGTTTCCATATTCATAAAGGATGCGCACACCTCCAGACTGTTAGCCCAACATAATGCATCTGAGATACTTCAGATGCAGCTAACATCGGGTAAGACAGCGATTCAGGTCATAGCCTGCTATAGGTCCCGAACCATTTTCCAAGGCTCACACTCCACGTTCCTAAGCACCCTGGAGAATATTAGGGTCCAACCTAACACTCTCTTACTAGGCGACTTCAACTACCCCTCCATTAACTGGGTAAACTACTCATGTAGCAATACACATGCCCATTTCCTGGAGCTCATTAATTCCAATGCCCTGGACCAGCTCATTCGTACCCTCACTAGAGGCAGCAACATCCTTGAGCTGGTCATTACTAACATGGGTGACCGCTGCTCTACACTAATAGTCAACTCCTCCCTGGTTAGATCCGACCTCAAACTAATCACCTTGGAAATCCACATCCCTCCCACCTCCCACCTCCCACTTCCCCCGCAAAGGTAACCACCATGAAAAACTTCTCCAAAGCTAACTCTGGGCTCCTGAAAACAGAGGTGGCTAACGTCATGGCACCCATGCAAATGGAGAATAGTTGCATGACCGCAGAATCATACACCAATGCACTGCATGAACATGTACACAAATGCATGGCTCTCGCCATACCCAACAGAACCAAGACGCTCTCCTCCAAAAAAGGAAGCCAAGCTGGTGGTCCCCTGCAATAAACAAACTCTACAACAGAAGGAGGAAACTGATGCAGAATAAGGTGAAGTCCCAAGACTGCAAAAACTTCTTTATCCGCCTCAACAAAAAGTTGAGATCCCTCATCAAATCCTCTAAAGCTAGCTATGAAAACAGAATTGCAGCAGGTAGTAAAAGACAACTATAAGGCCTTCTATATTTATGTAAAGAATCTCCAAAGCAATACCCAGATTTGCTCTGAGCTACTGGATAATGGTACCTCTTATACCGAGCCAAAAGATATTGCCAGTATACTGGCCGGCAGATTCAGTGCCAACTTTACCCCTCTCCCCCCAAAGGACCAACCACAACAATACCAGTAAATTGCCAGGCACCCAGTATTACTGATGCACAGGTTAAAACAGCATTGTCCAAGGCCAAGAATACAGCTTCTATGGGACCTGACAATATCCCTGGTAGTGTTCTATATGAACTACTGCGTGAACTGGCACCTCATCTGTGTGCCCTGTTCAATCACAGCCTCACCTCTGGCTTTGTCTCTAACAAATGGCACACTGCTACAGTCATCCCTATCCACAAAGGAGGAGTGACTACAGACCCTGGGAACTATCGCCCCATTAGCCTGACGAGTCTGATATGCAAAGCTATGGAACGCATCATGGACTTAATAAACAAGGATAGAGGGAATCTCCAAACTCTGGATCCCACACAGTTTGGTTTTGTGAAAGGTAGATCATGCCTGCTCAACTTGGTCAACTTCTTTGAGTCAGTCACCAGAGCTGTGAATGAAGGCAAGGTGGTTCATACAGCCTACCTTGATCTGGCCAAGGCATTTGATACCATTCCCTATGCAGAAATCAAAGAAAAACTCAATAAACTTGGCATCAACTCCTATATCACTAGGTAGGTTGCAAACTGGCTTATAGATAGAACCCACAGTGTGAAAGTAGCTGGCTCCAAGTCAGACTGACGACTAGTCACGAGTGGAGTTTCACAGGATTCGGTCCTGTGTCCTCTCCTGTCTGGTATCTAATTCTCTGAAGTCTAGGCCAACATGAAGGTACTCTGGCTGACAAAGTTCGCAGACGATTGCAAGTTGGGAGCTATTATTAACTTCCCAAGTGATGTTCACATCCTACAGAATGGCCTCACTGAGACCAACGACTGGTGTCAGAACCATGGCCTTAAGCTCAATGCCAAAAAATGTGTCGTCATCTCCTTTGGGAAAAACCCGGTTCCCATGAATTACCACACTGATGGTAGTCCACTGAACACAAAAGGCGATCTGGTAACACAGGCTGACAGCAGCCTCTCTTTTGATCATCACATTGCCACTGTGGTCAGAAAGTCCTTCTATGTGGCACATCTCATGACTAAGGGTTTTGCATCCAGGAAAAAAAGAGGTCATTGTCTCCCTCTACTCTTCCCTCATTAGGCCAATCATAGAGTACAATGCCCCACTTGGCATGTACCTCACTAGACACCTGCAACAGCTGGAGAGGCCGCAAAAGTACCTCACAAAGAGGATCCTAGGCCTTAAATACTTGCCCTATATGGACAGACTCAAAAAACTCCAACTATTCTCTGTCTCATATCGCCTACTTAGAGGCAATCTCTGCTTGAATTACAAAGCCATGTCTGACCCAGCTCTGTTAGAAATGCTATATCTAAAGAAATCCCAATCCTTCTGCACCACACGCTCCAGAGACCTCAACCTCAACCTCATTACCACAATTAACAGAACATGCTGGAGGGAGAGGTTCATAACCCAGAGAGTGCCCATGCTATGGAACAGACTTCCCATACATGTCAAGCAGAGCACCTCGCTGACCCTCTTCAAGAAAAATCTTGATGAGTGGATGGGAAACAGAAAATTCATTCCGGGGATAACTCCCGCGGCTGTACTAGACAGAGGCACTGGGAACTAAGGTCGGGTGGCACTATGCCAGGGTCATGCCAGGGTAATGCTATGGCTAGGCTTGTAAAGGCCCCAAGGCCGTTAGCCTAGTACACACCTATGAATCTTTGAACCTTTAATCATTTTTTGCAGCAAACAAAATGGGCCACTGTAAATGTGAGATGATGGAAAAACATAAATCAAAGAAGTCACAGACTTAAGAAAAATGTGCTCACAAACTCTACAGAAATGCTTAAATTAAACAGCAAACAGCAGTAATCTCACTCTTAAAATGAGTAAATAGAATATCCTGATAGACAATGATGGGGACAAAGAGTGCACTGAGGGAAAGACTATATAACTTAAAAACAAAATCATGTCAGTATGGTAACCCCCAATAAGCCATTCTGGAGTCAAATTACAAAGTTATACCCGGCATTAAAATCATGACACCAGGATATTAGTACTGCACATAACACAGACCATGAAGTGAGCATTAAACAGGGGATTTCGATCATGTCTCTGACCATAACCACCATATTATATGTTCAAGGCAAGGATGCCAAGTTATGCAGCTGGAGAGCAAGCTCAAGGGGACTCTATGCTGAAAACACTGCTGCTTGTGATCTGAGACACAATCAGGATTCTTTGTTGACCTCGGAGCTTTATTTACTCCATGTACTACCAGTCAGAGTAAAAAAAAAGGATGAGAGTTAATTGTCTCCAGCAGAAACAAAGTGCATCTGTGAAGAACAAAGAGTACACACTTCACTCAGCCATACTTTTTGTTTACAAGTGTGGCAGAATGAAGTTTTAACAGCTTTTAAAGACTGTTCTAACTTCTGCTGCTTTTCTGTTTCTTTTTTTTGTTTGTTGTTAATAAAGTAAAATTTCTGCAACTTTACTGTAAATAAGCCTGCAGAGCACTACTGAAAGTGAATGCTGCAAACAACTACATGCTTTGTTAGTCTCATCTGCAGCCATTGTTAATATGGCACTATCCTTGTAAAATATAACCTGCTACTTTTAATTATGTAATCTGAACTTTATTTACAGCAGTAAAGTCAAAGGTCACAAGTTGAAAGCCTCCATTCAATGGTATCTAATGTATATTAGCATGAGAGGAGGTGGTTGACAGACCTGGCTGTTTTTGCAAGGGATGGTCTGTTTTTCTTTCTTCAGGACTTGCACATATCAGCTAAAACATAATCACCATAGTGCCTTTTTATTTAGACTCACTCCCTAGAAATTCTAACTTAACAAGTTCAGATCAGACCTATGTCAACTGTTCATTGCTAGAAGTCTAAACAAGAAAATGCTTGACCCCAAGGCCTTACTGATCCTGGAGAGCATACATAACTGTATAATTACTGAATGCTGATACCAGTGTAGTGAAAATGTTCTCTCGTTATCAGGATACAGTGCCTCTCATTTGTTCAGACTCTCTGGTAAGTGTTGGGGTATCTACATTCAGCCACGATGTTATTACTTCACATGAAATTCAGTCTGATAACCACCTTGAATTCCTGTACATCCTAGCACTTATAAAAAACAATTTCCATACCATTGTCAAATACAGAATTCCCTCTATGTCTCCAACTGCCCATAATATCTCAGACCAGCTTGAGTCCTTAACTACTAAACCAATACAATCATTCAGGGTGACTTCAATTACCCATTCATAAACTGGCAAACATACATCACCAAAAATAAATGTGTACAGTGGATCCTTAACTTTATCAATGTCAATACCCTTGAGAAAATGATTCATGTTTCTTTGTGACCTTGTTCTTATATACTACTTGCATGCTTCAGTCACACTGTTTCCCTTGCCATGATTAAGTCAGACTATCAGACAATAATATTTTCCCCTAAGAATCTAATTCAAAATTCCATCCAACTCTACAATATTCAGACCAAAGGGTAAAAAGGTTAGAAAGACAGACCTTTCAATAAGAACAACAAGAAATACCTAACCAAGCTATAGTCTTCACCGTGTAATACCTTAAACCTCATGAAAGGTTTGTGTATGTGTCTTTTTTACCCTTTTGTTTGGATGCTATTTGGGATGTTTTGCAGCTACCCTAATCATTATAAACCTCAGGCTTTAACTGTAAGGTCTGTGTTTCTAAAGTATAACCAAACAATCTGCTTACGCTATACTGACAAGGTCAGGAAAAAGGCCAAAACATGACATGTCTACAGCTAGTTAGGCTTGGCTCTTTTGAACTGAATATACCCATAGATAGTTAAAAAAATAAAGTCATGGGCATTCGGAAGCCATTTTGTTGAAACACTGGCATGCTCTTAAGGGGTCATTTGCATATATCCCATGGGGCTCCTTTACAGGAGGTTTAAGGCACTACACAATGAAATCTCTAGCTTGGCTGTGTCTTTCATGCAACTCTACAATATTCAGGGATTATGTAAATCCAATCTGCTAGCACCCTCAAATGACCAAAGAAAACTCAAAAGCTCTTCTCTCCCACAGACCCTCTACCAAACACAATGCCAGATATTCCAGCACTGAAACTTCTGCCCGTACTAGTCACAAGTACAATGACAAATTTACGAATAAGCTCCTATGATGCAATTCCACCATCAACACACTTTGCAATAAAATAAATACATTTCTAGAACTAAGGAATAAACTTAAATCTCCATATTTTAGCAGTGATTTCAATAAGGTCTGCAGAGATCTCAGACATAAGATCAAAACTTGCAAAGACAAGTACAAACTGAATATCACCTCATTTTCAAAGAAAATCATAAGCTCTTCAACTAACTCAGTAAACTCGGAATATTAGTTTGATAATCTTGTTTTGCAGATTTTAATGAATTTATCTCATCTTGAGTATACCAGCAATACTCAATGTGTGACTTTCTAATACTCTTGTACAACAATTAACACTCTTACTACAAACGACCCTTGTGAATACCATAAGACCAGCCTATTTGCAGTCACATTTGTTGAATTTAATTCTTTAGTTCTTACACTTCTGCTTATCTGTTACACTGTTGAGATGCATGAGTTTTCACAATTTGTGCATGGAGAGACTTTTTGTTTCCTAACTCTACATATCCAAAGAGCAGGTCATTAAAGCCTTGTCTAAGGCAAAAAACACTGCCTCTATGGGACCACACGGCTTCCTAGACTGTCTTCTAAACAAACTAAAACATGAACTAGCATCACAATTAAGTACCCTATTCAATCACACCCTAACCACTGGTTTTGTTCCTGTGGAATAGAGAACAGCAACAGTTATTCCCCTCCACAAAGGTGGCTTAGCAACCGACCCAGGGAATTACAGACCCATATGTCTGACCAGCCTCATCCGTAAAGCCTCGGAACATATCATCACAGACCTCATAAATAAAGACATTGGTGGCCTCTAACCCTGGATCCTACCCAATTCAGCTTTGTCAAGGGCAGATCCTGCCTGTTAAACCTGGTGGAGTTCTTCGAAAATGTGACCAGGGCCATTGATTAGGCAAATCTGTGCGCACAGCACACCTCAACTTAACAATGGCCTTTGACACAATCCCACATTCTGGCATTACCAATAAACTTAGCAAACAGAATGTAAACCCCTTTGTTGTAAAATGGGTTGCCAACTGGCTCACAAACCGGTCACACGAAGTGAGTGACACCACATCACCTAGCAAACTTGTCAACAACAGGGTGCTACAAGGATCAGTGCTAGGGCCCCTATTGTTTGGTATATACTTCTTGAAAGTTCAGGCCAAAACTAAAGGGCTGTGGCTGACCAAATATGCAGATGACTGCAAACTGAGTCCAATTACTGAGTCCCCAAATGATGTTAGCATATTGCAGGAGGGTCTTAAGCAGACCAATGACTGGTGTCTAGGTCACAAGTCTCAGACTGAATGCAAAGAAATGTACCATCTTTCCCTTCAGTAAAAACAATGTATGTATTATTTATTTATTTAACATTTGTTTACCAGGAAAGTCCAACTAGGAATGAAGCCAATTTTCAGTGGACGCCCGTGGAGAAACACTCCAGACGCATGTCTTTGTAACGCGGGAGGAAACCGTTGTACCCAGAGAAAACCCACATGATGAAACAGCTAGGCTTGAAATGACCTTGGGGTTGACAGCCTAGTAACTTCCTATGATCTGACACCTATGTGATGGGGAATGTCACACTTTAGGAGTCCACACACATCCTTGTATTCCAAAGCATTTTCTGAAAAATTAACTTAAAAGGCTTAAGATAAACAAATGAAAATAATTTGTGAACAACAAAGCTATTACAATTGTAGAAGTATCAATGTTATCAGTAAAAGGCATTCTTTGCAGAGATAACAGTCAGTGCATTCACAGACATTCTATATATACTATATTAATAAATTCACATAAACCCAGAACTATATATTTTGCTTAACTTTCACAAATTGTCATATCTTGGAAAGTGTTAGAACACTTTTGTTAACCAGACATGCACTTTCACATAGCAGCAAATTCCTATATGAGTGCATTTTTACTGATATATTTACAGAAATATGAAAAACGATTGCTGCACACGGATAACTTAATTTCAGCTTTCCCAGTGTGAAAACAGAAAATGAGAAACAGCAGCTAGTGATAAATGTCAACTTGAGTAAAATTCAGTTACTGACTAGCTAGTACACTGCCTGGATGCCAGCAAAGAAGACATTTAGAAAACCTAAAAAGGTGACGTGAAAACACTGCCTACGAAAAATCATGCAGTTGTTCAACAAAAAGTAGTTCAATCTTCAGCTTTGTCACAGGAGATGGCTTCCAGTAATTTAGAGGAAAAAATAAACCAAATGTACTCAGAGGTGATTAAAATAAATAAAACATTGAAGGAGTATATCAACTCAAATAAAAGAAAAATGGAAGGAGCTTTAACTAGCTATAAAGACGAACTGATAAAACCATAAAAATCAGAGCCTGAAATGAATACAAGGCCGGCTGAGTATGAGACTTCTCAAGAAGAACTGTTTAAAAAATGGTAGAATTAGAAGACAGCATGCCCAGAGAAAACCTGAGATATTCTGCTGTACCAGGGAAACTGGAAGGAACACACAGTATTACTTTCATAAATGCAGAAATAAGTAACTGGACTGGTATTCCACATCAGGTTTTCTTAAGTGAAATGCCACATTGAGTGTATGCTCCACACCTGGCCATGAGAAAGCAGCCAAGACCAGTATTAGTAAATATGTAATCATGTCAGCAGAAAGAGTTGATCCTGACAAAGTTGTGGCTGAAGGGAAAAGTATTAAAATATTAGAGACAGCAGAGTGTTCATGTAAAATGATTATTCACTGTCCACCAAGCAGAAGACGAGCAAATTTATCCCAGCAATCACGAAATGTCGAGAAACAGGTGTGAGATTCAAGTTGTTGTATTCAGCTGCCTTCAGAATATTTTTTCCCGGAGGATCAAAAGACATTTTTGGATGCAGAACAGTCTAAGAAGAAAATAAAAAAAAGTTTATCCAATAAAAAGTAAGAAAGCAAACAGAAGTGGCCTCTGCGTCGCATTGTTCTTACACTAAAACTCACAGAGAGACTTTGTCAGTGAAACCTTTCCAATTTTCTAAAGTTAAATGCTTGAAAGACAGAAAAATAAATCATGAGTTGACTAGATGAACCAGGAGTACCTTGGATTTGAACCAGGAGTCTAGTGTTGGGAGATGGAGATTAACAGGAAAACCAGCAACTCTGAAATTAGTGAATAAATGGGAGATTAAAAAGCATAATTCACAATTTCTGTCTCTTCTTTTTACAGGGGTGAATATCTAGGTTACTAATGCTGTTAGCTTAACATATAAACAAGTGCTTTTTTAAGCAAGGTGACTTGAAAAATAGGACAGAAAGCCATGAAAAATGCTAAGTGTCTTACATTTGGCTAGTATACTGGTATATGAGCCAAACAAAAATTGCAAAGTAGAGCCACTTCTACTCAATGTGGAACAGCCCGCTGTTCCCCATTGAGTAGATGTGGCTCTGCTTTGTGATTTTTGATTGGCTCATATGCCACTATATGAGCCAATCAAACATGGCAAAGTGGAGCCTCTTCTGTTCAATGTGGAACAGCCTGCTGTTCTGCATTGAACAGAAGAGGCTCCATTTTGCAATTTTTGATTGGCTCATATGCTGGTATACAAGCCAATCAAAAATCGCAAAGCATCTCTCAAGCCAACGGAAAATAACTAGCATCTACAAATCCCCATGGGTGCTGGTTAAATGAAGTTTACTGCACCTTGTTTTTTTCCATTATCAAATGTTCAGTAGGGTCAAGATGTCTGCAGCTGAAGGCAGCTGTACATTCTGCTCTGAATGAACTGACAAAGATTCATTGCTGACTATTTTTACATGGAGACAATCTGCTTGAGGGTACAAGCAATTAATTTTGAAAGTTCTGACCATCCTTTGCTGAGGAAAATGCAACATTTACGTACAATGGCAAGCCATTCAGTGAAAAATAATGCTTGAAATTATATGAAATGAATAAGAGATAGCAGCCTAACTATCAGCCTTGACACTTTTTTCCATTTAAGAGAACAGCATACAATTTAGTTTTAAATAAAGATGGCCAGTGCACGTTTTCTTAAGAGCTAATAGTTGATGTTTTCTGAAAGCATACAAGCTGTTTTTCACATTTAGGAAGGGGAAAGAGATAAAAAAAGAACACACAACCATAAGTGGAATTGGGAAAAAAGACTGTAGCATGTACTTTAGCAAGGGTAACCTTAACTTTAGGTTAGGTAATGCCTGTAGGGACAGCTGTCAATTTGGGCAACTGTTTCTGTCTGGAGGGATACATTTAATTTCTTGAAGATGTACAAGCTCTGTGTGTTTCTTCTAAGTTAATATGGGATGTGGTTGTATGCAAGACAAAAGTTGGGAGTTCACATTCAAAAACACTGTTGTGTGTAACAGTTGGGAACAACAGCTTTTTACCATAATGGCTATAACTATCCATATTATCCTGGAATGTACATGGCCTTCCATGTACAAACAAGAAGAAAAGAGTATTGAATTATATTAAGAAATGTAGAGTGCAAACAGCAATGCTGCAGGATAACCATTTGCAAAGAAGTGAGCATGCAAATTTGACAAAAGATTTCAGAATTGATATTCAGAAGAATATCAGGGACAATGGAAAAAGGGGGAATTATACTAACTGCCAGAGGGGCTCCAATAGAAATAGAGGAGGGAAAAACACAATAATGTTAGATTTGGGGTAATAAGGGATTATTGGCAAGGAAGGAGGATTATAATGGCGTGTATTTACATTCTCCCAAAAATGCTATTTGGGGATCTAAGAAAATCTGGGGAGAAATAATCACAATTCACTAGGGATATTACTTATAGTTGGGGACAGGGATTTGATTTGCAATAGTGAGGTTCTATCAGGAGGGCCTAGAAGGGAAAATATAACAAAAAATGGTAGACTTCTGAATAATTTTGAAACTATTTATTATGGAAGATGTGAATTCAGTAGTAGGAACTAAGACAGAAATTACATATTATTCCCCAAGGTACAATAACTGGGACAGGATATATAGAAATTATACTTCACAGGAATGTGTGCATTTAACTGAAAACTTCAACACACATCCAATAACTATTTTCATACACTGGTGAATGCTAAGATAAAAATTCAGGGCAAAGTAGTAAAAATGAGACACAGGTGCTTTCCCACCTACCTGATAAAAAGAGAGGAATTTAAGGAATTGGTAGTGCAAATTATTTGATTAATTAGTGAAGAGAGAAATATCTTCAGACGTTAATGCTTGTGAGTGAGATAATATGCAAACAGAGTATAAAAAAAAGAGTAGAAATCAAAACAGAAAAAGCTATGGTCCATAGGTGTGTACTAGGCTAATGGCCCTGGAGCCTTTACAAGTCTAGCCCCAAATAACTGCCTTGCTGCTGTTAGATCTAGTAAGGCAACTGTACTGATCCCTAGGGTGAACTTTCAGTTACTCATCCATTTGTCGAGATTTTTCTTGAAGAGGGCCAGTGAGGTGCTCTGCTTGACATGAATGGGAAGCCTATTCCAGAGTATGGGCAGTCTCTGGGTGATGACTCTGTCCATCCAGCATGTTCCGTTGATTGTGGTAATGAGGTTGTGATCTCTGGACCGAGTGGCCTGGGGGGGGGACTGGGATTTCTTTAGGTGTAGTATTTCAAGTAGGTCTGGGTCAGTCAAGCAGAGATCACCTCTAAGTAGACAATAAGAGACTGAGAACAGCTGAAGTTTCTTAAGTCTGTCCATGTAGGACATGTGTTTAAGGCTTGGATAATTTTTGTGAGGTACTTTTGTGGCCTCTCCAGCTGTTATAGGTGCCTAGTCAGTTACGTGCCCAATGAGGCTATTTGATGATTGGTCTAATGAGGAGTGAGCAGAGAGGGATCATGACCTCTTTCTTTCTGGATGCAAAACCTTTGGTTATAAGATGTGCCATGTAGCAGGACTTTCTGACCACAGTGGCAATGTGGTGGTCGAAGGTGAGGTTGCTGTCGACCTGGCTCCCTTTGGTGTTCAGTGGGCTCCCATTGACATGGTTGTTATTGGGAACTGAGTTTTTTCCAAAGGGAATGATAACACATTTCCTGGCATTAAGCTTAAGGCCATACTTGCAACACCAGTCATTGGTCTCAGTGAGGCCCTTGTGTAGGATGTCTGCATCACTTGGGGAGTTAATAATGACTCCTAAATTGCAGTCATTAGTGAACTTGGTCAGCCAGAGTTCCTCTGTGCTGGCCTGGACTTCTAAGATGTAGATGTCAAACAGTAGAGGGCCCAGGACTGAGCCTTATGGGACTCCATTCATGACTGGTCGACAGCCTGACTTGGAGTTTGCAACTTTCACCCTATGGGTCCTGTCTGCGAGCCAGTTTTCAACCCACCTGGTGATGGAAGGATTTATGCCTAGTTTGATGAGTTTATCAATGATACCAGAGGGGGAATGGTATCAAAGGCCGTGGCCAGGTAGAGGTTGGCTGTATGCACTGCCTTACCCTCATCCACGGCCTTGGTGACCACTTCAAAGAAGTCAACCAGGTTCAGCAGGCAGGATCTCCTCTTGACAAAGCCAAACTGCATGGGGTGAAGAGTTTGGAGATTGCCTATATCTTTGTTAAGCAGGTCCATGATGATGCACTCCATAGCTTTACATACTAGACTCATCAGCCTAATGGGGCGATAGTTCCCAGGGTCTGTAGTCGCTCCACCTTTATGGAGAGGGATAACTGTAGCAGTGCATCATTCATTAGGGACAAAGCCTGAGACACTGCTGTGATTGGACAGGGTACACAGGCGTGGTGCCATTTAATTTTGTAGCTCATGTAGAATGCAACCAGGGATATTATTAGGTCCCATGAATGCTGTTTTCTTGGCTTTGGACAATGCAACATTTACATGTGCTGCAGAAATGTTGGGTACCAGGCTTTCTTCTGGTATTGTGATAGGGTCTTTGGGGGCGGGAAGAGGAGTAAAGTTGGCACTGAATCTGTCGGTCAGTATGTTGCCTATATCTGTTGGCTCAGTACAGGGAGGTACCATTGTGCAATAACTTAGAGCAAATCTGGGTATTGCCTTGGAGGTTCTTGATATAGCTATAGAAGGTTTTGTGGTTGTTTTTGGTGTCTGCTGCAATTCTGCCATCATAGCTGGCTTTAGAAAATTTGATAAGGGATCTCAAATTTTTGTTGAGGCTGATAAGGGAGTTTTTCCAGTCTTGTGACTTCACTTTTTTCTGCAACAGTTTCTTCCTTCTGTTGTAGAGTTTATTGATGGCTGGGGACCACCAGATTGGAGTCCTTTTTTTGGAGGAGAATGTCTTGGTTCTATTTGGTATGGCAAGTTCCATGCATTTGTGTATGTGCTCATACAGTGCATTGGTGGATGATTTAGCAGTCATTCAGCTATGTTCCATTGGCGTGGGTGCTGAGAAGTTAGCCACCTCTGTTTTTAGGAGCCCAAATTCAGCTTTGGAGAAGGTTTTCATGGTGGTCACCTTTGTGGAGGGGGTGTAGGTGAGATGGTGATCATTTGTGGTTGGATTCAACCTGGGAGGAATTGAACACAGGTGTGGAGCAGTGGTCTACCATGTTGTTGATAGCCAGGTCGAGGATGTTGTTTCCTCTAGTGGGGGGGTCAGAATGAGCTGGTCCAGGGCATTGGAACTGATGAACACTGACGTACATTGGTACTTGAATAGTTTTTCCAGTTGATGGAAGGGTAGTTGAAGTCACCCAGTATGAGAGTATTGGGCTGGACCTTGATAGATTCCAGGGTGCTTAGGAATGTAGAGTGAGAGTCTAGGGACATGGTTGGGGTTTTGTAGCAGGCTACTACTTGTATCGCCATCTTACCCAGTGTTAGTTGTGCCTGGAGTACCTTGGATACATTATGCTGGGCTACCAGTCTAGAGGTGTGCATATCCTTTATGAATATGGAGACACCACCTCCTTTTGAGCTTTAGGTCATATTCTGGTACCGAAAGGTATGGAAGGAGTTGTAGCCTGGGAGCGCAGGGGTGCTTTCTGCCTCTTTAAACCAGGTCACCATTACACCACAAATGTCGACATTCTGCATTTTGAGGAGAGCTTCGTGCAAGTGCATCTTGAGATTTATACTTCTAGCACTGAGCAGTATGACCCTCAGATTGCATCTGTTTGTAGCTGTTATGGTGGAAGTTTGGTCTTTGGAACACTGCCTAAAAAGGCACTATGGGGGTGGCATGAGCCTTAGCCAGTAGCTGGAATTCCAGGGGTGACAGATGCAGGCCGTCTCTGGCAAAGCATTGAGGTCTGTCTATCATGCTGTCCCAGGCAGACAGACAGACTGGATCTTCTTAGAATGACAAGAGAAAAATAGCCAATTGTTGAAGTCAATCATTTTCTGCTTGTACTGTGGTATCATTCTGGGTGACGGTATAATATTGCTCAGGGATAGGTTCATACCTGCCTGGGTCCCATAATCAGAGAGTTCTATCACATCTCTTTTCATGTAGTCCAGGGAGGTATGTCTCAGGTCATTCACACCCACATGGACAATGGCTGAGTCATATTTGTACTTGTGGAGTGACCTGAGTGCATTTGTTATGTGGAGGATCCTGGCACCTGATAGGCAACTGACTGTCACCTTCTTCTTGTTCACCCTAGTGAGTGGGACATCAGTGTGCCTCACAACTGAGTCTCCTATGATTAGTACATTGGGCAGAGTGTTTTGCCTTAAGGGCTTAGGTTGAGGGGCACACTGTGGTGGTGAGCTGTGTGTTTTGTGGTTCGTGTTTTGGTGGTCAAGTGCGTTTCTGTCTCAGGGGTCTCTGTTGTTAGGGTAAATTTTTATTGAGAGCCTCCATGAAGGTGGGTGTATGGTTTGTGTTTCTATGTGTGAGTTGTGATAGTTGGTGTTTTGGAGGGCTGTGTGTTCCATGTAGTGTGTTGCAAGTGTTGACCTTCTCCTGACCAGCTAGTCCGGTCTTGGCTGGAGAGTGCTCAGCTTCCAGTTTGGTAATATAAGTGCATCTCTCACATGAATGACTGTTGGGAGGTAAGAGAAGAGGGTTGTCTGTGTACATGAGACAGTTGCCACACTGTCTAAGGATGCCCAAGTGCACCAGGTTAGCAGGAGAAAGCACAGGAAATTGCCCTACATTCATACAGGAGGGGTGGTCACAGCTATAGTACTGGTGCTGTTACTACGTAGGAACAGCTAATGCTGACAGCACCTAAGTGTACTACAATAAATACTACAAAAGTCTGCTGAAGCGCAAGTCGGTTAAGCTAACTGAAGTGCAAGAAGTAAAATAGCAAGCAGATTCTAAGGGAAAAAACTGAAGAGTAGACTTTCTGGCACTGATAATAGTTTACCTCCGCTGGGCAGAGTTTAAACAAGTGCAAACCTGCACAAACACATGCTTTTAAACCAGAAAGTTGAAAGTGATGGAAAAACTGCCCAAGCAGCCAATAAACTACAATTTCTGGCCCAGAAACCACTCCTCTTGTGGTAGATAGCCTACCTGATGCTTACCACTCCCACTGATAAGCTAAGAATTCTTCCCTTCAACACAGAAAGGTCTAGGAGAGTCAGAAATTTACAAACAGTCCTGGATGCAGCAAATTTGTATCTGGACTAGACTAGCTACAGGATAGGCAGGAAAGAAGCTTAGAACTTTTTTTTGTTTGCTTTTTTTACAGAAAAACAGCTAAAACAGCTGTAAAACACTTTAAATGCAGTGCAAGCTAGCACACGAGTGTGCAGCAATAGTAAAGTAAATACAGTTTAAATAAATGCAGTTAAATTAAAAAATGACTAAAAACAGAGAGCAGTAAATTAAGAAAATATCAAAATGAAGGCTCCTTCCTGTTGCTCTTGTAGTCAAGCAGGATGCCAAATCTGGAACCGCAGAGCTTAAACAAGCGCAAACCCGTGCATACATGTGCTTTTAAACCAGAAAGCTGAAAGGGATGGAAGAAGTAATGGGGCTTACGTAGACTGGCTGACAAAGGTTAACATACTGCAGAATAAAGGGAACAAGAACATGTACAAATGCAGAGTGCTAAACAGAAAATAAGGGAGTATGTGGATAATAAGCATGAGTTTAGAAAGACTGCTGTTAAGCAACAATTTTTTGATAATTCCAGAGCACAAAAGTGATTAGTACAAGATCTTAGACAACAGAAAGTAGAAAGGGGTGTTGCTAAACTTATGGAGCCCATATCAAGAAAAATAACCAGAGCTCCTGTAGAGATATTATAGTTATTCTGGGAGTCTTATGAAAATTTATATAAAGCAAAAAAATGCGGAAATCAAGAAAGAGCACAAAAGGAAATATTTATGGAAGAATTAATTATGTCAAAGTTAGAGATAGATGAGTCTCAGAAATGAACAGTCAAGATAGGAGACATGAGATGAAATAAAACAGTTATGTATAATCAATCTTCAGGAATGTTTCCAGGTGCAGATGGTATTCCTGTGGAGGTTTGGAAATTAGGAGAGAAAAAGTGATAACAATCTGGAAGATTTTAAAAGGAGTGGAAGTACTAACATACTGGAAGAAAGCTGTCATGACTGTATTGCCTAAAGATGGTAAAGACCCAACTTTGTATAGACCAAATTCAAAGTAAAACCATGACTATAAAGTGTTTATGTCTATACTAGCTAAAAGAATGGCAATGATGTTGGCAACATTGATACATATACATTCAATGTGGTTTTGTGGACGGGAGGCAAACACTGGACAATAGTAATAGAACAATGATGATCCAGATGGAAACAGAATGTAAGAAACTGCCACTGCTGTTGGTGAGTCTTGATGCACAGAAAGCATTTAACAGAGTAAGGCAATGGAAGCATTTATATTATGTGATACAATGTTGTTATGTCTTTCGGCTTATCCTGGTTAGGGGTCACCACAGCGGAACTCCGGTCCGCTAATGTTTGGTAGTGGATTTTTATGTGCCGGGTTACCAGCCCTGATGCATAACCTTCAATGAAGGCATGCCCATTCATGCACGCCTCCACACAGAAGAAGCTCTAGCTGAGAAACGAACGTGACAACGTCTTGCTGTGAGGCGACAACGCTACCGCAGCACCACTACCATGGGTACATTCTCTGATACAATAATAATGTTAATTAGGAAGATATATGAAGGATCGGTGGCAAACAAAGTGGGCGGGTTCCACTCCGATGACTTGTGCATGAACAGAGGAACCAGACAGGAGTGTCCTCTTTCCCTCTTGTTATCTGCTTTAAATTTACAGCCACTGGCAAAGAAAACAAGGGACTAAGAAATTCAGGGATATAATTGGTATGGTAATCAAGAAAAGCTGGCCTTATTTGCAGATGATATTACTTTGTACCTGAAGTTATTTCAGGATACAAAATTAATGAAGATAAAATAAAGTCTATAATTGAAAATTCTGTACCAACACACAAGTTGTTTCAGCAATACACATATTTTTGGGGACATGATAAAATGAAGTATTTAGGAGTATGGATAAAAAGGCTTATGTCATGGCACCTAAGGATATGTGGGAAGAAACTAAAAAGAAAACAAAAATCTGAGAAATGGGAAGCCCTTCTTTACAGAAATGGATAGTACAGTACTAGCACTGGAAACATTTTAGTCCATTTAATTTTTATATACAGCTCAGGCATATCTGTATCAACTAGAAGAGAAGTTGTGGACAATAATAAAGAGTTGAAGGAATTTATCTGGGAGGGAAGATGGCAAGAGTTAAGTGGGATAAGTTCATCCATCCAATAGCTCAATGTGGTTTAGGTTTACCTGATTTGAAGGGGCCTTTTAAAGCTACACAGCTAAGACTCATATACATAAAACAAACTGAAGGTTGCAATTCAAAATGGAAAGGGATGATGATGATGAAGCAGTGAGAAATTTCAAGAAATAAAGATAATGGGATTTTGGATGAAGATCCTTAAGGAAAATAATAAACATACAGAATATTATATTCATAAAATAGAAGAAAGTAAAGAACTAACCCAACATGAAAATGATGAAAGAAAATTTTACAAAAAAGATGATAGAAATACGGGTACAGAAAACAGGCAAGAGAGGGCTGGAAATTACTGGAGAAAACTGGCAAAGGAGCCAAGGCATTGAGAGCAAATAAGTGTGTGACAGGTAGTACAGTGGGATGAGACTAGGAAGACACTGGGACTGCAGGCTAGAGACTGCCTTCCATACCAGGGGCTGATATCAGAGTACAGAAGAAGAGAAAGGGACAGGGGGATCTTAAGTGAAGTACCTGCTCTGGTAGAGTTTTAGTTGAATCTTGAACATAAACTGCTGTTAAAAAGGGATAATTAGTAGGGCATACAAAACACTGCATGATAATTAGAAGACTTGATTAGAGTAGGTTAGAAAATAATGGGAAAAGAGACTGGAAATGCAAATAAAAAACAATGGGAGGACATATTTGTGGCTCCTAAGTATGCAACAAAGTCCAGAAGATTTAGGATCCTTGCAAGTGTTTGCATACATATTTTTATACCCCAAGCAGACTTCAACATTTTTCCTCGGGTAAATAGCAAATGTTGGAGGTGTGATGGGGAAGAAGGAGGTAACTGGGAACATATGTTTTGGGAGTGTAATGAGTTGACAGATTTTAAAAATTCCTTACAGAGTACTCTGTCAGAAATATTAGGTGAGCAAATGGCTGTAACTAAGGAAATTATTATTTTCAGCCGGGTCACAGGATCTGAATTGCCTAGACATAATGAGGTCTCATTAAGTTTAAATCTGCTGGGTGCCAAAAAAGCAATTACTAGAAAATAGAAGTCAAAGTCTAAGCCAATAAATTCAAAGTACTGAATATTATAAAAGAGATAAAATAACTGGAAGTGGGATCTTTAGAAAAGGGAAGGAGCAAATTACATAGAAACAAATGGAAATTGTGGGCACAATACATGCAAAATAATGTACAGGAGGAGAAGTGAGGTTTAAGGGAATGCAGGAATTGAACAATTTATAGAATATTGGAGTGATAGTTACAAATAAGAGATGTGTACTGTATAATGCATGTAAATGGAAAAATTTTCATATTGTTTTCTTTTCTGCTAATGTATGTCTATGACTTAAGTGATAATTTAATAAAGATGTTAAAAAAATCTGAACACATATTTTTAACTGTATAATTAGCAATATAAATAACACTCTCAATATACAGCACAAATATCAAAGGCAGTTTTCTTCAATATTGAAGGTTTTACCTGATAAATTGCAACAGTTTGTAAGTCACTTTTTTTTTTTTTTTTTTTTTTAAGTATTAGGTACATATTGATGCTATGTTATCAGACTCACATACTTACAGAGCTTTAACTATATCTCAACTTGATAAACTGATGAAAGATGTTTATGATGACTTATATGATATGTTAATGTGCAATGTTATTGATGGTGATTTGTATAAGTACTTTCTCATTGAAAAACCACTGATTCCTACATTTAGGGGTCTCCCCAAGATACATAAAATGTTAGAGAATCCACCATTTAGATCTATTGTTTCCAACAGAGGCTGGCTGACTGTGTCTATATCTATTTATTTAGAGAAACAATGGAGACCATTGGTAGAGTCCACATATTCAGTTCTAAGGGATATTCAACAATTTCTTGAAACTCTTTCACCTTACAATTCTATTGGAAGGTTGAGTTCGTCTGATTTTATGGTTACCCTAGATGTAACGTCACTTTTTACCAGTATATCAAATGATATTGGTCTAGATTTTTTGAGATTATATTTAATACAGAAAGGGTTGACTAATAGTCAGATTATTAGGATTACTATGTTAATGGATTTGGTTCTTAAGAATAATGTGTTCACTTTCAATGGGCATTATTTACTACAAATTACAGGAGTAGCAATGGGTACACCCTGTGCCAATTCATATGCAAATTTGGTCTTGGCATATTGGGAGTACACCTATGTTTTGGATCATGTATATTTTTCACAATACATTAAGTATTATAAAAGGTTTGTAGACGATGTCTTTCTTATATGGGGAGGTGATTCCACTACACTAGATGAGTTCATCTCCCACATCAATGGGATGACCACGTTCCTTACATTGACAGGTAAAAGGTCCCAAAATGTGATTGAGTTTTTGGACGTATTACTCATGAAAGATAATGGTTTGATTATTACTGAGATTTATAGGAAACCTTGTAGAAGGAATGCCCTTCTACATCGGAGCAGCATGCATCCAACGCATATACACAGGAATGTTGTAAAAAAACAAGCATTAAGATTTTCTCACTTGGTTAGTGAAGAGGTGACATATCAGGAAGCTATTAATGACATAGAGAAGGATTTTATAGAGAGAGGATATCATTCAAGTGATCTTAATGTGTTGCAAGAAGTTGAACGTGATAGATCAGGACGACCTTATATCAGGAGAGGTAGCCAGACATATATAGAACAAAGAGTTATTAATACTTCGAAGATAAAAAGACTAATTATTCCTTACACCAATAATAATAATACAATGACAGAGATAATTAAGAAGAACTGGGGTATATTGTTATTGGATGAACATATCAAGGAGATAGTTGGAACACATCCAAGTTTTAGTTATAGGAATACTAAATCACTAAAAAGAATTTTGTGTTATGAGAATAATACTAGGAAGGGACTTCATTCCTTGAGGAAAGGAAATTTCTCAAGTCATAATTGCAATCAATGCAGTTTATAGCTAATATGAATTATTTTGTACATCCCGATACACATATTAAATATGAATTTAATCACTATACTGATTGTAAATCTAGGAATGCGGTCTATCTGGCTATTTGACAGAAATGTAGTAGTTTTTATGTAGGGAAGACAAATAGGACACTCAGAGAAAGGATAAGAGAACATGTTTATGCCATTAGCAGAGAAAATGAAAGAAACGTGATAGCTAAACACATTATTCAGAATAATACGACACATAGTTTTAAGTTCTTAGTTTTAGAATCTATATATCTCACAGAGAGGTTAGGCAATATAAGCAATTATACAGAGAAGGAAGAAGGGAAATGGATAGTTAGGCTACAAGCGGACAGAGGACATGGTTTGAATGATAGGATTTCATTGAAACCATTCCTCTTAGATCAAGCTTTAAAGCATTAATTTTGTGAGTTTCAAATATATATATATATATATATTGTATATTATTTATTATATATTACATGTTTTTAATATGGTTTTGTCCTTGTGTGCTGTGTCTTAGGTTCATAGGTTCATAGGTTCATACTAGGCTATCTGCCCAAGGGCATTTATAAGCCTATATAGTTAAGTGTGGCTTTTTACCCTTGAATAAAATAAAAAAATATCATTTATCATTTTCTGTGCAAGCAGTTGCATGAAGACATGATTGGTCTGGGTATATCTCATATCCGATCTCCCATTCCTTTGAAAAATTCTCGAAGGCCAAGCTCTGCCTGCTCTGCCTCACATCACACCGATTTTTTTCCACAGCATAGATCTTCTCCTGGATGAACCCTCCCCTCTAGCTCCATTTATAACCGTATAAGGTGTCAAGTCCCGCCTGGGCCGCTGGATCTAGATTTTTTGATCTAGATTTTTGGTGATTCATATTCATCAAATCAACATGGCCTTGGGGCGCATAGCACAGGTCAGGGCACCTGAGCAAGCGGTAATATGAGACTGAATAAAGCTGAAGTCTATCAGTCAGCATTTTGAGATAAGACATATTTTGAGAGGAACCCTTTGGTTGGTGAGGAAGGGCCTTTCCAGGTCAATCAGATGTGGGTAGTGTCAGATCAGATACATTCAATCATTGATATCAATCATGATTGATGTGGAGTGATGAGTACAGGGGACCTCCTTGATCTAGATGTGAATCCTTCCCATCAGAATCAGAGGTTTAGAAGGTATCCCTAGTAACTTTTGTCTTTATGAACATGAGTGTCAAACGAGCAGACTCAGTGATTGTCCCCCATCTTTGTTTGACTTTTTCTGTGCTTGTTTTCTATGGATTGTCATATTGTAGGAAGGGCTTTTCTTGTTTTTTTCCCAAGGGTATGACTATGCATTTTTGGCTCGCTTAACTTCACCATGGTTCTGTGGCAATGATGGGTTTCTGTTGTTCGCCTAGTCTATAAGTAGTGTGTTGTGACTGTGTTTTCCATATTGCTTGTCCTTTGCAAAAGTTGTAAACAACCACCCTGCATTTCAGGGTCTGTGTTTGCTTGGGAAAAAGAAAGTGGAGACCAGAACACCCTGGACTGAGAGGGCTGTGACTTGTCACAATTACTGGGTGACAGGTTTTGACCCTGCAACTCTGACCCTGTGGGTTTGTCGCTTAGTGAGTTTACACCCATGATGTATGTATGGGATCTAGTGATGAGTTGGGGATGATACCTGAGTGGGGCATTTGCGAGTGGGGTTGCCTTTCCTCAGACCGCCTTCTCATCAATGGTCCCTTCCTCATCAATGGCCTGCAGGTGACAAGCTAAAGACAAAGGAAAAAAGCAAAAGGCAGGATGTTTAAAGGCCAAGATCCATTATCTGCAAGTCTCGCTATGATCTATGTCTGAGTTGCAAGTATGTATTTATCATCCTCTCCCATAATTTCAGTCTTCTTGGCTTTAAGTAAGGCTAGGCTAGGGTCATTGGTGGGTGGGGCTTATGTCCTTGGGCCATGCACTGCAGCGTGGGACCACAGTCCTTATGATCCAGGCGTGGCTCCTAACATCGTGGAGGCTCAGCTAACAAAACTGTGTTAACGGCCTCGGTGAGTTCATGAAGCCACTTCATGGACACCATCCGGGGGGTGATGCTGTTGTTTTTGGATCTTAGTGAGGGGGGTCAGTCAGCATTGGGCTGTTCGATTGGGGGGGAGATGGGGGATGGAATTTTGAACTCTCTGGAATATCTCTCCTTTAACCTTGGGGGGGAGAGGGGTGCCACATCTATGTGGAAGTTTGTGCACTTAATAATATTTTCCATTTTGTTTTAATTATTTTCTAAGAAGGAGTTTCCTCCTTGGTTCTTAACCTTTTAAGTATTTTTTCTTCTAAAGTTCCTAAAATTGCCTTCTTGAGATTTGGTTTTTATTTATAATGATCATTTTTGTCTTACCTTTTTTTACTTTTCAAATCTTAGTAGCTCTTACCTTTTGATTGATCTGCTACTTCTTGTAGTAGCTTCCTCCTTTGTTGTAGTGGCTTGTTTTCCATAGAGCTGTTTTATTTGTGATTGCCCAGGATGGAGAGTCCTGTAGGTTTTGTGGGATCTTCCTGATCCATTTGCCTGGAGGTAGCAGTCTTTTGGCATCCTGTAGGTGCTGGTAGAAGGCATTTTTGAGATTGTGAGTTCTGAAATTGGCCTTGAAGGCCACCACACTAGTTTTTTTTGTTGAAGGTTTTTTTTTGAGGACCTCCAGCGATGAGGGTTTTTTTTTGTGGTGGTTTTGGCGGGAGGACCCATGATGAGGATTAGTTTATGATCTGATGATGACTGAGATGATATGTGAGGGAGTTGAACCCTTGTTTTGGATCCCATGTTCGGTTATGAGGTCATGAAGAGGCATTTGAGATTCTGGTGTTTGGGTAGTTGATGGCAAGCTTGATGAGATTGTTCAGTGTGAACTCCAGAATTTCTTTAGTTTGTTAGAGGCCATATAGAGTAGTTAGTTTTGGAGTCCTAGTAGTGTTTTGTTTGAGAGGTGGTTATCCCCTCCAATGTTTTCAGGAAGGCCAGGAATATGCTTTTTCGAGGGCGTTCCTGAAAATGTGGTGAGTGTAAATTGCAGAGGATGCTTCACAGTTTGCACCATGGTGGACTCTCCTTGGAGTCGTGCCGTCGAAGGTGGGTGGTGGCGTGGTGTCCTTATGGTGTGGGTGGACTTTATTATATGGACGTATGAATTTGGTGGGGGCCGAACGTTGGATAAGGGCCTCGGATATGAGACATATGGGGTGCTGGTGTCACAGCAGGACCCTTGAATGTCACAGCACAGACATTGTTACATCTCCAGTGTTCTCCTTGAGGTGAGGAAGGAAATGGATCTTATTTTGAGAGATTGAGACATGCATTGCTGCTAGGGTAGTTTTTTTTTTTTCCTTTTTTAGTATACAGAACTTTGAAAAATGAAAATACACAAGTCATAGTATATATATTTTAAGTAAGGTATATATTTATATATATGTATATTATTTGTATATATATGCATTTTAAGTAAGGCTTCTATGCATTATTTATCATTATTTTTTAGTAATATTTTTATATAGAGAAGTCTGTTATATGCTTTTTATATAGAGAAGTCTATCATAAGCTGTATATCAGAGTAATATTCTATACAAGTACTGTGACTAATTGTTCAAATAGTGTATTTCTACTGGTTTTTATTGGCTCTTTTTGGAAGTGATGCAGTATTTAAATGAAATTGGAGTGATTTTGTACTTTTAAGTCTGAAGAAGCGTTCTAGGAGACGCAAAAGTGCTTACTTTTGTGCAATAAAGAGTTTGATTTTTTATACATTGAGAGGTTTGTTTCGATTGTTGTGGAGTACCTGCCATTCTCTTTTTTCTATTTGGACTGCTTTTTTGCTGGAGGTACCTTACCCTGGTGTGTTTCTTCTTTTTCGTGTATTCGGTACATATTGAAATATTGCTTATTTTCATAAGTAAGAAACTAATAATATCTCCAGTGTAGTGTGATACAAATGGACATTGACAATGCATTTCCCTGTCTTCCATAATGGTATTTCGCACTATACCTCCCTCAGCAGCATGTACGTCTCCTGGTTATGAAAATATGAACATAAATAAGAATATATGTAAAATAAGAGGGTAAACAGTGATTCATTTCTCCATTGCAGGACATCCTATGTTAACAATCTTAGTGTCATTTTCTTAATAAATCCTTCCCCTTTCTATTACTGATCATTACTATAGGGGAGTTAAAGAAGCCATGTCCAAAAAAGATGTGGGCACCATAAAGAGCTATGGGTGTTGTACATAAAAGGTGCTATAGGCTTCAGTGAGCTAAAATGGGAGATGTGGCCCACTTTACTCACACGCCCATGTGCATTCTTGATGCTACCTTGCACATTATTCCCCTTTATATTGTCATAACCACACCGCTTTTCTCCTACAATCAACCCACTTTCAGCAGAAGAATGCAGATACAGACTTACTTCAAGAAAAAACAAAGATTTGCTGATAACCCAGTTAAAACTCACATAAAATAGTACATGGAAAGAACAGTATTCTTCTTAATACAATATTCATGTCCAGGACTGGCCTAATGTAAAGGCTAACTAGGCAGCTGCCTTGGGTGTTGTTGTGCTTATAGGGGTCCAACCTCTCTTATTTATTTAGTTTGCTGAAAGAAACTGTACCTGTAGCACAGTGGATGCTCCAGGGTGGCAGTGCTTCAGGTGACTTGACATTCAAGTCATGTCACATTAAGCTTAAACATCGTGAGATTAAATATTGCAAGGTCACATCACAGGAGTAGAGACCTCTCAACTTTCGAGTAGAGACCTCTCAACTTTCAAATGTTGCCCGAAGGATTTTTTTTTTGGTATTACAAGAAGAAGAATGAATCTGTAAATGCCTGGCTTCACAATCTATAATGGTAAGCAATGTGCCAGAAAAAATAATTTAAGAGCGACAGAGGTCAAAACGAGACAAAAATCAGGGACATTTTGCAGAATTCTGGACAGAGAAGAGTGGAATGGGAAGGTGAGATGTGCTATTACTCTTTTGAAAACAATGCTGACAGTGATTACCCAGATATCTTTGGCAATATTTCTGATTTTGCATTTTTTTGGACAGCTAAGATGGGTGGAATGGCATGGTGAGGCAAGTGTTACTACTACTTTTACAATTGTGTTGATAGTGGCCAACCACATATTTTTGGCAATATTTTTCTGGCTTTCTGATTTGTGTGGAGCAACTTGGATCATAGGTGTACAGAGAAGGCCACTGTACTTGTGTGGGAGGCTGGGACAATGTCATTATTTCTTTAACATTCTTTCCAAACCTCAAAGGCCACTATATCTTGTGCTGGGATGGGGACATGTGATTATTTCTTTAACTTTCCTCACAAACTTCAGAGGTGTGCACAGACAGTCACTATAGCTTGGAAAAAGAGCACTGTACTGTTTAGAATTAGCAAGTTAGAAACATTATTGTAATTATTATTTGTGTTTTTTTTTTTATTTTTCTCACATTCAAACATCTGAGCAATAAACAAGTGGCTGTATTTTGGGGTAGAGAAAATAAGCATGCTGTTTATACAGTAAACTCTCACTTAACTGACACCCATGGGGATTGGTAGATGCTGGTTAAGTGTAGTTTCTGGTTGCCTGAGATATGATTTGCGATTTTTGATTGGCTCATATATGGGCCAATGAAAAATCACAAACCACAGCTTCTTCTGTTCAATGAAGAACAGCCCACATTGAACAGAAGAGGCTCGGCTTTCCGATTTTTGATTGGCTCATATGCTGACATACATGTCAATCAAAAATCACAAAGCAGAGCCACTTCTACTCAATGCGGAACAGCATGCTGTTCCACATTGAACAGAAGAGGCTCCGCTTTGCCATTTTTGATTGGCTCACATGCTGACAAATGAGCCAATCAAAAATCACAAAGTGGAGCCACTTCTGCTCAATGCAGAACAGTTTTGCACTGAGCAGTAGCAGCTTTGCTTTGCAATTTCTGACTGGCTTGTAGGTCGGAATACGAGCCAATCAAAAATGCCATTTGCTTGAGTTCCGGATGCTGGGGACGTTACTGTATATGTATGACAGCAAATATATTATGATCAATTTTTTTTTTACATTTTTGTCCCAGTCTGAAGTCAAAAGGGCACACAGAAGGTGGCGGTCTTTTGGGTGTAAGGGGTGAGGAGCCATGCTGTATATAAATATGGCAGGAGCAGCTTGAAATGACTGTGGGCATATGTGCCTTAATTTTAATCACAATTTAATATCAGAGGGGATACACAGAAAGTAACTACCTATGTTGAGGGATGTAGGGGAGCAGGTACTACTCCTGATATGATATATGTATCCTCACAAGCATTTGCCTTCTCAGTTTATTGTGCACCAACTTGTGTTCTTCATAGTACTTCTACCTTCATGCCCAGTTCTGCCCCCAGCTGCTCTCTGATTTCATCTTTAAGTGAATAATGCAAAATGCAACAGTTTAGCTACTACAGCTTTTGCAGCTATAGCCACTGTAGATCGTTCTGCATAGTACACAGTATTACAGAAAAATATATATGTTTTGATTTTCAGAGTCCAGACAACTGGCCAGTTCAAGGCACAACTACAGAAATTATGCCATTTACAGTGAAAAACAAGCAAATCCTTCACTTAAATTCTCACTATTTAAAGATACTCTATTTAAAAATTGTAAGATTTATGAGGGCATTTTTCTAAAGGAATTAAAATTAATCAAACACCATTTTGTTTGTTTTTCTTCATGGGAACAAACTGTTCTCCATGCCCTAGTCCACATCAGAATGGTTGGCCTACAAGTAGCCTGAATGCCCCATTCATGCATCAAATCATCAAGACCACAGTTTATATGCAATACACTACAGTGCTGCTTAGGTCCCCACCTTTTATCTAATGTCACCAACAGCATCGACAGCCCCACACTACTGACTTCAGATCTTGGACTCTCCGATTAGAAAGTGGTTCTCATCCCAGTGACTAGCAATAAAGATCTGGTAGTGTCAATACAAAATGGCAAATATATTATTTATTTATTTTTATTTATTTATTTACATTTGTTGACCGGGAGTGTCCAACTGGACGTAGGTCCACTTTCAGCTGAGGCCCGGGGAGAAAAGCTCCACAGTTAAAATAAACAGACAGTAGTCACATTGGATTACATAGCGATTAACAATTTAACATAGCAATTACTTACAACATATTTACAGATGAAGAACATAGTACATCAGTAGACAACTAGAATCTTTATCTGCGAAGTACATAACAGACATTAACAAATATTACAATAAGAAGTTCCTGCTGTATAATAAGTACTAGGCTTATGAGCATCTGAGCTTGCTATAATCAAGGTAGTTAGTGGAGTGGAAAGAAAGGTAGTGGTTGGATGGGGTGGGTGATATTAAGAGTGGGAGCTGCAAGGGCATAGCCAGCATGTTTTTAGGTGCGCTTCTATTAGTTCTCAAATGGTATGGTTTTGATTTCTGTTTTATTTTTTAAGTTCACCGAAGACAGGAAATCTATGTACTCTGTGGAGATCATTATCCATATCTCCCTAACACAAATGGGCCTATCTTTAACTCCCTGCACTCACCGAGAATCTCATAAATCTCAAAACCTGTTGCAATCAGCAGTCAGGGCTAGTAGTGGGAAAAGAACCCTTCTCAATAGGCAGAAAACATTCTGTAAGACATTGCATGAATCATCACTAAGCACATTACAGTACTGTAACCTAATTCTGAAAGAAAGTGTCATACATTTTATAAGATGACTCTGTAATGAGCCACCTTTTAACATTTCAGAACAGTAACCAAGACACAGATGTGTCTGTATATAACGTACGATGAATGATGCTGTGGATATTCCACAGGTTTGTTAAATACAGACACCTCTCAACAGTATAGATCTTCACAGAATGTCCAGATTTTTGCCTTATATTTTGATCCATTTTTCATAAAGTTATGGCTTTCTGGCAAATTAGTGGCAAATCATTGAAGAGTGAAGTTAGAAAATATTGATTCATACCCTTCAGAAAATTCATGCTAATGCAAAACCTGTTATTCTATCAACTTTCTAAGTTTAAGAGCAATATTTCAAAATTGTCCCTATTTGTACCACTTTTTTATGGCTTTGTCCAGATTTCTTACTCAAGAGGTTGAGAGGTATGAATACGGAGTATATAAAAATCAGCATATGACTTAAAACACAGCTGAGCATGCTTCTGTCATGCAAACCCCATACACACAAAAATGAAAACAGTATAAAGTACAAGTTACATTTACATGCCACTATATGTAGAAGACTGAGGGTGATGTATCTTTAAAAATAATGCATAAAAATGCTAGAAAAGATTTCTTTAGTGACATGCTGACCACCTACAGAAACACATACAGCAATGGACCATTAGCTCCCATTAAAGGTGATCAGAGTGACAACCTACATGGCATAAACTCCATAAACATTACTACTCTCTTGAAGCGTTCTCAGCCCTATGATTAACTTACGATTAGGTCAGAACCATGCAACATCAAAAGGGAGCAATGAAATACAGACAGGAATACTAAACAGGGCTTCTACCAACATAGCAGTATGCCACATTCTGTTACCCTCAGACAGCTGCAAAAGTGCTTTGGGACAGGAAAACAGAGGGAAACAGCAGTACCCTACTAAAGTCTGGGATTCCTACAAGAATACTCTAGGAAAGACAGACAGCCGAAAAGAAAAAAACCTAATACAGACCCGAATACTAATAAAAAATAGGAATATAATGTAGGAATCCCAACTATAACCAGCTGAGATGTGCAGGTGAACATATACTACATTAAAGAAACAAATAATGAAATAAGGTTTAGAGAGACATGTAGAGCACAGCTAACATTAAAAGTATACAGTATACAGGACGGGATGGACTATATTTGACATTAACAGGGTATGTGACAGGACTGAACACTATTTATTACAAATTTTTTCATTTTGGTGTGCCTGTGGAATGGTTGATGACAGTAACTGTGATCCTTGCAAATGTAAACAATAAGTGCGAATGTCAAAATATGCATTGATTACGACATTGCAGTTACTTAGGTTACTTCACTCTCTTCTAAGGAATGAGTGTGTGTGTGTGTTTATACCAGTAGCAAGAGCACTGGAGGTGAAGGGGGCATGCCTGAAAGGTGAAACAAGTGATTTTTGGAATTTACTGTTATGCTGGTTAATGCACACTATTTTTCAATTTGCTGGAACAAGCATGATCACATTTCACACTTCTGATAGGCAGTTGTGACTTCTGGGGCATACATAGATCAGTTCTGAAGAATGGTCATTTGTCATCAGCACATGGGCACAGTCATCAAATGCACACACAGTACAGTGAAGACAAAGCACTGGCAGGGGACACACACTAACAATAATGTGACGTAGTCTACAACAAAGGGAAACCATCAACAAAAAGGTTATGTCAGCCTGACAAAGGAATGCTATTCATTTGCTAACAAAGTGAATGGACTGATTCACAGGAACCTTCTTAGATACAACCCAGGATAAAGATTAAAGAAAACATAAAAGGTAACACTAGCAACAGGCTATAAAAGCAACATGAAAAAAAGTATGCTTTCTGATGTAAAGCTAGATGAAGAATATACAGTTAACAGAAGGATAAATACATTAATTTTCAAGTTTCATTTTTAGTTAACCTGTTAGACAAGCAAACATTTTTAACTGCTTCAAGGATACATTAAGTGGACCACTAGGTGGGAAGTAAGCTCTCTTCCTTTGTGGTAAGGAATTATTTGATTTAGAAGGAGGAAATAAAATGTAAGTAGTGCAACAACTAACAGGAATAGGGCTCTATAACCTGGGGCCGACGGTGGAAAAACTTTGCAAGTGACTGAAAGCTTACAGGCAAAAAAGGTAAAGGAATTCTAAGATGAACAGAAACAGAATAATGAGTTCTGGTGTTGTCAGCTAGTTTAACAGCGTGAGACATTGTAGGACAGTATTTTTAAGACCTAAAGATAGATGCATATATAAAGAAGGTAGACCAGAAGGTGAAAGGAGGTCAGATATATTTTCTTTAAGAGATACAAACACAGTGAGCAAGTGACAGTATACACATACTTTGCTGTGGAGTACCTGAAGCCAGCATGTGATGGTAATTCAAATTCATCCATCCAACCTCAACCCCTTTTTCCCATTTTGCATATGGGGTTGGGGTGTCACTTCAACAGTGACAATCATCTCAAGCCAAGGTTTACACCACCTGGTGGCTAGACCTGCCGCAGTAGTTCATCCATACCACTCACTTGCACATGCACTCACACCTATGGCCAATTTAGTGTCTCTAATCCACCTACTGCATGTCTTTGGACTGTGGGAGGAAACTGGAGCACCTGGAGGAAACCGATGCGATCGCAGGGAGGACATACAGACTACACATAGAAGGCACTCCAGCCGAGAATAGAATTGGAGAACCTCTTGCTGGGAGGTGATGATGCTAACCTCTGCACAACCACGGCCACCCAAATATTCCATTCAAATATTTCAAATATTGCTCAATATTTAAATAAATAATTCAAATATTGATAGGATTTATGACATTTACAGCAATGAAAATTATTTTACATTTTTATCTGGAAATGTCCAGCTAGGAAATCCTATTTTCAGTGGAGTCCTGGACAGAAAAGAACAGATTAAGGCTTATCAGTGTGTCAAACAGATGAGGGTACAAGTGAGGTGTGCATGCCTTGCAAGTCTAATGCAGAACACAAACATGAAATGCCACAAACATGAGGTGCGGAATAGCACACAAATACTGCAAACACAGAAGGGGGCAAAGTTAAAAGTGCATACATAAAGAGGCGTGGTGTACAGAGCAGCTGCATTTGAGAAGACTGAAAATGAAGCAATGGAAAGTAAACCTCTAATGGCTGAAGTAATGCCTTGGACAATGAGAAAGTGAGCTTGCCATTTTTATGAAATACAAGACAAAGCATACAAAGCACACTGAACGCTGAGCTGGAACCCCAGCACAGAAAAGTTCTGACAATGGATGGGTGTACCCTGTGTCTGCAGAATGGCTGCCCATAATCTGCCAACAACAAACTGGGTTAATCAAACATGAAGAAGTGAACCACCGGAACTGCAGCTAAAACTAAGAAATGAACATTTTCTGTCTGGGGGAGCAGTCTCCACAATTTCATATTTAAATATATTGAACTCTATGACTATGTACACACAGGGAAAATTAAACACCCTGAAAGGGTGATGTCACAGTGAAATTATTTAAATTAAAAGCATTCCAGGACTCTCAGAGATGAGAAGTTGGGCTCAGGAAGTTATTCATCAAACATGATTCCTGCCTTTAAAATAGGTCACGAAGAAAAATGTATTCAGAGGCACAGTGCAATGAAATAAGCAAGAAAACATCTCAGCGGAAGTCGATTATGGAGAAGACAGTAGAGATGCACAGTAAGGAAGTTATATAGGAGTACAATGTTAAAAGGATAATGCAATGTAACAATTAGCAAGGCGGAGGACATAGCTTGGAAAGGACAGGATATTGTTGTGAAACAACTAGTGCAGTACACCATAGGGAGTAAAGTAGGGGGGAATGACAGCTGGGGATTCAACTTGGGACTAAAAGGGAGAGGTCAAAGAAAACAATCAACAGGAGGGAGAAAAATAACAATCATATAACAAGCATTGTTAATAAGTTAACAAAGTGAAAGAAAAAACATGCCAAACATTACTGCGTCTCTTCATAACAAGTGAGAATACACAGAAAATGCATTTTTTATTCATGGAATTACTCAGTGTTAACTAACTTCATCTACGCATTAGCTAGTGTAAAATCACTGGGAAGTCAAAGTACAATAAGCACATGTCACACTTGCGATCTGCTGATAACTTATTAAGAATCAGGATCAGGTCAGGCACATTACGGGGGACCTGCATAATGAATCACTCAACGATACGATACTACCAGCTATAAGAGTCACACACAGTTATGATCAAGTCTTGGAAACTTTTGGCAAGAATGATGCAGGACAGTCTGAAAAAGGACAACATATTTCAATAACCAAGAACAGAAAAAAATGGTACGGTCTATAACATTTCACACACAAGCTTACCTGTACCAAGCATAATATGAACAATAGTTTTCAAAGAGAGGATCCTATGGAAAAGAAAAAAAAAGCAGCACCCACCTGAAAAGTAGCATTTACATATCAAGAAACTGCTTTAGTATTTTGCACTTAGCTTGTTCGTGGAAATGACGAGGTACTGAAAAAATCCAATTAAAGAACTGAGTAAATATTGTTACTGGATGACAGCCCAGTGGTGTAGTGGGTCAAATCACAAGTTAGTATAACCCCTACCTTCTAAGGAAAACAAAAACATATTCATAGGTTAACAGGCTTTTGATCCAACAGCCATTTTAAGCCCAGCCAACCTTTCCTCAAATTTACCAAAATATTGATGATATGCGTCAATTTTACAGTGATATAGTTCTGTACAAATCAAAGATTCGCAGGCTGTCCCGTCCATTACAGACAAAGGTACCAAACTAGGGATTTCCCATCTAATAGTCCATGTTACATTTGAATAGAGTTAGCGATGAGCTTTGCTTCATAGGGATGGGAAGCCTGCTCCAGAGAAGGGGTAATCATTGAGACACACACCTGTCCACCCAACATGTCTTGTTTATGTCACAGATGAAATTTAGGTTCCTAGAATGTGTACTGCTGATGCTACTGGTTTTGTGGATGTATAACAAATCCATTTTTAAAATTTTTCCAAATCTTTTGGGTTTCTAATACCGTGACTGGAATGGACCCCATTCCTAAGTAAGAGTACAATTAATGTTCATGAAATTAGTATTGTTTCAATCTTTGATGTCAGCCAAAAGTGCATGCAGCACTCACAATGTGCCAAGTAATGACTCCTTCTGCAACTCGTATGGAGTTATATATATTGGTAACATATCTAAATACGATTGTAGATTCTTTTTACAAGACCCATTGCTACTACTGTTGGAACAGTCTGGGTATCTTTCTTCCACATTGCTCTCGTTTCTGTCTGCAAATCTTGATATTTTATGACTTTATGTCTGTCTGCACGCAAGACACTGTAGTCACTGGGTGTAGCAATTTCAATGATCAATGCTACTTTTATCTTCTTTTCATGGACCACTATATCTGGTTTTCTCGCATCTCTCTTTTGAACTGTTGGCAATGGGTGATCCCATGTGATGTAGACCATCATTTTCTGTGATACTTTGTGGCTCATGTTTCCAGTGTTTTTCAGCCACTTTGATACCATAATGTTTGCACAATCCCCAGTGCAACAGTCTTGCCACATTATTATGCCTTTCAGTATACAATCGCTCTGCCATTAGTATGTCACAACCAGCAACAAGGTGTGGGACTGTTTCCAATTCTGTTTTACAAAACCTACAGTTGTCTGTTTCTCCCACATTTTCAATGGACATTGTAAACCAATGTGTACATAGCCCACTATCTTGGGCTGCCAATATTAACCTTTCATCTTTTGGTTTGAATTTGCCTCTCCTTAACCATTCCTGCATTCGATTCTGATCAACATGAGGTTCTTCCAGAAGTTTTCTATACTTGCAACTATGTGCATTTTCCACATTTCTTGCGTTCCATCTGATCCTTCACCTTCTATTCTTTCTTTTATTTTTTGGCACATTCAGTTGCTGCCTGATTTTTATCTACTTCTGGTTTGATTTCCATTCCTGCTTCATGGCGATATGCTTCTGAATATAAGCAGTGAAGTCATCTTAGATTTATTCTCCTCATGTTTCAAAACTTTTACTATGTTTGGGTTTTGTGAGATCAGCAGATATGTATGCAGTCCCACGACTGCTGATCTATAGATGTAATCAATTTCAAGGATACCTCCTTCAGAATGGGGAATATATAGACTTGGTATGCACTGATTTTTATAAATCATTTGGTAAGCATGAAGCAACCTCCTTGTTTTCCTGTCCAAAATATTTTGGGGCCAGTCAATCACTCCAAAACTATAAGTTAGGACAGGAAGAGCAAGTTGGTTTACAGCTTGACTTTTGTTCCTAGATGTCAACGCTGTTTGCAGGAATAATTTAAGTCTTCTAAAATATTCCTAAGTTTTATTCACATTTGTTCATGTTTTATTATTGATCCTTCATCATTTCCCAAATATTTATACACTTCCTCCTGGTCAAGTTATTTTATATCACATTCTTGTCCCAAACTGATGTTTTCTTGGTGCTGCAGTTTTCCTGCTTTAAAGGTTGTTTTTCCACATTTATCAAGACCAAATGACATTGTTATATAATCTGAAAAAGGTTTGACTATTTGCAGCTGTAGTTTCAGTTGCTCATCTGATGAGCTATACAATTTTAAATTGTTGACAAAAGAAGAGCAGTGGTGACAGGGAGTCACCCTGGAATATCCTCCTTTGAATTTTTATTCCTGGATAATAATTTGTCCTTTATCATGGCTTATTTGCAAAGTAGTCTGCCACTGATTCATGGTTGCTGCGATGTAGTTGATCAGTGTAGGGTGTATCTTATGTATTTTTAAACACTCTTTTTTCCATGAATGTGGGATACTATCAAATGCTTTTTTGCAGTCAATCTTTCCACTTTTTACAGTTCTCCATTATGACTTTATTTAGCAACAGATGATCCTTTGTTCCATGTGACTTTGTTTATTACCCTTTTGTTCTATTGCCATGATTGAATTTTCTTCTAAATGACTATAAACTGTGTCGGCATCAATTCTGGTATATAGTTTATAAGTTATTGGTAGGCAAGTTACTGGTCTACAATTTTTAGGATAACTTGCAGGTTCACTCAAGTAGCAGCATTTGTTTTTCCTGTTGTTAGCCAGGTTGGTGTCTGTTCAGGGTGCATATATAAATATTTCTAACTCATGGCTAAATCTTCATGCAAAGGTGTTAATACTTTTAGCCACACATTAGATACTGCATCTGGTCTTGGGGTTTCCATTTGGAGTATTTTCTTAACTTTGTCTCATCTCTTTGGCTGTTACCTCATCCCATTTCATATCCTCACCTTTGAACTTCTTATTCTTTCTTTTACTTGTCAGTTTAGCATCTTTGTTATGTTCCACCGGATCTTCACAGATATTTCTCCAAAATGTATCCATTTCTTTTTTGGGTGGTCTTTCAATTACTTTTGCCTTGTTTCCCAGTTCTGTATAGAACTTTTTGGGGTCATCAATAAATTGCTTACTTTGTGCTTTTCCTTTATATTTATCTGTGCATCTTCCACATTTTTCTGCCTGTGCAGAGATTTTTAGTTTATTATTTGCAATAGTGCAAGACGGATCCTGATCTGTTATAACATCTTTCTGAGAATTTTTGATAATCTGTTCCCTCTTCTATACTCATCTAACAGTGACATTTTGTGTCTTAATTGCTTTATATTTTTCTCTACTTGATACTTCCATGATGGTATTCAGTTTCTCTCCTTCCTTTTCCTTAATACCCTCTGTTCTTGTGATAGAACTTTATATGTCATTAATTTAGCTGCACAGTAATATATCCTGTTTACTTGTCATATCGCATGGATTTTTATGGACAGTCCTAATTACTATGTTCATTTGTTTTATCAAACTTCTGACTTTTTGGGTTTTACTGACCTTCTGCAATCTATTTCTTTCAATGATCTTAAGTCCATCTATCTTTATTAAATCAAGCAGCTCTTCGCTCATTTTTTTTCTAAACGAAGGGAACATTCTTTGTTCATTTCCTGCAGGCATTTTATAGAGAGTTCTATAGCATTTTCCTGTGGCACGGTCTCTTCAGTTTCATCCTGTGTCATCCGTTGCTCTATCATATGGAAACTCACTGGCCTATCAGTCCTCAACATTGACTGCGTCAGATTTGCCACTGTTTGTTGTTCCTTCCCTTGCTGTCCAGCTTCAAATGAATGTTTATAATGGTTTCCTGTGGAAGGCTCCAAACTATCTTCATATGGCAACTGCCCAGTTGCTTCCCATTCCACTAGTTTCTCCTTAACGTGGATGTTTAGTGCTCTATCCTGCTGTGGTGCTTTCTGAGTTACATTTTCTACACTGAATCCTTCATTTCACTGGTAATCCATAACCTCAGTTTCTATTTTTTTAACTTCTCCATTACTAGTTTTCTTTTTAGTCTGTCTTCTTATTTTTCGTATTGTAAAGTTTTCCATGTCTGGATTCCTTTGCCTGTATTTCTCAAGTATCTTTGGTGCTGCTCTTTTTGTATTGATTAGTTTTGCTTTCTCCTTTGCATAAATATTATACAATCTTAAATCTCTTTTTCTTTCCCATGTCCATATTTCTTCTTCACATGTCTCCTGATCTTCCTCTTTCTTCTTACTTTAGGGACTAATTCCATAATGCTGTGATGCAACCTGTGATAGACCTTCTACACCAAATCCTTCACTTCGCAAGCATTCCATAACTTCGGCCTCTATTTTTTTAACTTCTACTTTAGTAATCTTCTTTTCTACATTTCCACTTTGTGATTTTTTTATTGTGAAATTTTTCATATT
This sequence comes from Protopterus annectens, assembly GCF_019279795.1. Lineage (NCBI taxonomy): Eukaryota > Metazoa > Chordata > Ceratodontiformes > Protopteridae > Protopterus > Protopterus annectens. The sequence goes on along the minus strand of NC_056734.1, from coordinate 602,358,493 downwards.
TGGATGCCTTTGCATGTATTTCTCTTTGAATATCTTTGGAGCTGCCTTCTTTATATAGATTAATTTGGTTTTCTCCCTTACATAAATATTGCACCATATCAGATCTCTCTTTCTTTCCCACATTCATATATTTTTTTATAATTTTCAAAAATCTCTAGGTTGTTGTTTATATTTTCACACTTCCTTAGATGCGTCCTTTTCCAAACAGTTGAAAGTTTCTTGGTCTATTTACTGTTTTTCACAATCTGTTGTATAAATTAACACACATTTTTATTTATGGCTTCTGACAGTTTTTCTTCTGGAAATATTTTTCTTTCCTCTAATTTCTCTCCATCTTTTTGTATATCTTGCACCTGGAAATTCTGGGCTTTTTGCAAAACAGCAACAACACATAATTTCTTTCTTATCCTCAATAGTCCACTCGATTGTCTTTATGGCTCTTCTTTGGCCTATCAGTTTTTGTGATTTCTGTGGAATGCTATTTCCTTCTACAACGTGGGGGGGGGGGCATCCATCAGTGCAGGATAGTACAGTTGTGTACACTTACCATAAATGTAGATGTTCGAGTGTATTCACTGTTGCAGTCATTACATTTGGGTAATCCTGCTGGCAAGTTGCCCTCAGTCAGCATGAATTCCAAAGTCTTGGGTCCTGCGTCGGCTGCTGTCACCCCTTCCCTGATGTCAGGTCATCAGGGGTATAAAAGAAGCATCCAACACCATTTTCTTCAGTTTTTCTTGCCCCAGATGTCAGGTGCCCCCTAAAAGGGTAGCCAAAATTTATATATATATATATATATATATATATATATATATATATATATATATATATATATACATACATGCACCCATATAAACTTTACCTTCATCTACAAGCAAATACACCACATAAGTTGTATAAATCAGAGAAGGAAAGAAAAGTTCCAGCAGAAAAAAGGGGGATGGCGGGTGGGTAACCTGGACTGCAACAGTGAATACACTCGAACATCTACATTTATGGTAAGTGTACACAACTGTACTATGTTCCTCGTGTTTCACTGTTGCAGTCATTATATTTGGGTAGAGTCCCAAAGCTATAGTTGGGAGGCTGGAGCTAAACAGCATTAGGAGCAGCTATGAGGCCCTGCAGAACTGCAGAAGCAAAGCCTGCCCTGGATTGAGAGTAGAGTGGCAGATGATAGTGCTTTGTAAAGGTGTGCACTGAACCCCAAGTAGCAGCTTCTAAAATGTCTTTGGTTGGTACTCCCCTGAGAAAGGCTTCTGAAGTGGCTGCAGCTCTGGTTGAATGTAGCCTAATGTCCTTAGGCACTGGCTTGCCATGGTGTAAATAGCAGAAACAAATGCAGTGGCCTATCCACTTTGAAATAGTCTGCTTTGAGATAGCCTTTCCTTGTGATCCTGCAGCATATGCTACTAGCAATTGCTCTGTCTTCCTGAAAACTTTGGTTCTGTTCAAGCAGAATCTAAGCTGTCTGTGTACATCCAGAAAATGCAAAATTCTCTCCCCCTTTTTCTGTGGATTTGGATAAAAAGTTGGCAGATGAATAGTTTGGTTAAGAGCCACACTGGACACCACCTTAGGCATAAATGTTGAGTTTGTCCTCAGAGACACCCTGTCTGGATAAAAAATGATAAAAGGTTTCACTGCCATGAGTGCCTGTAGCTCTGAAACTCGTCTAGCAGAAGTTATTGCTAGGAGCAGAGCTGTTTTCCAAGATAAAAACTTTATATCAGCAGTAGCAGCTGGCTCAAAAGGATGCAGGGTGAGTTTTTCCAAGACATAGTTGAGGTTCCATGCAGGTATTGATGATCTCCTTGGAGGCCTTAAATTGTTGGCTCCTCTGAGGTACTGCTTTAATAAAGGATGAGAAAAGATTGGTGGCTCTGTATTGTAATGAGCCGAAATGGCAGAGGCATGAATTTTAGTTGATGAGAAAGATAGGCCTTTGTCCAGCATCTCAGTTAGGTATTGCAAAATCTGAAGAATATTTGGTGCAGCTGTATCAGTTCCTTGTGCCTGGTTCCAAGCACGGAATCTCTTCCATTTCCCAGCATAAGATTTTCTAGTACTAGGCCTTCTGGCTTCCAAAATGACATCCATCACAGCTTTACTGAGAGGTGTGTTTTGTAGGACTACATTATCCGCCATGCTGTCAGGTTTAAAGTACTGAGTTGGCTGTGCAGGATCTGATTGTTTTGCTGGGACAGTAGATGAGGTATTTGAGGTAAGGTCCAAACTGGGCATTGAGACAAGTTCCTTAGGATTGGATACCAGTACTGGCGGGGCCAGTCTGGGGCAATCAGTATCATCTTTGGCTTCTCCTTTCTGACCTTTAGGAGTACCATGGGGAGGAGAGGCAGTGGAGGAAAGGCATTCCAGCTGAAAGATAGGGCATCCACTTTCAATGCTTGTCTGTGATAAGTCCTTGTGCAGAATCTTTTTAGTTGGTAGTTGTGAGGGGAGGCAAATAGATCTATGTCCGGGCATCCCCATTTCCTTGTTATCATGCTGAAGACTTGTGGATCTAGCTGCCACTTGTGGGGATCCATGAGGTTTCTGCTTAGTTCGTCTGCCAGAGTGTTTTCCTTTCCTGGCAGGAATTGTGCCTGCAGATGTACTTGGTAAGTCAATGCTGTGTCCCACAATGTCATGGTTAGTCTGCAAAGGGGGTAAGAATGTGTGCCCCACTGCTTGTTTATATACCACATGACCATGGTGTTGTCTGTCTTTATCAGTAGTTGTCCTGGATGAAGTAGGTCCTTGAAGGCTGTCAGGGTATTTTGAACAGCTAGCATCTCTTTTTGATTGATATGTAGATGCATTTGGTTTGAGACCCATGTGCCCTGAATGCAATTTACTGCCATGTGGGCATCCCAGGCATAATCTGATTCATCCATTGTTAGTGTCTGCCTGGCTGGGGGTAATGTGAATGGCTGTCCTTTGTTCTGGTGACAAGCCTTCGCCCACCATCAAAACTCCTGTTGCAGGCAGAGAATGAGAGTAATCATTGTTTTCAGGCTGTGGCAATGTTGAGTCCAAACACTTTTTAGGTACCATTGAAGTTTCTTCATATGCAGGCTTGCATATGGAATTAGTAGGATGCAGGATGCCATGAAGCCCAAAGCCTGCAGAATTTTTCTTGCAGATAACTGGGCCTTTGTTGCCAACATTTTGAAATAGGTAGTCAGCTGCCTTTGTTTGTCTGGCATGAGATAAGCCATCTGGGCAGTTGTATTTAAGCTTGCACCCAGGAATATTATCTCTTGAGATGGTACTAGTTTTGATTTCTTTTCATTGACTGTGTACCCTAGGCATGTTAGAAGTCTTTTCACAAATGCCAGATGCTGTAGAAGAATGTCCTTGTTCTCTGCTTGAATTAGACAGTCGTCCAAGTAAGGCTATATTTGTATTCCTCTTTGTCTGCATAATGCAATTACTGGTGCCAGGCACTTTGTAAAGACCCTGGGCGCAGTAGATAAGCCAAAGGGCAGTGCAGAGAATTGGTAATGCATTGAGCCAGCCTTGAATCTGAGGTATCTTCTGCATGATTGTCTGATTAGGAAATGCAGGTATGCCTCCTTTTAGGTCTAAAGTCACAAGCCAAGCATTTTTGCCCAGCATGGGCAGAAGCTGCTGCAAAGTCAACATTTTGAATTTTGGTATATCCAGGAAACTGTTCAGAATAGATAGTTCCAGTATTGGTCTCCAGGCCTTGTCCTTTATGGGTACCAAGAACAGTCTTGAGTAAAATCTTTGTCCCTGCTCTTGCTCTGGTACTTGTTGAATGGCCCCCATGTCTATAAGGGATGAAACATGTTTTTGCGCCTCTGCCCATTGATTTTTTGGCAGATCTGGCCAGCCATTTGCCTTTGGCAGGGTATGGAAATGGAACTTGTAGCCTTGTGACACAATATTTAGAACCCACTTGTCCTGGGTTATAATGTGCCAATTTTGAGAAAAAAGTGCTTAATTTTCCCCCTAAGGGTGCTGCCAGGAGATAAGTGCTTGGTGCAGGCAGGGGGAAGTCATTGGGACTGTTTCCTGTATGGTTGTGATTTGTCTTCTCCAACTTTGGAGGTAGAAGCACCCCATTGCCTTGACCTGTATGAACCTTGCACCTGGGATCTGCCTCTAGGGCATCTGGATCTGCCCCTTTGAGGTCTGTCTGACACAGGAAAGGACCAATTCTTTGTAGGCCAGTGCCTACTAAACCTAGGTGGCTGTACTTGCAAAAACCTTTGATAGTTTGCATAGATTTAGCTTTGTCCTCCATTTTCTTTAACACCTCTTCTGCCTTAACACCAAACAAGGTATCATGCTGTAAAGGTGCATCTAATAATTTGACTTTGACATGATCAGGCAGATTTTGTTCCCTTAACCAGGCATGCCTCTTAATTACAGAACCCGTAACTGCGGCCCTGCAGGAGGCCTCCAAATAATTAAAACCACATTGCAAAGTATGCTTTCCAACTTGTTCAGCTGCATGCAATAAATCCTGCATTTCCTTGTTTTCTGCACAGTCAGAGTTTGACATCATTTTCTGTTTAAGCAATGCCATGAAATGTTGCTGATATTTGAGCATATGAAACTGACAGTTTAAGGCCCTTATAGCCAAGGTAGCAGATGTGTAAACCTTTTTCCCCATCTATCCAGTGCCCTAGAATCCCTGTCAGAGGGGGTAGGGTTTTTTGCAGTGGAAGCCTTAACTCCTTTGGGACCCTGTGAAATAGTTTCTGGGTCTGCAGCAGGGTTTTTAAAAAGGAATTTACCCTATAATATCTGTCAGGCTTAACAGGAGCTGGAGGTAAGGAGTCAGGGGTCAGACAAGACTCCGAAAACACATCATCTACAATGTCTAACACAGGTGGAATGGCTAGAGGCCTGTGTTGAGGAAGTAAAAGGAAATTCCTGAGCCTCTTTTTTAGATTCTGAAAAATCTTGGCTCTCCCAGTGGAAATGCTCCCTCATGATATGCAAGGTTTCCCAAAAAGAATAGTCCTCTGGAGGAGAAGCTGAAGGTATAGATTCTTCAGCATCAGAATCCTCAGAGGGGAAGAGAATATTCCTGATCAGAAGAGGAATCAGAAGAAACAGAAACCTGATCTGAAGATTCATAGTCAGTCTCTTGCCTAGGCCACTTATCAGGAGGGGGATGGGAACCCCTGATCAAGGTAATCAAGTCTTCGGCCATTTTGAGCATCTCTTTTTTGGGCATAGAGGCCTGTCCATGTGGCTCTTAAGTTTGTTTCTTTGCTTTAGAAGGTGCTTTAGTCTTTGCTTTGAAGCAGAGGTTGGTTTAATGTAAATATGTATAGGTCTGAATACACCCTCAGAAGCCAGTGCCTGCTCAGCGGCCCCAGACCCATCTGAGGGAATAGTGTCCGAGGCTCCAATACCTTGAGTTTCAAGCGGAATAGCCGACTCCACGTGGGAGTCAGTAGCGGCCTGCGACTCTAAAGTAGCGGGCATGAGGGGCTGCGAAAGTGCCTCACTGAGAACTGTCAAACCGGTGACTGGCTTAGAAGCTTTGTCGTCGGTTTTGGACCTTGGTTGTTGATCTCTCTCCTTTTCTTTGCGTTTTTTGTGAACTCCGGTAGTCGGATGGCTATCCAACGACATTTCTAGATAATTAGTATATATAAATAGCTTAAAGCAAAATCATACTGACGCTTAATAGTGCATTGGTTAAATCTAGCACAAAACCGACAACCAGAAACATTGGGATCAGGGCCTAGGCAATGACTACAGTAAGAATGAAAGTCCTTATGAGGTATTTGCTTTTCACAAGAAATACAATTATTAACTTTTTCTGACATCAGTCTGGAGCAAGAAAAAAGTTTCCCCAATGGGGTACTTAGCTTTATTGAAGACTTCGGGTCTGAAACTCGAACATGAAAATCTCAGGATTCGGCCGAACAGCACTTGCGAACTGCTTCTGCTTCGCGCACTGCGCAGTAAGAAAGACTGAAGAAAATGGCGTTGGCTGCTTCTTTTATACCCCTGATGACCTGACATCAGGGAAGGGGCGACAGCAGCTGACGCAGGACCCAAGACTTTGGAATTCAGGCCGACTGAGGGCAACCTGCCAGCAGGATTACCCAAATGTAATGACTTCAACAGTGAAACACGAAGAACATCAGATGATGCCTTATAGGCTAGGCATAGATCGCTGCACAGCGCTCTGCAGACCACCAAGTACAGGGATGGGCTTTGAGATTGTCAGGATAGGACTTGTTGTTTACTTCCTGTATTTTGTGTGAGGAAAACTCTGTGGTCTGTCAAGCTATTGCATGTGTCTGTTCAGATACATGCTGAAGGGTGCACTGTATTCAATGACTGGTCTGATGAGAACCAAGTACAGAGGAACCTTCTTGGACTTGAATCCCATGCCGTTACTTACAAGTTCTGCAAAGTAGAAAGATTTTATCACCACAGTAGCATCTGCAACGAAGTTACAGGCTATCTTCAAAGCAACTATCCTCTTCAGGAAAGCCACCACAACTGTCATTAGTCCCTCTCTAACATAGATGACAAGCAGGTGGGTATTTTGTTTAGACGCTTTAATACACAAAAACACATCAGGATGGATAGCAGCATCATAAAATATAAATAAACTGGTTAACAGGCAGACCTTATATGCATTGCATCTCAACAGCTTACTACAAAATGGCAGTCAGGCTTGCATATGCTGAGTATTTATACACTTGTGCAAGCCCTTGGATAGCTTCTTAGAGATGCATACACACACACACTGATCTACATCCTCCCTCTTAAAAAGACTGCGCTTAGTAAAAACAACATTGGAGTTAGACATGCCTCATTACAGACATTATAAACAAACACAATGTTCATGTCCAAATTGCCTTGTATCTACTACATGGTCTGGAGATATGACCGGCTCTAGTAACATAACAATATGGACTGAATTTAGCAACAGGAACAATCTTTGGTGAAAAACTCATATCAGGAACTTCCTCTGGAATTGGAACACCAGACAACTCACTCTGATACAGACAGTCTTTCTCACAGGCTATGTGCTGTGGTATAGGCTCGAACACCAATCTCAAATGTTTCCGATTCCGACTAAACTCTGCTACTTGTGATTCCACAATGTACAGTCTTGGTTCTGAGCAAATGTTCTTCATGACTCCAATCTGATCATAACCTTTGGACATTTGCATCCTTACCACTTCACCTTCTCGTAATGGATTGAGCAATTTGCTGGTTTTATTGTAGTAGAACTTCTGGGTTAAACGCTTCTTCAACAGATTGGTTTTCACTGACCTGTTCTTGACACATGGAACCAACAACTGGCTATTGACTGGTAATGTGGTTCTGGTTTGTCTTGACAGAAGTCTCTGGGCAGGTGAACCAACATGTTCATCATGAGGAATATTTCTGAGATTCAAGAGATTGAGGAAAACATCACTATTATCTTGTGTTGACATCTCTAATAACCGTTTTGTACTTTGAACTGCACATTCTGCCAAATCATTTGACTGTCGATACTCCAGGCTACTCGTGACATGAGTAAAGTCCCATTCTTCGGCAAATCCTTTAAACTGTCAGCTAATAAACTGTTTGCCATTGTCAGTAATAACTTTGTGGGGACTAACATGGACTGCAAAATGATGCTTCATCTTTGTAATGACAGTACTGGATGCTAGATTGGGAAGTAGGTCAAGCTCAAACCAATTAGAGTAAGAGTCTATGAATACCAAATAATGTTGACCATTCCACTCGAAAATGTCGGTGGCTACTGTCAACCAAGGTAGTTCAGGAATCTGGTTTAGCTGAAGTGGTTCCTGTTGTTGATGTGGCTTTGTACTATTACACACGGAACAAAATAAAAGTACTCTCTCAATGTCTTGTGACATAGAAGGCCAAAATACTAGTCCTCTCACCCTTCTTTTGGTAGAGTCTGCTCCTGGGTGACCATGATGTAAGATAGTAATGTACTCTCGTTGCAAGGACTTTAGAACAATTACTTTTAAACCTTTCATAATGATACCTTTGTCAGACAAAAATCTTATGTCTGCATGGAAAATAAGCTTGCACTTCTTGAGGTAAACTAGAGTACTCTGACGGCCATCCTTGATTGATAAAGTGATTGAGCTTTTGCAAAACTGGATCTGTGGTTGTGTGATCTCTCAGCTGATCAAGATATGTGGAAGAAAAATATCCTCACTTCCATGACTTTAAAATCGATGTTCTCATTCTCAGTGGTGTTTCCGGGCAATCTGGATAATGTATCAGCAAGATAAAGAAGTTTGCCTTTGTTGTAGACAAGAGTGAAATTATACTTCTGCAATCTCAAAATCATGCATTGCAGTCAGGCTGGATGCATAGGATTTCTCAAAATAGTGACGAGAGGTTGGTGGTCTGTTTTGATCTGGATAGGTCTACCATAAACATAACCATGGAATTCTGAACATGTAAACACAATTGCCTAAAGCTCTTTCTAGAGCTGAGCATACTGTATTTCAGCCTGGGTAAGAGATCTTGATGCACAAGCAACACAGGTTAACCCTATTGTAGAATGACTGCACCTAAACCAAATTTTGAAGCATCACATGAAACAGTAACTGACTTGTGAACATCATAGTATCTGAGAGTAGGTGGACTGGTAATTCTCTGTTTCAGGACATCAAATGCTCTTTGGTGTTGCTCTAACAAAGACCATGATACATCTGTATGTGTCAGCTCTCTAAGTGGTGCTGAAAGTTGGTTTAAGTCTGGAATGAACTTGCCTAGATATTTAACCATGCCAAGAAAACCTTGCAGGGCTTGAACATTGTCTGGAGCTGGCATCTCGAGAATGGTTGGTTGCTTTGAAGGGTCTGGTTGTAGGCCTGAACTAATAAATAAATGAAAAACATAAGTAAACTCCAAGTCTAAATTTGCATTTCTGTGGATTGAGATTAAGATTCACTTGATGTGCTCTTTCCAGAACTCTTCTGAGGTTTTTTTCATGCCCAGTTTCACTATTACCTCCTAACTAGTATGTTGTCTACTATAATAGCACAAGGATACCCAGAAAAACGTTGCTCCATTGCACATTGAAAGACTTCACCTGCAGAATTTATCCCAAATGGCATTCTTAAAAATCTGTACCTGCCAAATGGAGTGCTGAAAGTAGTTAGCAATGATGACTTCTAGTCAAGCTGAATTTGCCAAAATAAACTCTTTGCATCTAAGACAGAAAAAACAGTGGCACTTGGCATTATAACTGCAACTTCGACTGTGCACACTGGATAATGAGGTATTTTTAGGTCTTTGTTCAAATCTCATGGATCAATACATATTCTAATGTCATTTGAGCTTTTTATATGAGCTACCACCATGGAAGATACCCACACAGTCAGTTCTGCAACTGGACAAATCACACCTTGAAGCACCATTTTATCTATCTTGGCTTTGAATCTGTCTTGCATGGCTATTGGAACTTTTCAAGCTGGCCTGATAACTGGACTGACATCTGGGTCTAACTTCATGGAGTACACAACTTGCCTAATTTGTCTTCGAAAAGATCAGCACAGTTAGAAAAAATATACTGGGCGAAATTATAGTGGTCTTTCAAACTAACATGATGGACTTCCTTACTGAATGAAAACAGTCTCATTTTCAAATTCTCTCTGAGCCCTAATGGCTTTACATGCCTCTTAACTACATAAAATAAGTCGTAACATCCCCAGCAGAATAACATGAACGTACTACCAGGCCTTCAGTATGAATTTCTTCACCACCATAAGCAGCAAGCTTCGCACACTGCGAAATCAAGCCTTTCACCATGACACACTTTGGCAAATGTTGCTGCTGACATAACATTGCATTTGGAACCTGTGTCAACTTTGAGCTCTATGGGTTTTCCATTTATTTGAATAGTTCAAAATACTTAATTCGTTGCCCTTAAATCTACTGCATTAACTGTTTCATGAAGCACTGACACACCATCAGCATAAAGAGTAGGATTGCAGCTCTCTAACTGTTCAACTCGTTTCTTGAATGTTCCCTTTTAATAAAAGAATGTTAGCCTTTTGATTTACAAAACCTTTTAAAATGATTCCATTTATTGCATTTGTGGCATTGCTGACCAAAAGCTAAACATTTTTCCCTTTTAGACTCATGATTTCCACCACAATTACAACAGCTGGCAATGACATTGGGTAAGCATGCACCCTCACCCTTATGCCTGTTTGCTGACTCACTCTTGTGCTTCACTGAGACTGTGTGAACTCTGGAATTTGCTGGAAAGCTCTGGGGTTTACCAGTGAGTGCTGCAGGGGCTACAGTTACAGACGTGGCTGGGCTTGTTTCTTTTAACCATATGCTGCATACTATCAACTTGAACTTTTTCACTGTGCCTTCTATAGCTATTTTCATTTGTAAGTATATTCATGTGCTTTTCTGTGAGTTCATATATCTGACAAATCTCAATGGCCTTATTCAAAGGTGAATCGCTGTCACGAAGCAAAGTATTTCTCACATCATCTTTAATAACACACACGTCTGTCCTTTATCGACTCATCTCTTAAATCACCCAATTTGTATGTTTTAGCATTGTTTCTCAAATCAGTTATATATGCTGCAAAAGCTTCACCAGGTTTGTGATCCCTTGTATAAGATAAGTTCCTTTCCATTGTAACATTTGTCTGAGAGTTACACATTTTTCTAAATTTATGTTTTAAGCACTCAGGGTCCTCACTTAACTCAGCCGGTATAACAATATGATGGTTTTCCCCCTCTCCTGCAAAGTTAGTAGGTGCATACACAAATAAACATTCCCTTTCTATGGCTTCTGACCAAGCTAAATTAAGTAGAATAAATGCCTTTGTACGGTCATCTTTATCAGAAAATGCAGCCTGTATGAAAATGTCATACTCTTGCTCAAACACTCTCCAGTTCTCTGCAATATTATTGTCAAACACAAGTGCATTGGATTTTCAAAACTGTATGCCATGCCCACAAAGTATGCACAAACACACCAAAAATGTGACCCTTGTAATTATGTATGAACAAACTGTACTGTGCACTTGTAATAACATTTAAATGCACAATAAACTCTTCAAAATAATGTACTTTGCGAAATATGCTCTGTAATGGCTATATTTTGTGAAATAAATTTACTGTAATACTGCACAAACATGTGAATACTTTATACACTTCTGATAACTCGGATATCTTTAATCCAAAAAATATGTGCTTAGTGAAAATGTGGTTGTTTCCATTTATTTTATTTGTTTTATGCAATTTGGATTTTATTTCAAACATTTTATGTAGTAATTTGAATATTTTTATCAATAACAGATATACTGGTTTATTCAAATTGTTTAGAGCATGTAACCAAAAAGAACAGACAAGACGATGCAAATATGGCCAAACAGCAGGTGAATCCAAAAGGCAATCATATGCAGAAATGGTCCGAAACTGTTGAATAACACATACAAGGATTATGCACTTTCGTAACTAGTACTTCATCAGAATCAATGCAACAAACAATACACCATCCTTAAATACCCCTCCCAATGAGCCACATGATCCATTACAAAATTTCCCACACTATTAAACAATTAAAACCAGCACTAAACCAATTAGTACAAAACAGTGAATGCAAAACAACAATCTGAAAAACTGTGTTAAAAGATTTCATAAATTTAAAATTACTAAATATTATATAGTTTAAAATATCATGATGCATTCGGTAATTTTTATACTTTTAAACTACATATGATTTAAGTTTCAAAACACTTGAAATGGACACTCCTCCGTTAAGACCGGGGGGTGGTGTAGTGGCATTCAATCTGAACTGCCAGCGCAACTCCCTCTCCTCCAAAATATCTTCCCAAGGTCCCCTCTAAGGTCGTGTAAAACCTGTTCTAACAGAAACTTAGAGTTTCTTGTACGGTTGCTACTCATATAAGCTGGTAAAGAGCATAACCAGCTAGTCTGCCAGTGTGTTCCATTTTGAGGAAATCATGTGGTTTGTTGGAGAAGATCATTTTCCCAGGGCACTTCCCATGCCATTATGGACAACCTGCACAGTAGATAAGACAGTGCCCCTCCTTGCTGCGAGATATGTCCTTCCACTGTGGTGTTGCCAGTCACTAAGCTCAATGCCCCTAGGTATAGCACTGATTTATAACCTGCAGTGAACAAAACAAGGCAATTATTCTGATGTGATGTTGTTCAGAAGTTTACTGGACCACTTACACAGCATTTGCATGTGTAGTGTGCATCTATAATCCTCAAAGCATAGTGTGTATGAATTATCTGGGGCAATCCTTTGCTGAATTTAACCTGTAGCGACTACTAACTGAATTTATTTGCTCACTAAAGGAAAGAAGGGGTCATCTGTTCTCATCAGTGATGATATTTCTCCCATACATTTCTGAGTTATCACTGTATTTTTTCGTCATCTGGGATCTGGGTTCAGGAACCATCAGAGCATTGTTTAACATGTAATTCAATGCTTTTAGGAAGAATACGTGGGGGGGTGTGGTGAATCGCACTGAGGTAGTTGATTTAGAATGGATATTAAGGTTGGGTGCACATCAGGCCATGGGCCTGAATGATAATGTCCCCCTCAAACCCCTGCTTAGGTCTAGACGTTTGAAGCATTAGGCTTCCTACTACTGTTTTTGTTTGCATTATATTGCCTATTTTGTTTGCTAGAGGGCTCATGTGTTTAATGACATCTCTATTTTATGACGCCACTTAAGATTTTATGATGCCATTTAAGTTTTTATACTTAAATACATTAGAGTCAACCAGTTTTTAAAGTCACGCGATTGCTTCTTATTTTATATATTTATTTACTTCATATATTTTTAAATATGTGTTCTGACAGATTGTTTTATAATGCACGTTGCTTTAAAACACTAACTGTTGAGTGTCATGTGATGCATTTTTTTTAACTTTAAATAGGTTCTTTTTGATACCTGAAATTGTCTGATGAAGTGGTCTTTTGGAGCCATGAAAGCACTTACATGTATGTGTGCAATAAAAATCTTTTTGGTTCTTATATTTGGCAGGTCGGTTCTCCTTTATTGTTTGTTCCTGCCAGTCTTTGGGGTTCAGCTTCTACTTGATTTCAGGAAGACACTTGCTGTTGGGTGTATTTTTCGAAGGCAAACAAATAAAAAAAAAAAGTCAGTGTAGGAGTATGTTCTTTTGGAATAAGGATACCTTGATTGTTCTGGTGTCCACCATTGCAACTAAATAGTTCCTGGTAGAAGATGCGAGACAAATTTGACTTTTGGAGATTCAGAGAGCTTCTCAAGCAAGTCAGGCAATGAATAGTACTCTGTAGGATCATTAGAGTTTGTCCTCTGAAGAAGCTTAAATCAAACAATCATTCAGGTTGGATGTATGTGAATCACCATTGTTCTGAAGGAGAGAGAGAGGTGCACACACACATGGGTTCAGCGCCATGACCAAATGTCAAGGTTCCTTCATAATCATCCCCTTCAGAAAAAACGGAGTTCCCATGAATTACCACATTGATGGAAGCCCACTGAACACAGAGATCTGGGCACCCAGGTCGACAGCAACTTCACCTTCAATCACCACATTGCCGCTGTGGTCTGAAAGTCCTTCTATGTGGCGCATCTTATAACCAAAGGTTTCACATCCAGGAAGAAAGAGGTCATCATCCCTCTCTACTCATCCCTCGTTAGACCAATCATCAAATATAATGCCCCATGTGGCATGTACCTGACAAGACACCTACAACAGCTGGAAAAGCTACAAAAGTACCTCACAAAAAGGATCCAAGGCCTTAAACACATGTCCTACATGGACAGACTCAAGAAACCTCAGCTGTTCTCAGTTTCTTATCGCCTACTTAGAGGTAATCTCTGCTTGACTTACAAAGCCATGTCTGACCCAGCCCTACTTGAAATGCTACACCTAAAGGAATCTCAACCCCCCAGCGCCACATGCTCCAGAGATCACAACCTCATTACCACAATTAACAGAACAAGCTGGAGGGACAGGTTCATCTCCCAAAGACTGCCCATACTCTCAAATAAGCTTCCCATTCATGTCACGAAGAGCACCTCATTGGCCCTCTTCAAGAGGAATCTTGAAGAGTGGATGGGTAACAGAAAGTTCACTCCAGGGATCATTCCAGTTGCCCTACTGAATATAGGCACTGTGAATTAACATTGAGTGGCACGGTGCCTGGGCAATTTTGTTTTGGGCTAGGCTTGTAAAGACTCCAGGGCCATTAGCCTAGTACACATCTATGAACCTATCAGTACATAGGCTCGTAAGATGATACTAGGCTATTGGCCTGGATGCCCTTATAAGCCTAGCCAAGAATTTCGCCCACGTTCCCTCAAAGTCAGCACCTGTTTCCCCTGTCCAGCAGGGACACAGGTGGGATCCCAGGGATATAATTTCCCATCCAGTTGTCCAGGTTCCTCTTAAAGATGGCTAGACAGGTACTCTGCTTGACATGGACAGGGAGTCTATTCAACAGATGGGGGAGTTGCTGGGACACAAATCTATACCGACAACAAGTTCTATTAATGTCACAGACCAGGTTAAGGCCTTACATGCGGGTTGCATGAGTGGAGTTTGTCTTATGGATATGCAGCAACTCCATCAAGGCTGCGTCTGAAATGGCTTTGTATGCCAGACACAGGTCACCTCTGAGCAGTCTGCATGAGACTGAGTAGAGGGAAAGGGCTTTTAGCTTATCTGTATAGGATAGGTATTTGAGAACCTGGATTTTCCTGGTCAGAAACCTCTGTGGTCTCTCCAACTGATGCATGTGCTTGGCAAGGTATATGCCGAAGGGGGCATTGAACTCAATAATGGGTCTGATAAGGGAGGAGTACAGGGATGTTAAGACCTCCTTGTTCCTGGATGAAATACCCTTATTTATGAGGTGGCCCATGTAGAAAGCCTTCCGTACAACGGAGGCAATGTGATGGTCAAAAGTCATGCTGCTATCAACCTGGGTGCCCAGGTCCCTCATGACTGATTGCATGCTTAGTACATTATTAATGTGATAATTAGGTGGGATGACATTTTCCCCAAAGGGGATGATGCATTTCTTAGCATTCAGTTTGAGGCCATGCTTCTGGCACCAGTCATTAGTTTAGGTAAGCTCCTCTTGGAGGATGTTCACATCACTATGGGGAATTTAAGACAGTGTCCAGCTTGCAGTCATCTGCAAACTTGGACAGCCACAGACCACTGGTTTTGGCTTGCACCTCAGAAAAGTATATCCCAAACAGTAGAGGCTTCAAGACCGATCCTTCGGTACACCGCTTGTTATGGGTCTACTATACTAGAGGTGACTTCTCCTCCTTTGATTGAGTGGGTTCTATCCATGAGCCAGTTAGCTACCCATCTGGTAACATATGCGCTGATGCCTAGCTGGGAGAATTTATCCATTATGTCAGAGTGCGGAATAGTGTCAAAGGCTTTGGCTAGGTCAAGGTAGGCAGTGTCTTCCCCTCACCCATGGCTTTGATGGCTGTTTCAAAGAAGTCAACCAAGTTTAACTGCAGTGTAGAAAGTGACACTGATACTTGTAGATGAGGATTTACACATTATAATCTATATCCAATGTTGCCAATAGTGCACCCTTTATAAGCAAAGGCAGCACAACCAGCACAGTGAGGATTTTTGTACTTTCTGACCTTAATTTATTAGCTGTTCCAAAGCTGGTCTCCATGATCTCTCCTTTTTTGATCTAGAAACTGTGTCAGTAGAAACCTCTTCCTTGTTCTTACTTTGGTAAACCTGAAATGGCTTCAGTGTTTAAATGTTGCCCTAAAATGAGTATGGCAAAACTCATCTGGTCACTACGGGGTGCAACCCTTGGACTGTGACAGATGAGAAAATTGAAATTGTATTATGCAGGCTATGAATACTCTCTCTCACTTAAAGTCTGAGATCAGGTCAATCCAGTCATCAGTGATGCAGCAGACCTACCCAAAACTGGGGAAGAAAGGATTGCATAATTAGTACTAGGCATTTTCTTCCTAGGGGACCCATTTCCCCTTTCCCTTGCTATGCCAGCTGAATGCCCTACCCTCGTTCACTCATGTATGCATGTTGTTTTGTTTTATGCACCCTTTTCTCTTTAAACTTTATCAGAAAGGTGATTATTTTGTTGAATAATTTCTCCAGTATTCAAGAACTGAAGGATGTAAAAGCTGCTTAACTGATTGCATGCTCTTCCCCTGTATCTCTTACAATCTCCTAAATACTTCTCGGGGACAATAACCAAAAAGCATCTCTTTAAGAGGGTGCACTTAATAATTGCCCTTTGACATCTTGTCAGAGTCCTCAGTTACATATTCCAACTTATTATGGTATTTGATGGAATCCCCCGGCTCAAATATCTACACTATTGCAATGATACTTTATTCCATGTCTGCCTACTTTTAGAGTAGTCTGTGTTAGCTCATCACATATTCTATTTGCCTCAGAATATCCCCTTAATAATGAGTCATACGAGTCTGGACAACTGACAGGTGTTATTCTGATGGGAGATGAAGTGATTTTTTCCAGCACTGTCTAACACTTTGTTTTCACTGTCAGTGGGAAGAATACTGACCTCTGCTGATACCTTGCATCCCGCTGTTGAATCTATGGACACCACTGCAGGACCTGAGACTGATATTGATGTATTCCCTGCACAACACTGAAGCAGTCAAGCACCTTCATAGCAGGCAGCTGGTAGTCAAAGTCAAGCTGTTCTGAAGCACATTTAAAGACTTGGATCCCAAGTGATATGGTAGTGGGCCTAGATTCTTTCATGCCTAAGAGTTCTAAAAAGCATTTATGATAATGTGAAAAACTTCTTTACATCCCCACATAAAAATTTCTTTCATCAGATTTAGGATTTTCTGGTAGTAAACATCCACTGGATGGAAGGCTGGGACAATGGTGTCCTCACCATCACAGCTTAAAAGAAATGCATCTAGTGTGAACAAGCCAGAGTCCCTTCCTTTATCAGATCCAAGTCACATATCTCTATCAAGGAAAGGTCTCAGTTCCTTTTGGTGTGAATGACTACATCTGACATGGGAGGTCCAGGTGATGATGATGAGGGCATTAACTTGCTGCCAGGCTGCTACATATTATTCAGCAAGCTTCCTATAGTCCAAGTACATGAGAACCAATGCAGGTAGCATTAGGGCATACAAAGGGATTGTATGACTGCCGAGTCACTGTACTGCTGTTGTTCTACGGGGAAGAAGGAGCCTAACCTGGTATCTGTTTGTGCTTGCTTAAAAATGGTAGGAATAAGTGCAGGCACTGGGGATCCCTCAGATGCCTGAACAAATTAAGAGAAATAGACCCCTCCCAATGTCACGGAAATGATGTATGCCTATGATGTATCTCTGTCAGAAAGTTACGTTCCCACATTGTGGAAAGTCTCACATATAATTCCCCTCCACAAAGGCGGACCCTCTGCAGAACTAACCAGTTACCGCCCCATAGCTATTCTCTCTCTACTCTCCAAAATACTAGAGAGATGCATACACTCTCAGGTCTCACACTGCTCCTTACTAACAACCTCCTTTCCAGTACTCAGCATGGTTTCCGACCAAACCATAGCACCACCACTGCCTTACTCTCCTTTACTAACACTATCCTTCAGCATAAAAACAATGGCCATCTCTCCTCTGCTACTTTCCTAGACCTATCTAAAGCATTTGACATGGTCCCACACAAACAACTTATCTCTGTCCTCAATAACCTATCCTTCTCACAATCAGTCACCAACTGGTTTCAGAGTTACCTGTCTGACCGCCAACAATCCGTTGTATGGCAGAATGACATATGTCCCCAACTACCTGTCTCCATAGGGGTTCCCCAAGGATCCATCATTGGACCCCTACTTTTCTCTGTTTACACCAATAATCTAGCCTCTGCCACCAAACATGGCACACTCATCCAATACGCAGATGACTCAACCAACATCTGCTCAGCCCAGTCCCTACCCAAACTGCAAAAAGTCACACAGGAAGCCTTTTCCTCTGTTGAAACATGGTTATCCGATGCCCAATTAATACTCAACCCAAACAAAACTAAACTACTCATCTTCCAACCCACCAAACATACTCAAAACAACTCTCACTTTAACATCACAGCAAAAGACAACACCACTATATACCCAACCGAACACACCAAATTGCTAGGAGTGGAAATAGACAATAAACTAAAATTTGACATTCACATATCCATGACCATAAAAAGTCCACAAAAACTAGGAGCATTATACAGAAATAAACAATTTCTCACCAAAGCAGCAAAGATTTCAATAGCAAATTCCCACCTTATCTCCACCCTACTTTATGCCTCTCCAGTATATACCAACCTAAGGCAATGTGA